>NW_020954576.1:27271010-27430103 GCF_900497805.2 Vombatus ursinus
TAACCCTGTTTGCCTCAGTTTCCTCATCTGTAAAATGAGCTGGAAAAGGAAATGGCAAACCACTCCAGTATTTTTGCCAAGAAAACACCCAAATGGGGTCACAAAGAGTTGGATGCAACAGAACAACAAAATATTTCTATACACTTGCACATTTTTATGTTATTTTCCACTGTCAGGCTATGAGTTTCTTGAAATCAGGAACTGTTTCAATGACTAACCCTATGCAGATGACTTCTAGGTTTATAGATCCAGCCCTAGTCTCTCTCCTAAGTTCCAGTTCCACATCACCAGCTGCCTAATGGAGGTTTCAAATGATGTCCCATTGTCACTGTAAACTCAACATATCTAAAACAGAACTTTCCCCTCAAATTCAACCCTCTCTTGTGAACTTCTATACTACTAGAGAACACCACCATCCTTCTAGTCATCCAAATTTGCAATTTTATCATCATCCTCCTCACTCTCACTCACATTTTCTTTTCTTTTTTTGGCGAGGCAATTAGGGTTAAGTGACTTGCCCAGGGTCACACAGCTAATAAGTGTCAAGTGGCTGGTGTGAGATTGGATTTGAACTCAGGTCCTCCTGACTCCAGGGCCAGTGCTGTATCCACTTCGCCACCTAGCTGCCCCTCATCTGCATTTTCAATTGGTTCCTAAGTCTTTTCAGTTCTACCTCCACCTCTCTCCAGCAGGACCATTTCTCCCCTCTGGCACAGACACCAAAATGGTACAGTCGCTCATCTCCTCAAGCCTGGACTATCACAGTAGCCTGCTGGTTGATTTCCCTGCCCTAAGTCTCTCCCCACTCCAGTCCATCCTCCACTCAGCTGTCAAAGGGATCTTCCTAAAGCATAGGTCTGGCCATGTTACTGAACTTCTCCTCCCTACTCTCCTACACATACCTAATAAATTCCAAGGCTCTCTCTACAAATATTCTCTCATTTTATTTATTTTTTAAAATTATTAATTAATTTATTTTTAGTTTTCAACATTCACTTCCATAAGATCTTGAGTTTTAAATTTTCTCCCCCTCCCCCTTCAATTCTGATCTCAGACAAAGCAAAAGCAAAAATAGATCTAATTAAAAGAGATAAGGAAGGAAACTACATCCTGGTAAAAGGTACCATAGATAATGAAGTAATATCATTTCTAAACATATATGTACCAAGTGGTATAGCAGCCAAATTCTTAAAGGTGAAGTTAAGAGTGATACAGGAAGAAATAGACAGCAAAACTGTAATAGTGGGGGACCTCAACCTCTCCCTCTCAGAACTAGATAAATCTAATCACAAAATAAATAACAAAGAAGTTAAGGAGATCAATAGAATCTTAGAAAAGTTAAATATGGTTGACCTCTGGAGAAAATTGAATGGGGACAGAAAGGAATATACCTTTTTCTCGGTGGTACATGGCACCTATACAAAAACTGACCATGTACTAGGGTGTAAAAACCTCACAATCCAATGATGCAGAAAGGCAGAAATATTAAATGCATCCTTTTCAGATCATGATGCAATAAAAATCACATGTAATAAAGGACCACGGAAAGATAGACTAAAAATTAATTGCAAACTAAATAATCTAATCCTAAAGAATGAGTGGGTCAAACAACAACTCATACAAACAATCAATAACTTCATCCAAGAGAGTGACAATAATGAGACAACATACCAAAACTTAAGGGATGCAGCAAAAGTGGTCCTTAGGGAAGTTTTATATCTCTAAATGCTTACATGAATAAAACAGAGAAAGAAGAGATCAATGAATTGGGCATGCAACTAAAAAAGTTAGAAAAAGAACAAATTGAAAATCTCCAATTAAATACCAAATTAGAAATTCTGAAAACCAAAGGAGAGATTAATAAAGATGAAATTAAGAAAACTATTGAACTAATAAATAAAACTAAAAGCTGGTTTTATGAAAAAAAACCCAATAAAATAGATAAACCTTTGGTTAATTTGATTAAAAAAAGAAAGAAAACCAAATCACCAGCATAAAAAATGAAAAGGGTGAATTCACTACCAATGAAGAGGAAATCAAAACAAAAATTAGGAGCTATTTTGGCCAACTATATGCCAATAAATTTGACAATCTTAATGAAATGGATGAATATTTACAAAAATATAAATTGCCCAAATTAACGGAAGAGGAATAAAATACTTAACCCCATTTCAGAAAAAGAAATTGAAGAAACCAACAATGAACTCCCTAAGAAAAAATCTCCAGGGTCAGATGGATTTATGAGTGAATTCTATCACACATTTAAAGAACAACTAATTCCAATACTATATAAACTATTTGGGAAAACAGGTGAAGAAGGAGTCCTACCAAATTCTTTTTACGATACAAATATAGTGCTGATATCTAAACCAGGAAGAGCCAAAACAGAGAAAGAAAATTATAGACCAATTTCCCTAATGAATATAGATGCAAAAATTTTAAATAAAATATTAGCAAAGAGATTAGAAAAAAATTATCTTAAGGATAGTACACTATGACCAGGTAGGATTTATACCAGAAATGCAGGGCTGGTTCAATATTAGGAAAACTATCAGCATAATTGACCATATCAACAACAAAACCACAGAAATCACATGATTTTCTCAATAGATGCACAAAAAGCATTTCACAAAGTACAACACCCATTCCTATTAAAAACATTAGAGAGCATAGGAATGAATGGAGTCTTCCTTAAAATGATAGATAGCATTTATCAAAAACCATCAGCAAGCATTATATGTAATGGGGATAAGCTAGAAGAATTTCCAATAAGATTGGGGTGAAACAAGATGTCCATTATCACCACTGTTATTCAATATTGTGCTAGAAATGTTAGCTTTAGCAATCAGAGAAGAAAAAGAAGTTGAAGGAATTAGAATAGGCAAAGAAGAAACAAAGATATCACTCTTTGCAGATGATATGATGGTATACTTAGAGAATCCTAGAGAACCAAGTAAAACATTACTTGAAATAATAAACAAATTTAGCAAAGTTGAAGGATATAAAAAAACCCACACAAATCATTAGCATTTCTATATATTATTAACAAAGCCCAGCAGCAAGAGATAGAAAGAGAAATTCCATTTAAAATTACCATAGACACTATAAAATATTTGGGAGTCTACCTGCCAAAACAAAACTAGGAACTATATGAACACAATTACAAAACACTTCACACAAATGAAGTCAGATCTAAATAACTGGAAAAATATCAGTTGTTCATGGGTAGGCAGAGCTAATATAATAAAAATGACAATTCTACTTAAATTAATTTACTTACTCAGTGCCATACCAATCACACCACCAAAAAATTATTTTATAGAGCTAGAAAAACATTAACAAATTCATCTGGAAGAATAAAAAGTCCAAAATATCAAGGGAACTAATGAAAAGAAATGCAAGGGAAGGTGGCCTAGCTGTACCAGATTTTAAATTGTATTCTAAAGCAGCAATCATCAAAACTACTTGGTACTGGCTAAGAAATAGAGTGGTGGATCAGTGGAATAGGTTAGGTATGCAAGACACAACAGTCAATGCCTATACTAATCTACTATTTGATAAATCCAAAGACTCCAGCTGCTGGGATAAGAACTCACTATTTAATTAAAAAAACTGCTGGGAAAACTGGAAAAATGTATGGCAGAAATTGGGCATAGACCAAAATCTCACACCATATACCAAAATAAAGTCAAAATGGGTACAGGATTTAGATATAAAGACTGATACTATAAGCAAACTAGAAGAGCAAAGAATAGTTTACCTTTCAGGTCTATGGAGAAGGGAAGAATTTATGACCAAACAAGAGAAAGAGAACATTATGAAATGCAAAAAACAAAGCCAATGCATCGAAGATTAGGAGGGAAGCTTCAGAAAACTAGGACAGAATTTTTACAACCAGGATCTCTGATAAAGGCCTCATTTCTAAAATGTATAGAGAACTGAGTCAAATTTATAAGAATACAAGTTATTCCCCAATTGACAAATGGTCAAAGGATATGAACAGGCAGTTTTCAGAGGGAAAAACTAAAGCTATCTATAGTCATATGAAAAAAATGTTCTAAATCACTATTAATTAGAGAAAATGCAAATCACATTTTTATGAGGCGCCACATCACACCTATCAGATTGGCTAACATGACAAAACAGGACAACGATAAATGTTGGAGAAGATGTGGGAAAATTGGAACACTAATGCATTGTTGGTAGAGTTGTGAAATGATCCAACGGTTCTGGAGAGCAATTTGGAACTATGCCTAAAGGGCTATAAAACTGTGCATACCCTTTGACTCAGCAATACCACTTCTAGGGTTGTAGATCATAAAAATGGGAAAAGGACCCACATGTACAAAAGTTTTTATAGCAGCTCTTTTTGTGGTGGCAAAGAATTGGAAATTGAGAGGATGCTCATCAATTGGGGAATGGCTGAACAAGTTGTGGCATACGAATGTAATGTAATACTATTGTGCTATAAGAAATGATGAGCAGACAAACTTCAGAAAAACCTGGAAAGACTTATATGAACTGATGCTGAGTGAAGTTAGCAGAACCAGGAGAATATTGTACACAGTAACAGCCACATTATGGGATGATTAATTTAGATAGATGTGGCTCTTCACAGCAACGCAAGAATCTAAGACAACTGCAAAAGATTCATGATGGAAATTGCTATTGACATCCAGAGAAAGAACTATGGAGTCTGAATGCAGATGGAAGAACACTATGTGTTCTCCTTTTCCTTTGTTGTTTTGTTTTATTGCTTCATTCTCATGGTTCCTCCCATTAGTCCTAATTGTTCTTTACATCATGACTAATGGGAAAATATGCTTAATATGAATGTATAAGTAGAACCTGCATCAGATTGCATGCCATTTTGGGCGGGGAAGGAGAGGGGGAGAAAATTTAAAACTCAAAATCTTATGGAAGTGAATGTTGAAAACTGAAAATAAATTAATTAATTATCAAAAAGAAAAAAAAAAAAAGAACCAAGCCTTGCCAGGTCTCCCCAGCTGGTACTGTTTTCCCCTTTTAGATTATCTTGCATCTCTCATCATCCTCTCCAAGACTGACTGCATTGTTCTCACACCTCTTAACACACTGATCTTGAAGGGGCAATTGGAATAATTCTTGTTTACCATTGTGAGTTACTTCCAGACTCTTCCTCCTGCCACTATTACTCTGTCGTGGTTCTTCCTTTGAAGTTTATTCTATTCAAATGTGATAACCAATCCAAACGCTGGCTGAAATTATCCACTGACATCTAGGTCATTCCCTCTCCTTTCTCAATGACTTCAGAAATGGCACACATTTTTTCTCTGTACTTGAATTTCTCCCCTTTTATACCCAGGAATTTTAACAAAGTGTTTTATGTTCCATTCTAACCCTTGGCCTCTCATTTCCTCAATCTCCTGAAATCCCATGGCCTATTCTTCCATTTGGCCTCAACCACATATAGTATTATAGGAGCAATATCTACTAATAATTTGGTTAGGATTCATGACATTAAGGCCCGTGCTATAGCTAGCCATTCACCGTATGTGGCCTAAGCAAATTAGAAAGTGCTTGCCATATAAGCTAGTTTCCCCTAAAAAGGCAATGAAACTCCATTTGAGACTTAATTGGACCAGGGGAATAAAGCTTGAAACTTTGACTTAGTTTCCTGGTCACCAAAGTTATAAAAACCCAGCTAATGAATATTTGGTACTCTTTGGGGCTAATAAACTTTCCACTACCCTCTAAATCAACACATTCTCCTGACCATTGGAACCATCACGACAAATGCAAGAGTTGGAGAGCTGCACCCAACAAAAATCAATGCAGTATCTTTGCTAACTATGCTTTCCATGTTATTGTTGAATGAATTTCCTTCTGCTAAAATTTATATAGCCAAGTTAAAGCAGTTATAAAGAGGTGGACACAGTAATGCACTGTTGGTGGAGCTGTGAATTAGTCCAACCATTCTGGAAAGCAATTTGGAACTATGAGATCATGACTAAAATGTCCATATTCTTCAACCAAGAGATTCTACTCCTGGACAAATACTCCAAGGAAATCAATGATAAAAGGAAAGGCTATGTATACATCAAGATATTTATAGCAGTACTTTTTGTAGTAGCAAAATCTAGGGAGTGGCTAAACAAGTTATGATACATGAATGCAATGAAATATTACTATGTTGTAAGAAGTAATGAATGTGATGAGTACAGAAAAAGCATGGGAGAAACTTTTATGAACTGATTCAAAGTGAAATTAGCACAGTGACTGCCTGGTTCCCTGGGGATGACTTTACCCTGAGGCAGACCCAATTATAAGCACATTCCTACTTGGAACCACCATATCATGAGTAGGCCTAGCCACATTGCTCACTTTACATTTCTGACTCACTCTTTGGGTTGTCCCATTTCCACACAGATGCTTGAACCTCCTACCCCCTTTTTTTTTTAATCAGTGACTTAAATGAAGTCACAGATGCAAGATTTATCACATTTGCAGATGAAACAAAGCTGAGAAAGATAGCTAACATATGGTGTGACCAAGTAAGAATGGAAAATTATCTTGATAGGATGAACTAGATTAGAACATTAGGGCAAATCTAATAAAAAGAAATTTCATAGTTAAAGTGATAAAGCCTCTAACTGGGGTTCAAAAAAATCAACTTGACAAAGACAAGATAAGACAAGCATGACTGAAAAGCAGTTCTATAAAAGATCTGGGTTTTGGTGAATTTCAATCTTGGGACAATGTGATGCAATCTTTGACAGCATCCAAGCCTAAGTTATAGTCTGGTATCTTCTGCCCTGGTGAGACTACATCTGCGATACCATGTTCAATTCTGGATACTACATTTTAGGAAGGACATTGATAAACGGGAGGAAAACCAGGATAGTGAGAGACCTCCAGATTATGCCATATGATCTTGAGCTAGTTAAAAGAGCCAAAGATATGCAGTTTGGAGAAAAGGAGATTTGGGGTGGGAGTGAGGTGGGAGTGGGGAGGATCATGATAACAGTCTTCAGTTATTTGAAGTGCTATCACATGAAAGAAAGAATAGGCATATTTTGCTTGGTCCCAAAGGGCAGAACAGGAAGCAAAGGCTGAAAGATAGGAAGTTGCCATGACACAAATTTAGTTTTGATGTAAAGAAACCCTTCCTAAAAATTAGAGCTATCTACAACTGGAACAGGCTTTCTCAGGAAGTAGTGGGCTCCTCCTCATTGGAGGTATTCAAACAAAGGCTGGTTTTCCTTCCTCCCTATAGAGGAGGTATTCTTGTGTTATCCAGTGGAAAATGATAGACATGAGATGGGACCAATTGGTACCCACCCAGTCACTGAGTCTTTTTCTATACTCTAGGTGATAGACATGAATGGAATTACTCTAGGTGGATAAGGGAAGCAACAGTGCAAATGAATAAAAAAATCCACGGGGCCAAAGACAAACTGTGTGGTTATTTCTCTAGTCAGGAAACACCAAAAATAGTGTCGTCGCTCTGGTGTCCAATATGCTTACCTCTCTACATTAGGGGCTCTTATTCCCTGATGCTAATCTCTTGAAAGAACCCTCCCTCGTATAACATGCAGTCCTAGCTTCTATTTTGCCACTGGGCTTACCATTTCCTTCAGAATAATGGGTACCATTGCTGGTCACCATTGCTACTCCCAACATGGCAGGTGGGATTAGAACCTGGGCAGCAGGAGAGGGTTTATCATCTGATTTAGCAAAGGCTCATCAAACCACAGCCGATACTAAAATTTCTCCCGATTCCAGAGAGAGGCAAGGATCCCATTACCTATGAGTTCGTTTTTGGGGTACAGAGGCAAATTTAATTTGATTGATCTTGGTAATAAGATGAAAGTTCATATTCCATCTCTGATGCCTATTACCTATTTGAAATTGTTTTAAAAAAATTACCCAAGGGCAGCTAGGTGGCACAATGGGTAGAGCACTGGCCCTGGAGTCAAGGGGACCTGAGTGTAAATCCGGCCTCAGACACATTATGCTTTACTAGCTGTGTGACTATGGACAAATAACTTAACCCCAACTGCCTCAAGGGCCCCCCCCCCAAAAAATCATCCAACCCCACCCCCAGGACTTGAGGTTCCTTATTTGTAAAATAAAGAATTTGGACAAGTTGGCTAACTAGCTAATATTCATATGGCACTCTAAGTTTTAAAAGTGTTTTACACATAGTATCTCATTGATACTCGCAACAAACTTATGATTTAAGGGTGGATGCTATTTTTTTATGCCTATTTTACAGATGAGAAAATTGAGGCTGAAAGAGGCTATGTAACTTGCCTACAGTCAGGCAGGATTCAAACTCATCTTCCTGATTCCAAGTCCAGTGCTCTGAGGTCCTTACCAGTTAAATATTTATGATTACCTTATTTAACACTGTGGGCTTTAGTCTTCCCTATGAAGGAACTTTGCCAAATGCTTAATCTTAATCTATTGGAACTTTCCTTGCCGTCATTAGAACGGCCCATTTATTTGCTTCCTTTCCCTTTGACCAGGATTTTTGCTGGCCTTTAGAGAGATCTCTTGTGTCTGCATCAACAGAGAGGTCTTAGTCTCCTGTCTTATTCCATTTAGGGAAGTACACCTAAACTTGTCTTACTGGTTGGTCCACTCTGCTTTGATTGTCTATGGGAGGTCCTCTTCCCTTTTACTATTTTTTCTGATTCCTCTGAGTAATTGAACTAGACTTAAGAAGCCAGGAGGACATCAACTGGCCAGTGAAGCTTCATCTTTTGCAAGCTGACTGCATTCCCCACCAAAGCCTGAGCCTCCCAATTTGGCTCCCTCAAAGTAGTGTTACTAATCTGGAGGGTAGCCCTTCTACAAATCACATATCCTCTTGTGATTATCAGCCAATGATTGTCTCCGCAGCCCCAAAATTATAATTCCTATTCAATGAGCTCAGGGCAGTCTAACCTAATCCACCAAGCATTTCTTTTTAGATGCCTCCTGGGATAGCTAAAGCAGCTAGGTTGCATAGTAGATACAGCCCCAGGTCTGGAGTCAGGAAGACTGACTTATTTTCCTGAGTTCAAATCTGATCTTAGACACTTACTAGATATGTGACCCTGGGCAAGTCACTCAACCCTGTTTGCCTCAGTTTCCTTATCTGTAAAATGGGTTGGAGAAGGAACCAATAAATCACTCCAGTATCTTTGCCAAGAAAACACAAATGGGGACTTGAAGAGTCTGATACGACTGAAAAAAGACTGACCAATAAAGCAGTGGGGATACAAGGCAAAATTAAGAACAATGTTTACATTCAAGAAGCTTACAATCTTCTAGGGGATACAATATTGAAACAGAAATCTATATGATATGCTTGAGCATCTGAGGAGGGTGCAAGAACGACTGATGAAGAGGATCAGAAAAACTCCCAGCAGGAGGTGGCACGTGTGCTGAATCGTAAGGGAATTAGGGATTCAAGACACAGAGGTGAGGAAACAGAACATTCAGGGAACTGGAGTCATCTTACTTATGCCAAGGCCTGGAATCAAGGCAACAGTCAAGAGGCCGGTTTGACTGGAACATAGAACACACAAAGGGGAGTGAGCTACAGTAAATGTGAGAAGGATGAACCAAGGGCGCTAGATGGCAAAAGGCTTTAAAGGTCTAGCCGAGATGTTTGTTTATCCTAGAGGCCACAGGGAGTCGAGCCATCTGTGGAGCAGGAGGATGACATGTTCAGACTTTTGCTTTGGGAAGGTGATTTTGACAGCTCTGTTGAGGATGAGTTGGACTGGGGAGGTACTAGAAGAAAATAGTTTAATTAGGGAGCTATCATAACAGTCCAGGCCTAAACTAGGATGCTAGTTGTGTGAATGGAGAAAAAGGGATGGATGGGAGATATTGTGGATACAAGAAACTAGGTGGTACGGTAGATAAGGCATTGGACCTGGAGCAGGGAAGACCTGAGTTTAAATCCAGTCTCAGATACTTACTAGCTGTGTGAGCTTAGACAAGTCACTTAACTGTTTGCCTCAGGTTCCTTATCTGTAAAATAGAGATTAATAATAGCACTTATATTTCAGGGTTGTTGTAAAGATAAAATTAGATCATTTTACAAACCTTAAAGTGCTATATAAATGCTAGATCCTGTTATTATTATGCAGAATTAACATTACTTAGTAACTGATTAGATATGGGGGAAAAAGGGAGGGAGAAGAGTCATGAATAACTTGGTGGCTGAAAACCCTTGTGAATGGGAGGAGCGTGGTATCCTTGACAGAAAAGGGGATGTTTGAAGGGAAGGTGGGTTTGGGGATGAAGATACTGAGTTCTGTTTTAGACACGTTGAGTTCGAAATGCTAATTCGACATCTCCATGGCAATGATCAGTAGATAGTTGGTGACTTGGGACTGAAGTTCAGCCTCAAATAGATTTTGAAGTCATCAATAGAGAGATAATAGCTCTCTTATGGGAGCTAATGAGATCACCAAGCAGATATATAGAAAGAAAGAAAAGATCACCAAGGACAGCTTTGTAGTGTAAGAAAGATTTTAGGGGGTTAGGCTTCAGACAGCAGGATAAGAAATTCCAAGATCTTGTGGATAGTCCCTCAACCAATCAGAAAGTACTCCAAACTTTTCTGTAAACAACTAGTTCTTAAGAAAGAGCCCTAGAGGCTAAACCAGTTGCTGTTGCAGCCGGATTCAAGGACTGAGCCTCGACCTGGCGAAGGCTTTTCTCCACTGCGCTTGCTTAATAAGCTTATTGAATATGAAATGACACACCACAAGGGCAGAGATAGCCCGCCATTTTCAAGCATGGGACCCATGAAGGGGGCAGAGTTGACAGAACATGAAAGAACATGCGATGGGCTGTCCAGGAAGGGTGTAACTCAGATGAACTAGACCAATAGGAGCCTGATGGGTGGTCTATGGATCTTACTAACAGTTTAAAACTTGATTCTACCACTGAACCAGTGCCCCCATGCTATTAAAGTGCATTGTGCCCACTTCTCTTGCGAGAAGAGTAATAAAGACTTTCCTTCACTCACTCACTGTAGTAGATTTTTGTTTCAGATTTTTCTAACAGTAGTACACTGAAAATTAGGAAGTGGGACATGGGCAATGACTCAGCAAAAGTGACTGGGGAGTGGCCAGTTCAATGAAAAGGGAACTAAGAGAGAAGAGTAGCATGAAAACCCAGGAGCAAGAGACTATCCAGGATGAGGGAGGGTGTCAAATGCTACAGAGAAATCAAGAAGGATGAGGCCTGAGGGAAAGAAAAAAAAATCCAAAACATTGGATTTAGTAATTAAGAGATCAATGGTAATTGTAAAGAGAGTAGTTCAAATTGAGTGAGAAGGTCAGCTTTGTCTCCTTTTCAGGTAAGCTACTCCCAAGCCCAGGAGGGAAGAAAGAGGATCAAGCCTAAACCATGTTGCAGGGAAACCCTGGTAGACAATGGTCCTATCACAACATCCTTTATAGCCCTCTCCCTTTGAGCATAGTTCCAAATTGTTCTCCAGAACGGTTAGACTAGTTCACAACTCTACCAGCAGTGCATTAGTGTCCCAATTTTTCTGCATCTCTTCCAGTATTTGTCATTTCCCTTATCTGTCACGTTAGCCAATTTGATGGGTGTGAGATGAAGATCCAGCCAAGGAAACCTTCCATCTATCCATCCAGGTCATGCCCACTAATCCTGAGCACTCCCCAAGGTTCTGTCCTGGGTCCTCCTCTCTTCCCCATGCATTCTATTTCACTCAGCAGCTCCCATGGATTCAGTGATCATCTCCGTGCATATGTCTCTCAGTTCTACTTGTCCAGCCCTAACATCTCTGCTGACTTTACCTTACATCTCCAACTATCTTCTTATCATCTTCAAATGGATGTCATGTACATTTTTTAAAGTCATTGTGTTGAGGTTTAGGGGTGCTAGGACCCTGAAATTCAAGGACAAGAGACGCAGGTCCTGCCTCGAATGAATTTGACTCAAGTCTTTTTTCAGCCAAAGACAAGGTTTATAAGAACACCAGTCAGGGATGGGTGAGATTTTAAGAATCCACCTTGGGTAGATGACACTGACTCTTTTTTATAGAAAAAGGATCTGGATGGGAGTAGCCAGTAGACTAGAGTGACTGTGAGATAACAGAGAATACCAGGCACCTGGATCATGTGACCAAGGGACAATGTGGTCTAGATAGAATCAAAGGTGGGAAGTAGCCAGAGTCAATCTGTAGGTAACAGACAATGAAGGGCTGGGCTAGGTTAAAGGTAACAGAATATTGGGAGATTGGGAGTAGGCCACAATGAAAGGTCAGTTGGGATGGGTCGATGCCTTAGAGGAACACCAGAGACTTGACCATATGGGAAAATTCAAAGAAAGTTCAGGAGGTGTGTGTGAGTTTCCCAGGGTCCATACCCTGTCAGTTGCATCATTCTCTTTTTGCCCAAATCCTCTTCTGTTCCCAAATTTCCTAACTCCTCACCCTCTCTCCCCCTTCCCTCTACCATATCCAATCAATTGTCAAGTTCTATCAAACCATTCAATCAAAAGGATCAAATGAAATAATATTTGCAAAGTGCTTAGCACAGCACCTGGTATATAACATAGCAGACACCACATAAATGCTTTATTCCCTTCCCTATTCCCTCCCATCATTTCTACCTTTGTAACATCTCTCTCACTTTCCATCTGCAGCTCTTTCTACTCCATGGAACAAGATACCCTCTACCCCTATCCCTTGGTGTCCTGCCCCCTTTCCAGCTTCCCCTTGTGTATTGTCTTCCCCCATTAGATCATAAGCTCCTTGAGGGCAGGAACTGTCTTTTTTTTTTTTTTTGGCTGGGCAATGGGGTTAAGTGACTTGCCCGGGGTCACACAGCTAGTGTTATGTGTCTGAGGACGGATTTGAACTCAGGTCCTCCTGAATCCAGGGCTGGTACTCTATCCACTGCGCCACCTAGCTGCCCCAGGAACTGTCTTTTTACTATTTGTATCATCATGTTTAGCGCAGTGCAGGACACACAGTAGTCTCTTAATAAACATCGAATGAATTGAATTGTCTATGCTCCCTTCTCTTTTTAAAAATTTTATTTTTAATTTATGAAATAAAACAAGCATTTCCATAACATAGTAGAATAATAAAACGATGATTGCACATGAAACTGCAGTTCTAATATGTACAATTTGCTATTTCTTTTGAATAAATAATAAATTTATCATGTACATTTCTTTATTTCTCCCCCCCATGGCTACCATTAGACACAAATATGTATACATACATATACACACACATATGTACATATATATGTACATGTTAAATCATTCTACACATACTTAGATGTATCAGTTCTTTCTCTGGATGCAGATAGCATTTTCCTTTATATGTTTTTTGTAGTTAATTTGGCTATTTATAATATCAAAATGACTTAGTCATTCAAAGTTGTTCTTAAAACAATATTGCTGTTACCATATACAATGTTCTCTTGGTTCTACTCATTTCGCTCTTCATTATTTCATGCAAATCTATTCATATTTTTCTAAAATCAACAAGCTCATCATTTCTTATAGCACAGTAGTATTCCATCACAATCATATACCACAACTTGTTTGGCCATTCCCCACTTGATGGGCTTTGTGATTTCCAGTTCTTTGTCACCACATAGAGAGAAGCTATACATATTTTAGAACATAGAGGCTCATTTCGTTTTTTCCTTACTCATCTTAGGAAACAGACCTAGTCATGGTGTTGCTGGATCAAAGGGTATAGGGCCTATATCCTTTGAGCCAGCAACACCATGACTAGGTTTAGGCAGTTTAATAATTCATTCGGAATAATTTTAGATTGTTCTCCAAAATGGTCCCTTCTCTCTTTTCACACTGTCACCACTCTGGTGTCAGCCCCTTACCACTTCAGGCCTGGACTATTCATGTGTGTCACTTACCCAATAATACACATCGACAGAGGAATGAAATATGCGTTTTCTATCCACACTATTAAGACAAATTGGTGGTCAAAAAGACATTTCTCATTCTCACTGAAGCTTTCTAATAGCTGGCTCATTCCCAAATGCTCATACCTCCTCCACCCATGTCTGCTCACTATTGTCCTCTATCTCTTCTGCCTTCTATAGCCAAACTATTGATAAGGCTATCTCGGATAGGTTCTTCCACTTTTTCTCCTCTCATTCTCTTCTTAACCCCTTACAATAAGGCTTTTCACCTTATCATTTCACCCAGACTTCTGTCCAGTCACCAATGATCTCTTAGATGCCAAATCCAATGGCCGTTCCCATTCTCCTTGACTCTGCAGCCTTTGATATGGTTGATCACCCTCCTTTTTGGCACTCTCTTCTCGCTAAGTTTTCTGAACAACACTCTCTCCTGGTTCTCCTCCTTTTAGTCTACTCCTTCTCAAGACTTGGGACCTCATGTAGATCACATCCTCTAACCATAGGTATCCTTTAGGTTTTGTTCCTGGACCCTCTTCTCTTCTACCCCTATACTACCTTCACTTGGTGACCTTCTTAGCCCCCATGGATTTAACTACTATCTCTATGATGAGGATTCTCAATCTACTTACACTGCCCCAAACTCTCTGCAGGCCTCCAGTCTCACATCCTAACTGCTTTTCAGATATCCAGTAGATGCCTTAAACTCAATTTATGCCTAAAACAGAGGCTAGGAACTATCTAACTCTTCTCACTATCACCTCCTCATATCCAGTTTTGCAACCATCTCTCAAATACACCCTTCTGGTTTCAAATACTGTTACCACCCTGGATTATCACATAGCCCTCAGGCAGATTAGCCTACCTCTAATCTCTTCCCACTCCAATCTATCTTCCAGTCACATTATTTTCTTGTGGCACAAGTCTGATTTAGTCAATTGCCCACCTCTTTACTCAATAAACTCAAATAACTCCATGTAACTTTGGGATTAAATTCAAAGTTCTTCGTAACCAGCTCCTTCCTACCTTTTGGGTTTCTTACACCTTACTCCCAAATAGTCTTTGATCCAGTGACACTGGCCTCTTTGCTGATCCAGGAACAAGACATTCCACCTCTTGATAGGCATTTTCTCTGGTGGTCCCCTATGCCTGGAATGCTCTCCCTCCTCAACTTCATCTACTAATTTACTGGGCTTCCTTTAAGTCCCAACTAAAACCTCATCTTTTATAAGAAGCTTTCCCAACTCATCAATTCTAGGGCCTTATTTCTGTTAATTATATCCTACTTATTCTGTACTGTTAAAAATTATTTCTCTTGGTAGTCTGTGTACTGGAGACTCAGAGCTCCCTGTCAGCCTTCTGATCAAAGTTCTCCAGGACATCTCTGATAATGAGATTGCATCGAATCTTCTTATTTTGGTCAAACTTCAACCCAGTCCTGAACTGATTTTATCCTACTCAGGTTTGGGTGGACAGACTTCCAAGACTAGGGGTGGTATTCCCTTTGATGGCAAGCGACACTCCCTGTGGACTGTGATCTAAAGCACGTACTCAAGACGCCATTTTCATTATGACCTACTTCCTACTATGTTGACCAATCACGGTTGATTTGCATCCTTTGGGAACACTTCTTCTTTAAAGGGCATATAAAGCTGTACCCCAAAATCCTAAACTGAGCCAGTTCTGAACTGGTCCCCTTAGGGAGACCCAGGTTTGGACTGAAATCCCAATGTATGTCAAGCCACTTTGAGAAATTAAACTGTGGACGCATGTACCCCAATTTCATTTGTCTCTTTCTTAAAGCAGACTATGTTTCAAATTGGGATTCGTGGGGTTCATGGTTCACAGTACATAGCTTGCTTTCTGTGTTTGAAGGATCTCAGTAGTGCCTAAAGTTGTGCCCTGTGGATATGGATTAATATCCCACCACAAACCAGGAAGTATTTTGTCACAGTTCCCAAGAATACTCATTCACATTATGATAATTTTACTTTTCCATACTACCTTATTGGATTCCTTTTTATTTGCTTTGTTGTTTATCTGTGGATCCAAATGTAATTCTAGGAAAACGAAATTATCATATTAAATGCACCTTTCAGCAGCCAAATATGTTATCTCCCCCATTAGATTTTAAGCTCATTAAGGGCAAGGACTGTTATTTGCCTCTTTTCGTATCCAAAGAGCTTAGCATAGTGGCTGGCATATAGTAGGTACTTAATATTTATTGACTGATGAATGTTGCCTTAACATGAATGCAAAAATGATTAGCCCAGCCCTAAACCTTTTAAAGGCACTGATTCAGCAAAACATACATTAAAACTATTTTCAATCTGCTTTTTTCCTTACACTAAGGACCTCTCTTTTAGTATTTCTAAAGTTCCAATTACTGTTATTTGTGACTTAGTGAGCTATGATTTTAGTCCCCTCCCCCACCCCTTTACTGAGCAATGTAAAAGCAAGAAGTGAAGAAATAGGTATGATTAATAATCCAGTTTATTAAATGTGCGTTTAAGCTCAACTTTATAATGACCATTCCCTGCACACAATGAAGGCAATAAACAGATGAATGAAATGGGCAGTGAGTTAATAGAAACAGAGCTTCTTAAAAGTTTTTTTTTTCTTTACAATATGCTTCCCCAAAAATGTTAACACTGCTAAATACAGTTTTTAAAAACTACATGTAACGGCACAGAAGCAAGTTGAATCATGGTTTTATTTAGGTCACACAGGTGAAAATTTGACACAGGAGAAGCATGTTAATTAGTTTAAATCAAGTTAGAGTTTTGAAAATTCTTGTAGAGCTCCTATTTGGAAACTGTACACGGGCAGCTTCCAAATCTCCTTAGTCTTAAGTTTAATAATTCAAAATATAAATATGAGGGGAAGTAATATACATATGTGTAAGCCATTTTTAAAGCTACCATGAAGAGTTCTCCTTTGTTTGGTATATTAATCCTGTTTCACCTCTCCCTTTAGATGTCTCTTCACTCTAGAATAGGGACTGATAGAATCATCCATCACAAAATCATAGAGCACTCTTATCCAGGAGTTGTACTGGGGCAAGTTGTCATAATATTCTGCTGCTATTTTTTTCACCTGCAGTAAAAAAAAACAAACAAAAAAAAACACAAAAAACCCCAACATATATATTTAAAAGATAAGGCATTATATACAGTACCAACATTTTATATGATTAACAGGTCTTGATCAAAATATTAAAATGTTTTCACTTGTTTTAGGGATTAAAGGCTCAAATACATTGTAGGGCAGGCTAGACAGTCTCAAAGCTAAAGTTAACTTCAGAACACAAAGCTAAATTCAAAGTGGTTTGCATTACAATAGTAAATCTGTCCAGAAAGACTCAGACAGCCTCTTTAGCAAAATGGAGGAATGTGGAGGTTGTCGAGGGGAGTGGTGGCACCAAAAATTAGCTAGTTAGTTACTGGTGTTACTACTATGACTTCAAACTAAGTTACCAGTAAGCACCTAGAAGAAAAAAGAAACTGGGCAATGGTCAGGTCTGGAGTTTCTGAAGTTTCGAATATCTCTTCTTAGAAAATGAGCAATCATTTTCAGTAATTTCACTACCAGTCTTTGCACAGACAGACATAACTCAGTCCCCTGCCCCAAGCCTAGTCAACATTTGGGGTACAATGGACTATTTTTCATTTTATTTTTGTGTCCCTAGCATAGTGCCTTTCATACCATAGGCCTTAAGAAATACTTCTTGTGGTTAATTTGAAAACTCATGGGACTGAGTAGGATGAAGAAGATTTGGCTGCTGGACCATTTAATATAATTTCAATTTCCTAGAATTAGATTTGGATCCACAAATAAACACCAACAAAGCAAATAAAAGGTGCACCAAGGAAATTAAGTAAGGCAGGGACAATAAGTTGCATGGAAAAGAGAGATTATCATAATGTAAATGTTTATTTTTATTCACAATACTTCCTGGTAGGTGGCTGGAAGATTAATACATACCCCCAAGGCACAAATTCAGGCACTACTAAGGTCCTTCCAACACCCTTCAGAAGGCTCCTGCTTCAGTTTTATTCTCCTAACTATCCAAAAGTCCTATAAAATTTTTTTTTCTACAAAGGTGCAACAGAAGTTACCTTCTCTTTGGGAAGGAAGTAAGCAGCTTAGAGTGTCTTAGAGCAGTGGTACTCAAACTTTTAGGTCTCAGGATCCCTTATACTTGTGAAATTAACTGAGGACCTTTAAAGAGCTTTTGTTTATGTGGTTCATGTCTATCAACATTTAGCATATTATTAAAATTTAATAAATTTTAAAAACAAACAAAACTTTTAAAAAATAACTGGAAACTTTATATTATTATGAAAATTGTGTTGATCTCATGGACCCTCCTCCTGAAAGGCCTGGACCACACTTTGAGAACCACAAGTCTTAGAGTAGTTACTCTTAAGATTCAGTGATCTACCCTCATCAAAAGGTCACACGTAGAGTTCCCTTTCCCCAAAGTGCCCTCCCACTGAGATTACCATCCATTTACAATGTATATATATGTTGTATGAACAGTTAACAGCATGTTGTCTCTTTCATTAGAATGTGAGCTTCTTGAGGGCAGGGACCATGCTTCTGCCTCTCTTTGTATCCCAAAAACTTAGTACAGTACCTAGTAAACTCACAATAAATGTTTGTTGAAGAAAGACTTATTAGAAAAGTAACACGTACCTTCTAAGTGCAAGGTACCATGCTAAGTAGGCAGTGCTGGGGTCAGAAAATAGTCCCTACATCAATCCTGAATAAATTCAAAATCTTAACAAACAGTAAATCACACAATTCTGCAATTTTAAGCATAAACAAATCTGATCTAGGTGATTCCCAATCGTTCATTAAAAGAACTGAGGATCAAAAAAATAAAGATAAAATGACATTTATACTCTGAAATTCCCTAGGAATGCAAGAATAGCAAAATTTTGATTATGTGATGAAAGTCTGCAAAAGGTAGCAAGATGTTACTCTATCTAATTCTTAATTTTAGCCCCTCAATTGAGTTTCAAATATTAGTGACCTAATATTATACAAAATAACTCCCAAAACATCTGTGGAACTTTAAAATTATGACAATAAGCCAAAATACTAAATTAAAATTATCATTGAACCCCATTTTGTACCTTTAAGCTCAGTGCTTTTTTCACAACACTTTTTAAAATATGGGCTAAGACTAAGAAGATCCGGATCCTAGGTCTAATGGAGCCAAGACTTTGGGCAAGTCTTTTAACTCTATAAACTTGTTTCTTCTTTTCTAATTCAAATGAGAGAACTGCTAGCTGCAACAAGTCCAGGAGAACTAATAACAATAATAGCTAACATTTACATGATGCTTACTATGTGCCAGGCATTGTGCTAAGTGCTTTACAAATATTATTTTATTTGATCCTTATAACAACTCTAGAAAGTAGGTACTATTGATGTCTTCATTTTTCAGATGAGGAAACTAAGGCAAACAGAAGCTACTTTACTTGCCCAGGGTTCTATTTGACTTCAGGTCTTCCTGGCTCCAGGTCCAGCATTCTATCCATAGAGCCAGAGACTATGTTCTTTTATTTGTGGGGAAGATCAGAAAATTCCTAGGAAGTCATCCACTTTAATTAGGACAGAGAAGACAGGGCAGAGTAGGAAGTTAGGAATCTTTGTTGGTATCACTGCATTTGGTGACAATTAACACTGATCAAAATGCTAATTCTACCTAAACTAGACCAAGTTTCCACAGTATACAAGGTCGGTAGATTATGAGAAAAGTGATATCTCTCAGAAATTTTCAATTCAAAATGTGCTGAGCTTTTCTAGTTGAACCATAAAGAAAAAAAAAAGAATTCATTTCACTCATTAGAGAAGAGGAAACAAAAGTACAAAGCTGAAAGACTGGCCTCACACATTTGCTATTCAGACTTGCACATGGCTATAATGACAGAGTAGCTGCATAATGGTTTTAGATTACACCACAACTGCTTTGCTGTTTTAAGATTTCACCAGCAGTAAAACAAACTAAACAAAACAAAAAAAATTGACCTAATTACTCATCCAAATGATAGAAACCTCCTTTAATGTCTTTAAAGCAATGGAATCTATTAGGCAGAAAATAAATCACTCTGGAGAGAAAAGAGAAAACCAAGCTAGATCCTACCAAATGGAGACAAATATTTAAGTTGCTTCCAGGGAGCCCAATTATGAAGGACAGCTCCCCCTTCTTAAACGGAGGCTGATTAGGTGGTAAAGTGAAGTAACGATTGCTAATCCAGACTTTACATTTCTGAATTGTCTAGTCTTCTCCAAGAAAGTTTGGCATACAGGAGTAGATTCTTTAGATGTTCTAAATTCTTCTAATCTACAGGTATTTATTTCCTTTCAGTTAGGCGGTAGTTTTTGGACTTTTGCCTGGAAGGCTCAGAACTCAAAACTTTTTGCATGGTTATATTTAAACCCATAATAACAGCTCTCAAAGTTCTTCAAACTGTCTTATCTAGTTAGAGGTGGTTATGATTAGTGGAGCCTAGGAATTTCTCAATCACTTCTGACCACAAGATGCCAGCAGAGGAAAGGCGTTGTGGTGTAGTGGCAAAAGTGCTAGATTTGGAGCCAAACGCCTAACTAAGGGTTCAAACTGCAGCCTGCTATTTAGTAGTTGTGTGAGCTTGGGCAAGTCAACTTTGTGCAACTCTGCCTCACTCAAATCAAATTCACACAACAATCAAGATATCACTGATCCTCTTCAAGTCAAAGGACAAAATGATGACCTTGTGCAAGTCACTTCACTTGTGAGCCTCAGTTTCCTTATCAGCAAAAGGAGGGAGCTGGGCTCCATGATCAGTAAAGTCACTTCCAGTTCTCAATCCTACAAGCCTATGTTGGCCTCTCTAAAGGCCTGTATACTATTAGTACTTTAAGAATGGGAAACTCTGGCTTTTGACAATTGTTCAGAAAAACTGATTTGTCTTACCAGAGTCCCTCTTTAAATCTCATTGAGTACTCTCCTGCTAGTGGCAAAGGCTTTTTTTGTCTTACTCATCAACTAGTCAGAGAGAAAGCTAAACACAAAACAACTGCATAAACCAAACTGGAAAGATGGAAATTTATTCCTCACTGACCTTTATTGAAGTACTCTTTTCTTCATACACAATTTGGGATTCTTAAAATAAGTAGCTAAGATTATAAAAACCTATTTGACACTATTCCTGTCCAAATTAGGTAAATCAGGAGTAATCATTCTAAATGCTCCTAGTTACACATAGAAACAAACAGCCTTAACAAATGAGCAAAGACTTACCAATGGAAGGTTCTTTCCAGGAATGTTGGGAAAGTCATGATGTTCATTATGATAACCTACATTGAAGGTTATTAAATTAAGAGGTCCATAATAAGAAAAAGTTTCATGTCCTTTTAAAAACATGTAATGTTCAGCTATGAAATGTCCAGAAATTGGGTGCAAACCTAGGCCAAGTACTGAACCTGCAAACACGTATACAAGAGATTTGATTCCAAAAAAATAGTAAATAAAAATGTCAAAACTCAACTGAGTCAACAGATTGATAACTTCTAAATAAGTAATTGGTTTGGGGTTGATGCACATTGGTCGAAAAGCATAAATGAGTGGCTGAAGAATAACCCATAAAAATTTTCTAAAACGAGTACAGAAAAACCAGCCCTCGAAATTGGTGGGAATATCCACATCAACGCCATCCCCTCCTAGGTATCGATGATGATCCATGTGGTACCTCTTGAAGGAAATAGAGTATGGAACGCCAAAAGGAAGATTTGCGAATATTCCAAAATACCGGTTCCAAAGAGCATTGCAGTGGCCAAATGCCAGGTTATGAGAGATCTCATGAATAGCTAAGGTCATTGAATGACTAATGCAGCTGCCAAAGGCGTAAGCCCAGAACATAACCCATTTCCAGTCCAAGTCTTTTACTAAGTAAAATGCAACTAACTGTGCAAGAACCATCAAAATCACAATCCAGATCAAGTTGTAATCCGGTTTCATCAAAGATTTTATTTCTGGATACTTGGCTGCGAAGAGAAGGAAAAAAAAAAGTTAGGAACAAGAGAAAAAATACTAAAAATAGATCAGCGCTCCAAACTAAATGAACTCTCACATTTGAATTTTCAGAACAAACTTTAGACTCAATGTAGTGCACACAGCCTGGCCTGGTGTCAGAGAGTCTTTGTTCTACAATACTAATAACCGAGATAAATAAAACAATGCCTGACATTTATGTAGTGCTTTATTGTACTTAAAACACTACCTGATTTGATCCTTATAGCTAGTATTTACATAGTGCTTAAGGTTTGCCAAGCCCTTCGAATATTTTCTCATTTGATCCTCACAACAACACTGGAAAGTTAAGTACTATTATTATCCTCATTTTAGAAGATATCAAACTGTAGTAGGCAGAGATTAAGTGACTTGCCCAGGGTCATAGAGGTCTCAAATGTCTGCCTCTTAAAAGCAAAATTGTAATGAGTTACAGAAGAGGAAACTGGGGTGGTGCCAGTTAGAGGTGAGATTTGAACCCAGGCTTCTCCTGACTCAATGCTCTTCTCACTACATGGAATTCTACTAAATGGCTGTGCAACTTTAAGCAAATCAATCAAATTCTCTGAACCTTAGTTTCCATATCTGCAAAATGAATGGAATTGGAATAGGTGACTTTTGATTTTTAAAAATACCTGCAGCTCTAAAATGTTGATTCTAAAATCATATTTATTTAAGATTTTGGCATGACACTGTAATTTGATCTGTTTTATTCTTGTCTTTGGTGTTCAACATACAAAACAGTAAATTTTGAAAAAAATGTTTAAAGTAAACAAAGCAAAACAAAAAAACCCTCTGTATTTCAAGATGGGTATACTAGTAGAAAAAGTCAACTTCTGCAGATGAGAAGAATGAGAATTGTAAAGACTAGAACAGACTCTGTACTCCTCCTCCTCCATTTCCACTTTCTAGCCCCCTACCCTGGGCCCCATCATCCCTATCATTGCCTCTGACTCTACTCTTATATGGTCCACACTTTTCTTCTAAGTCACCAAAATGTTCAAAGGAGAATACATTTAACCACTAATGGAAAAACATTATTCACAATAATCTGGATCTAGCTGTATGTTGGATATGGAGTCAGAGAAAGTGAGTTCAAAGACTGTGGCATCCTACCTGTGTTACCCAGGGCAAGTTCTTTCAACTTTAGAGTGAAAGGGATGGCCTTAATGAGCTCTAAGGTGTCTTACAGCTCTAAATTATCATCCTATAATTTGTGATATTGATATGCTTTACTCTCTTCTATGCACAAAAGCACTACCTGAACAAAAGAAAATTGCTTCAAGGCTGAAAGCAGTGACTGTATTTGTCTTGGGATGACAACAGGATTTTCTCAAGAGACTGGATCTTTCTGATAAAACAAGTCTTTCAGAGTGTTCCAGACAACCCAAGTGGAAAAACTAGCTTTTTTTTTGCCCCTGAACATGGAAGATGACCATAGCAGAACATTAGAAATACTATTTTGAGTATAATGGAGAGGTAGAGGCTGGAGGCTGAGAGATCAGAAGGCGAATACAAAAGGATCATAGATTTAAAGTTGGAAGGGCTACGCTTAGAAAACATCCAGTTTAACACCTTAATTTAGTTGAAGAAGCTGAGACTTGGGAGTGCTGAAGTGACCTGCTTAAGGTTATACAGGAAATATCTGGCAGAGCTCAGCCAAGAAGTGGAAAGATCTGACCCAGGTGGGAAGTATACAGAGTAGTGGGAGAATCCAGAGACTATGTAGAGGTTCAACTGAGGTGAGAATTTGGCAATTAGTTGTAGTGGAGTTAGGGTGAGGGAAGAGATGACGGTTTAACCATAGCCCAAAAAAGAGAAAATTAAGAAGAATGGCATGTGATGAGGGAAGGGAGTGTGAAGAGGAGTTCTGTTTTAGACTTGTTGAAACTATCTTTAAGTCAACATTTTAACAAGGAAAAAAAACAATTTTGATTTTTCAGGTTTATTGTCTATCTTATACCTTATTGTGATAGTTCCCTTTTGTTAATATTAAATCTACACAATTTTTTAAAAGTTAGGTATCTGTCTTATCTTCCTAGCTACATTTCAGTTTCTTTGAGGGTAAAAACCATGCCTTATTCACTTTTATTTGATCCCACATATGTCTTGTACATGTGTTCTCTAAGTATTTTATCAAACAGGTAGCCAATTCCCAATATTTGGAAAATCCTTACCAAATATATAAAATATGAAGCTTTGTTGCATTTACCTCCTCTATGGTTTTTAAACTGACAGATGCTTAACCCAATACATTCATTTAGTTGAACAAAGTGATAATAAAAACAAAAGATATCATTAAAATTTGTTTAAAAAAACATGCAAAATACATTCTAAATGAGGGTCTAAAATCTTCTCCAAACTGTTTTTAATGAAAAGGAAAAAGGAAAAAACCCAACTGCAAACATAATTATAATCCTAAGTAGGATTCTTAGGGATCTGAAGCACTTAAGGGTGGATATGTTATATGTACGTCCTTGGTGGTAACATTGAGGGGAAAGTCTAGGGGAAAAAATAAAACAAAACTAAATTATTGTCAGGGACAGAAATTGTCCATGTCAATTTCTCATCCATTAATTTTTTTAATACAGGTTAACTGTAGAAAAAACTCTTGGACAAAAAATACTCTATACACATCTTAACGGCCACCACTAGTCAAACAAACACACGCAGATCAACTTAATATTTAGAGCTGGAAAGAACCTCAAAGGCCACTGTGTCCAACCCCACCATTTTGACAGAAGAGGAAACTTAGGTGCAGAGAAACGAAATTACTTTCTTAAGGTGGCGTGGCAATAGAGTGGCAAAGCTGGAATTTGAATAGAGGTCCTCCAATGACTCCAAACATAGCTGTGGTCCCAAATGTGTCATGCTGCTTCTCTTATTTTACTCTTGAAAGTTAAGCAAAGCTAGTGAAGGGCAAAATATCACTTTCGAAAACAGAGGAACTGGCTTCTAGGTCAGATTTTGTCCAAACTTAACCCAATTTATTTCTCAATTTAGCACAGTGCCCACATAGCTGTGGTCCCAACTGTGGCATACTGCTTCCCTTATTCTACTCTTGAAAGTTAAGCAAGAGCTAGTGAAGGGCAAAAGATCACTTTTGAAAACGGAGGAAGTGGCTTCTAGGCCAGATTTGGTCCAAACTTACCCAATTTATTTCTCAATTTAGCACAGTGCTCAGCACATAGTGCTTAATAAATGCTTGTTACCTTGATGACTTCATTTAATGCCACCTTTTACAGGAAGCCTTCCCTAACCCCTTTTAATTCCAGTGCTTTCCCTCTTAGTTATTTCCGACTTATCCTGTATATAGTTTGCTTTGTATATAACTGTTTGCATGTTGTCTCCCCCATTAGATTGTAAGCTTCTTGAAGGCAGGAGATGTCTTCTGCGCCTTTTTTTTTGTATCTCTACTGCTTAGTACAATGCCTGGTACACAATAAATGTTTCTTCATTGAGTGACTGATTTCCTCTCTGGGTTTCCAGTTTCTTTCCTCTGTAAGATGAAGGAATTCGCCTACATGGGGCCATCCAATAATCCTAACATGTATGAAAGGATACTGAGCTAAAAGTTCTGTTCTAAGACAGGCATCTTCATGTTATCTGGTCAGTAAATGACACGAAAGCAAGCCCAAATTCAGGTCCTAGCACGCCTGTGAGATGCTGATAAAAGCAAAATACATCACCAGTTTGCTTTGACCATTAAGTCTCTCTGGGTTGGAACTTGTCAATTCACCGATCTCTCATCTCTGCACCTATTTTGAAGCTCCCAGAAGATCGATTTGCTAACTGACAGGAGGGAGGCAGCTGGACCTTAGGTTCCACCCCAGGAGCTCTGCAGCAGGGAAGGGGAGGGATGACTAATACGTTTCGGGCAGCGGGATGACTCCAGCGCCAGAACATCGGCCTTGGAGGCTGGCTTGGAGGTTCAGCTCCCTCTCATTTCCTCCCCAGGCCTCATCACTAATCTCGGGCAGGGCACAAAAGGATGTGTGGGATGGGGGGAAGGAAGCTTGCGGCCAGGGCCCGCGGCCTCCCGGGGCCACGCTCTCTGCCAGAGGGGGAGGGGAAAGGGATGGTTGGGCGGGCGCCAGGGCCGCGGACCCAGCCAAGCCCCGGGGGGAGACGGTGGGCGGGCCCCGGACGACGCCCCTTCCCTCCCCCGGCAGGCAGGATGGGGACGGTCGGGAAGCGGGGGAAGGGCCCCGCGCAGGGCCTGGGGCGCGGCTGGTAACGGGCTCCAGCCCCGGAGGGAAGCGCTCGGTGCTCGCCGCCGCCCAGGCTCCGCGGTTTGAGCCGAATCGATCCCGGGGGCGAGAGGAGGCGCGAAGGAGGCTCCTACATAACGGGCCGGGGCGGCCGGCCTTCTCACCCAGGATCTCTTTGCGGCGGTCTGCGTGCGGCTGGTCCGTGTAGACCCATTCGAAGTCCTGCCGCGACACTCGGGCTCCCATAGCGGCGGCGGCGGCACGCGGCCTCTCTCCAGGCAGGGGCTGCTCCCGCGCCTGCGCGCCACTCCCTCGGACCCCGGCGGTCCGCGGGCCAGAGACGGATGAGGCACCTCCAGCGAGCCGACGGGCTCGTCTCCGATGGCGGGCAGGGGGCGGAGGATAAGGACCTGGAGAAGAAAGGGGGGCGGAGGTGGGGCCCCAGCCCGGGCACGCAGCGCCGGCAGCCGGGGCTGACTGGCAGGCGCTGAGGCCCGCCCCCGGGAGGAGCGCGTGCGGCCCCGCCCCACCCTATCCCCTTCCACCTCCCCGCTCCGCCCCTCCTCCCCTCGCCACGCCCCTCCTGGTGCCCCCTCCCCGCTCCACCCCTCCTCCTCCTCCTCGCACCCCCTCGCCCCGCCCCTCCTGGTTCCCCCGCTTCCCGCTCCACTCCTCCTCTTCGCCCCCTCTCGCCCCGTCCCTCTTCGTCCCGCCCCTCCTCTTCTCCCCCTCCCCGCTCCACCCCTCCTCCTCCTCCTCCTCCTCTCCCCCCTCCTCCTCCCCCCTCCCCTCTGCACTCCTCGCCCCGCCCCTCAGCCCTCTGTCTGGGCTCGGGCTGAACTGGAAGGTTCGGGGCCCAAGACTGCGTCCTGGTCCATCGCCTCAGCCCCAGGACTCTCACGACGTCCTTTCTCTACCACAGTCACCCATCTTACCTCGTATTTAGTGCTTCAGGGATCGCTTTATGAGTATACCACCCTGGGACGTAGGTGCTATTATTATCTCCATTTTACAGATGAGGAAACTGATGCAAGCCAAGGCGAGTTGCGGGGCGGGAGGTGGGGGAGGGTGTCCGAAGTCGTATCAGAACTGCAGATGCAGAGTTCTACCACTGCACCACTCAGCTGCACGACTCCCTTCGCCAGGGGAGCGGCAGGATTGCCTCGATTTCCTCTGGTTTATTAGAACGCTGGCTCCTTAAGGGCAGAGACCCTTGTCTTTTTTTGGTTTACTCGGCGTTTAGTACAGTGGTAAGCCCGAGGGTACTTGTGCTTAATAAATGCTTTTTGACTTAGCACAGTGCCTGGCACATAGGAAGCACCTAATAAATGCTTGTTAATAAACACAGACCTCTCCTCTTCACCTCAGCCCCAGCCCCTCCACACACACACTTTGCGTCAAGCTCAAAGATGAACGCATTTTCGTTTTCTGTACACACTCACATGGCCCTTCACGCAGGAAGGGTGAACACGTTGGAAAGTTCTTGGATTCTTGGGCCCTCCAGATACGGCACTTTGGGAAACGGAAGATCAAGAATTTGATAATGTTGCTGATGTAGCAAAGCCGTGGGTTGGAGGTAACCTGGGCCAAGGCTGGTGGGGTGTGGAGGGAATGAATGGTTAATGTAATTTGGATAACTAGCTACTGTATCTAAACTGTCCACGCCTTTTTTTCCCCTTAGTGTACTCTTTGTAAAGATTTTACTGAGTCATAATGGCAGTTTACTGAAAACTCTACTCACGAAAAAGGCAATGACTCAGGCTGGATCAGCTCAGGAAAAAATGTAGACAATTGAGACAGACATTTCAGATAATGTTCTGGGAAAACCAGCCCATTTTGTGTTCTTTTGTTAATTTCTAACTATGGGATCTGCAGGGCAGTTTCCCCAGAGTTATACAGATTGGCTTTTCCTTTATCTTTTTCTTTCTTTCACTTTTTTTCATTTTCTCCTTTCTTCCTTTTTTTTTTTTAAGGAAGGCTTCCTCACAGACTTCTAAAAGTAGACATTTTCTTTCATAATCTTACCATTCTTTGAGTTATGGGATTGTTACAGAAGTCCATAAACCTTTTAATGACAGTGCTAGAGAGATGACTGCATTGTATTAAATTTAGGCTTTTAAAGGTACCCAGTGCAGCTGGGTGGTGAAGAGGATAGAGTGCTGGGCTTGGAGTCAGGAAGACTTATCTTCCTGAGTTCAAATGTAGACACTTCCTAACTGTGTGGCCCTGGGCAAGTCACTTCACCCTGTTTGCCTCAGTTTCCTCATCTGTAAAATGAGCTGGAGAAGGAAATGACAAACTGCTTCATTTTTTTTGCCAAGATGACCCCATATGGGATCACAAAGAGTCAGACATGACAGAAATGACTGCACAACAAAAGGCTTACAAAAAAGTGTTGTATTTATGTCATCTCCTTATATCCTCAATATGCCCTTGTGAGTTAGCTACTGCTGGTTCTCGTTGTACAGATGAAGAATCTGATGGTGGTTTTGTAAGGCTAGATTCAAAGCCATGTCTTCTCTGAGGTCACCTCTGACTCAAGGTCTCATGCTCTTTCTTTTTTTTTTTTTTTTTTTAAATTTTCCCCATGCTCTTTTGGCAATACAACCTTGTCACTCAAAGTAGGTGGGTGGATCTATCAGATAATTAACTGCAAGTTTTAAATTTTCTTTTGTCCTTTCACCCCAGCTGAACTTCATTACACACAAATACAAATCTTTGACCTTGTTTAGTTGATTAGTTGTATCCAACTCTTTTGTGACTCCATTTGGGTTTTTCTTGGCAAAGATACTGGAGTGGTTTGCCATTTCCTTCTCCAGCTCATTTTACAGATGAGGAAACTGAGGCAAACAGGATCAAGTGACTTGCCCAGGATCACTAATCATGAAAGTAAAGAATATTAATCTCATTTACTTTTTCATAAGAAATTCTTCACTGGACAAATGGAATTTACATTATAGATTTCACTCTTACACTTGGAATCTGCCTGCCAGGGAGGAGGAATTTCAAAGTTGTAATTCACCTGATAAAGTCATTGTTCTGTGCTGATTAAACAACCTGGAGTATTCCCACGAAAATATGAATCAGTTCCATTTTAGTAGTATTGTTTTTTTTTAAATTTTATGCTCCTGAGGATAGAAACTGTTTCATCCAGACTGTATAAAATTTCACAAAGGCATCTAAATAGGACATTTCCTCCAATAATGATCAAATAATGATGGATAATAGACCAGATTGCTTTGAAATATTTCCTTTTCTCTTGTGAAGTTAATTCTCTCCTTTTCCCCATACATTATTCCTATCAGATATAATAATAATATAATAATAAACAACTAGCATTTAAATGGTGCTTCAAGATTTGCAAAGAGCTTTACAAATACTAACTCGTTCAGTTCTCACAGTAACCTTGTAAAGGTGTTGTTATTATCTGTATTTTACATATAAAGTAACTGAAGTTGAGAGGTGAAGTGATTTGCCAAGTGCCATCTGAGGCAGAATTTGAACTAGAGTTCTGATGCCTAGTCCATACTCTATCCATTGAGCCACCTAGCTGCCTAGTTGCACTTCAATTTATATACATATGTATATGCATTTATATACATATGTATATGCATTTATATACATATGTATATATGTGTTTTAACATATTACACATTCAATTATATATGTGTGTATATATATATATACATATATATACTAAGCTTCAAGTATATAGAAAACATTTAATGATATAAGGAGAAAAACAATCACCATGATATCTTACTCTGATTTTCTAGTTATGTGACATAGGACAAATAATTTAATCTCTCTGGGCTTCAGTTTCCTCATCTGAGATGAAAAGGTTGGTCTAGATAACCACTGAATTCTCTTCCTACTCTGAATCTGTGATCCTAGCAGATGTCTGTGGCAACTCTGATGCTTTATGGATATTGAGGATCTAAATAGTTGTCATTTTTTTTCAGTCATGTCTGACTTTTTGTGACCCCATTTGGGATTTTCTTGGCAGAGATGCTGGAGTGGTTTGCCATTGCCTTCTCCAGCTCATTTACACATGAGGAAACTGAGGCAAAGAGTTAAGTGACTTGCCTAGGCTCACATAGTTAGTAAGTGCCTGAGGCCAGATTTGAACTCACAAAGATGAGTGCCAGGCACTCTATCCACTTCACCACCTAGCTGCTGATTGATAAATCTTACAAGGAAAGATCTTCCATGTCCCCTGTATGACTCTAAGCATTGGGTTGTAAGCCAGAGTGTGGTTATTTATGTTGACCTGAGAATTTAGCCAGTTCTCAGGAGATGTGCTCTGGGAACCTGGCCAGTTCATCAGAACATATCAAGTTAATTAATATTCTAAGATGTTTTGCTTGCTCCAGGAACTTGGCCAGTTGCTGGACCAAGTAAAAATATCTACTAGAATCATGGACGCCTCTGGCACGGGGCATTCTTTGTTAGAGGTCCTATTTAAATCTTAATTGGGAAAGCCATCTTTGGATTCTCACCCATGGAGAGCACGCTGTGCCTGGGACTTTCCCAATTGCGACCCTGAAAGCTGTACCCCGGGAATCCCCAGCTTGGACTTCAGGTGTTGGTGCTTCCCTGAATTGGTGATGTTGTCTTATATTATTGCTATCCTTTATATTCTTAGCCTGACTATAGTCATATTGCTAATCGTATGTTGCTGTAAATCTAGCTTTTCTGTTCCTATATTATAATCTTAATTAAAGCTACCTTCACTTCTCTCTCTAGGAGTGTGTCTTATTGTAGGAACGAATCCAAACCACATTTTTCTTCCTTAATAACACAGCTGCCAACAATATAAACAGAGAATCCTGATGTTCACTCGTAAAAGAGCTATAAGATCATAGATTTAACCCTGGAAGGAAAAATCAGAAGTATTTTTTTTTTAGGCAGTTGGGGTTAAGTGACTTGCCCAGAGTCACACATCTAGTAAGTCCTGGAAGGAAAATTAAGAGGCCCCCAGAAGTGAAGTTATACAGGAAACAAGTGCCAGAGTTGGAATTTGAACCCAGGTCCATATTAAAATTTAGATTATATTAGAAAGGAATAGTAAACTTCTAGAATGGGAAGTGGTGAACAGTAAGAGCCTGCATGGCTGCATGCCAGATTAACTTAACTTTTTTTTTTAACAGGTTTTCCAGACTGGTAATCAGGGGAATCCTAGAGACAACAGCATACCTAGATTTTTACAAAACATCTGACAAATTCCCCATATTCTTATGTATAAGATAAAGAAATATGGACTAGGCAAGAGTGATAGATAGAATCAGAATCATTTAAATGCCCAGACCCAAAGAGTGGTCATTAGTGTTTCATTTTCAACTTTGACAGAGTTACCTATTGGTATGCTGCTTTGGGGGTCAATTTGTTCTTGGCTCTGGCTGGTTTTAACGTTTTTTATCAATGACTTGGATTGATGACATGTTTATCAAATTTGCAGGAGATGTAAAGTTAGGATGTATGGCTTACACATTGGATGAGAGAATCAAGATCTGAAAAGTAGTCTATAATGCTGGGATGAGTTGAATAATATGAAATTTAATAGGTGGCACAGTGGATAGAGAGCTGGGCCTGGAGTCAGGAAGACCTCAGTTCAAATCTGGCCTCAGACACTTACTAGCTGTGTGACCTTGGGCAAAAGTCACTTTACTCTGCCTCAGTTTCCTCATCTGTAAAATGAGCTGGAGAAGGAAATGGCAAACCATTCCAGAACCAAGAAAACCCCATATGGAGTCATGGAGAGTGGAACATGACTGAAAAAACGACTTAATAGCAAAGTCTTACAGGAGGATTACAAAAATCAGTTTCACAAGTATAAGATGAGGGAGGTAAGACCAGATAGCAATTCATAGGAAAAGGATTTAGGGGTTTTATGAGCTCAGTGTAATTCACATTGTGACATGGCAGACCAAATTAATTTAGTCTTAGGCTGTATTTTACATTTGGATTGTATCTAGGACTAGGAAAGTGATGGTCTTGTTATCCTACACCTTTGTCAGAACATATCTAGAGTATTGTATTCAATTCTGGGCACTGTTTTTGGAAGGATATTTATAAACTGGACAGCATCCTCAGGAAAGTGACCAGCATGGTTAAGGGCCTGAAGTGATGGAACCATCAATCTAGACCTTGAAGAGTCTCAGAAGTTATCTAGTCCAACATCCTTCGGTCATACCAGGACTGGGGGAGGGAATTGGAGGATATGCAGCTTAAAGAAAAGACTTGGGGTGGTCGTCTTAATCTCTTATTAACTCTTTGGAGTCAGATTTTCAAACATCATTCAAATGTGGATTACTCTTCTCCTTGATACTCTCTTCTTTCTCTTTCTTCTTCTTCTTTTTTTTTTTTTGCGAAAGTTGGGGTTAAGTGATATGCCCTGAGTCACACAGCTAGTAAGTAGGAAGTGATGGAGTGTCTGAATTCAGATTTGAACTCAGGTCTTCCTGACTCCAGAGCCGGTGCTCTATCCACTGCGCCACCTAGCTGCCCCCTTGATACTCTCTTCTCTTAAGGTTTTAGTGATAATGCTCTTTCCAGGTTCTCCTCCTTCCTATCTGACCAATTCTTCTGTCTCCTTGGCGGTATCTTCATCTGGGTCATGCCCACTAACCTTTGGGGTCCCCTGAGGCTCTCTCCTGGGCCCTCTTCTGATCTCTACTATTTTTGTTGGTGATATCATAAGCTTCGATGGTTTCAGTGATCTCTATGCAGATAACATATCTACTTGTCTAGTTCTAACCTCTCTGCTAACCCCCAGTCTCATATCTCTAACTGCCTACTAGAAATCTCTAACCAGATGGTTGAACTTATCATAGCCAAAGCAGAACTCATTATCTTTCCTCTTAAACCCTCTTCCTAACTTCCTTGTTACTGTTCAGGGCACTACTAGCCTCCCAGTCACTCAGGGGGTCATCCTGAATTCCTCACTCTCACCCTTCATATCAAGTAAGTTGTTAAGCCCTGTCATTTCTTCCTTTTCAATACTTTTTCTTATATATCCCCTTCTGTCCTCTGACACTGCCATCACTCTGGTGCAGGCCCTCCTCACGTCCTTATGTCTGGACTATTGTAATAGCCTGTTGGTTGGTCTCTGAGTCTCAAGTGTCTCCCCCAAAGTCAGTCCATCCTCCACTCAGCTGTCAAATTGATCTTGTTAAACTCAGATCTGACCTTGTCATTCCTTTATTCAGTGAATTCCAGTGGTTCCCTATGACTTCCAGGATCAAATAGAACCTATTGGGCTCTTAAAGAATTTCATCACCTAGGTACTTCTTAACCTTCCAATTTTCTTACACCTTGCCATCCTCCACCCCAAAATCCAGTGACACTGGCCTTCTTGCAGTTCCTCAAACAAGACATTCCATCTCCCAACTTTTCATTTCACTGACTGTCTCCCATGCCTGAAACTCTCTTCCTCCTCATCTCTCCCTCCCAGTTTCTCTGGCTTTCTTCAACTGTCAACTAAAGGCCTACCTTTTGCAAGAAGCCATTTAACAAAAATTCACCTTCTCTTTCCCTGTCCCACTCCGATTGAGAATGAAAAAAAAAAAACAAAATCCCTTTTACAAACATGTTTAGTTAAGCAAAACAAACGTCTGTGTTGGCCATGTCTAAAGTTTAGATACATAGGTATATACACATGTATGTATATGTATATATGTATATGTACATACATACACTCAATTTATGTATGTTATATGTACTGGATAATCATGTGTGTAATATATTAATATATAAATACGTACCCATGTGCACACATACATATATGTGTATACACATATATCTTATCTTTATCAGGAGGTATGTAGCATGTTTCAATGATAGTCCTGTGGAATCCAGGTTAGTCATTACACTGATAAGAGTTCCTAAGTCTTTCAAAGTTGTTTTTACAATGTTATTGACATGATATAAATTGTTCTCCTGATTCTGCTCACTTCACTCATCATCAATTCATACTAATCTCCTGAGTTTTCTCTGAAACTATCCCTTTCATCATTTCTTGTGGCACAATAGTATTTCTTCACATTTACATGCCATAAACTGTTGAGTTATTCCAAATTGATGGACTACCCCTCAGATTCTGATTCTCTGCCAAAAAGGACTATAAATACATTTTGTAGATCCTTATGGTTAGTTTCTTTGAGATTAATCCCTCCTTTAATCTATTCTTCCTCTAATTTCCCCTTTCCTTCCTATTTCTCTGTTGAGTGAAATGTATTTCTATACCCAATTCTGTGTATGTTTAAGTATATTCTTCTCTCCTGCATCCACAATTCAAATGAGAATGACGTTCAAGTATTAGCTGCTATCCCCACTCCTTCCTCCTTTTTTGTATAGGCTTTGACCTCAATTATTTGAGATAATTTTCTCAGATCTTTCTTTCCTTCCTTCCCCACAGACCAATGTATTCCTCTTTTTCTTTCCATTCTTCAAGATCAAGACATAACAGAAAAACTCTTAGGTGTTCTATCTGATTAGACATCCTGTATGGCAGCTGATGATGATAGGGCTCAGAGGGGACACATGTATCATCTCTCCATATTAGAATGTAATCAGTTTTTCCTTATTTAGTCCTTTATCATTGTTTATTCATATTTACTTTTTTTTGTTTCTCTTAACTCCTGTGTTTGAACTTCACAGTTTCTACACAGCCATGGTCATTTCATCAGGAATGCTTCAAAGTTCTCTATTACCATTATAGTTCCAGTTTTCCTCCCCTGTAGGATTATACTCAATTTTGCTGGATAAGTTATCCTTTTTTTTTTTTGGTGAAACAGTTGGGGTTAAGTGACTTGCAGAGTCACACAGCTAGTGACTTTCATGTGTCTGAGGCCGCATTTGAACTCAGGTCCCCCTAAGTCCAGGGCCAGCGCTCTGTCCACTGCACCACCTAGCTGCCCCTGGGTAAATTATTCTTGACTAGAATCCTATATGTATCCTTTGTCTTCTGGAATATCATATCCCAAACTCTCCATTCTTTTGTAGAGGTGGCTGCTAAATTATGTGTGATTCTGATTACAATTTTTCATTACTTGAATTCTTTCTTTCTGGGTACTTGCAGTATTTTTTGTTTGACCTGGAAGCTCTGGATTTTGGCTGTAATGTTCTTAGGAGTTTTCATTTGGGGGTTTCTTTCAGGAATTAACTAGAGGATTCCTTCTATTTCCCCTTTGCCCTCTGGTTCTAAAAGATCTAGGCAGTTTTATTTTAAGATTTCCTGAAGATGATATCCAGGTTCTTTTTTTGGTCATGGCTTTCAGATAGTTCAATGATTCTTAACATTTTTTCCCCTTCATCTATTTTCCAGATCAGTTGTTTTTACTATAAGATACCTTACATACATTTTCTTTTATTTTTCAGTCTTTTTTACTTTGTTTTAATATTTTTATTTTGTCGTGGAGTCACTGACTTCTAGCTGATCCATTCTGATTTTCAGGGAGTTTAATGCTTGGAGATAATGTTTTGTACTTCTTGGGCTAAGCTGTTCATTAACCTTTCCAATTCTTACTCTAGTTCTCATTTAAAATAGTTCTCATTTCTTTTCCAATATTTTCCTCCAATGCTTTCATTTCATTGATAAAAACATTTTTTAAACTTTTAAAAACTCTTATTTCATATTTTGTAGGAAATGTAGTTGAATTTTTGCCTACAATGTTTTTTGACGCTTTGCTTGTAGATGTTCTGGAATCATTCACTTCTGAGTTTATGTCTTCAGTGACCTTATAGTTGTAATAGCTTTTTATGATGAGGTTTTGTTTTTTTTCTCATTCTTCCAGTCTGACTTCTTTGGACTTTGGGTTAGGGCCGGGCTCTGTGCAGTTCTAGAGGGAAGGTCTAGGCTGGTCCTGTTGTTGATGTTCTAGGGGGTAGTGCTGTGTTATTTCAGGCTTTTAGGGACAGCTCAAGCTAGGGACTTGCAACCTTTCAGTGCTGCCAAAATGGTCTGATCCAGAACAGCTTCTTATCTATGCCTTGCCTGGTGTGAGCTCTGCAACTTTTTGACCTGTGTTTGGGTCTGAGCAACAGTAAACTGTTGCTGGACTCAGCCACTGTCAGCCAGTTGGGAAGTTCTGATGGTTCAGACCAACAGAACTTCAAGGAGGTAGCACTTGACCTGAGTCCTGAAAGAAGAAAGCAATACTAAAAGGTGGTGATGAAGAGTGAGTTCATTCCAGGCTTGGAGGACAACCTCTACAAAAGTATGGCAATGGAGATGGAACATTATGTGTGAGAAATAGCAAGAAGGTCAATTTGATTGGACCACAGGGTTAATGCTTGGAAATATTACATCATAGGCCTGGAATGGTTAAGTATATCCAGGCTATCAAGGGCTTTAAGTGCCAAGAGGAAGAGTTTGTGTTTGATCTTAGAGACAACAGGGAAGTAGCCAGTGGAGTTTATTGAGCAGGAGACTGCCATGGTCAGACCTACCGAAAGTTTTCCAAGTTTCTGAAGGACTCACTTGGAAAGGAGATTAGACTTCTTTCGCTTTACCCCAGGCAGCCTAACTGGGAGGCAGTGTGTAAAAGTACCAGAGATAGCTGTAAGTTTTATATAATGAGAAGTTACTTAACCAATAAAGTTATCCCCAAGTGGAAGGGGTTGCCTTGTTAGGTTGTAGATTTTCACTCACTAGATCTTCAGCAAAGATTGGATGACCACCTTAGGATCTTTTATAGAGGAAATGTTTGTAAAGGTATAGCTTGGATTAAGCGGCATGAGGTCCCTTCCCACTCCAAGACTGAGCTTCTCTGATTCCTCAAATTCTGACTTGGTTCAGTGTCTAAGTGGTGCTTTTTAGCAAGTTTGAAGCAGGAGGTAAGAAAGAGTTGTGAATGAGGGGAGTAAGGAAACGAGTTCTCATTCTAGCTTTATACTTAATAGCTGTGCAATCTTTGGTAAATCAATGAACCTGTTTCCTTTTTTAATCTCTAAGGTAACTTCCAGTTTTATGAATATAAGAAAGCTCTTGAAATGGTAAATTCAAAGTAGACCCTGATAAAAGTAGAAAGCTTGTAAGTTTAGGTGTAGATACAGCATATTCAGGACTTCATTTCTTAACATACTTGCTATTATTATTCTTTTCACAGTTACACTTCATGTTGACAAGTTAGGTCATAATCATTAGAAATAACAGATGTTTTACCACAGTCGAAAGGGGGAAAATAGATTTAAATTCTATTGAACCTCCATAAAAAGTTTAAAATGTCAAAACAAAAAATGGACAACAGAAAAGTTGAGAAATCTGGGATCTCTGGCCATTTAGATATTTCTGATAAAATAGTTACTGAATTTAGGTCCCATCATTCTTGATTTATACTTCTTTAACTCTTCACAACTATTACCTCAGTTATTATTTCACTTTCCCCTTTGGCATTTCTTCTTTTTTTTTTTTTTTGAGGAAATGCTTTGCTGAAATTATAAAGAATTCATACAAAACAGCTGAAAAGTACAGTTTTTTTTTCTACAGGATCTTCAATAATGTATTAATTTAAAATGTTGGAGTCTAATTCAGCATAGGAACTTTTTTTGGGAACACAAAATTCTTTTTTTTTAAAGAAAGGTAAAAAAGGGTAAGCTGTTTGGTTTCCCAATGAAAAATTCATTGGATCACTCTCTATCCACCTTATACATGGAGAAATAGAATCCATTCTGAGCCTCCTGAAATTCAAGTAACAGCAGTTGCTACTCCATTTCCATACTTTCTCAGAAGTTCAAATAACTAAATAAAGCAATAGTGCTAGACATTCCTGGGCTCTATTTAGAACATCTAGTTAGGCAACTAGGAAAAGCACATCCCGAAGTATAGTTGCTGCTGGAGTATTGCTTTTTCTTTCTCTCATGGACCTTATTCCCAAGTAACCCACCATCAAGATGAAAATCCCATTAAATATATTTGGAGTTGGTTGCTCCAATTCACAAAACTGTTATTTCTTGGTTTTATGTTAAGTGTATATGTCTTGCTACTTTTAGCATTAGGGAACCTGACAGCTTTTCTGAGCCAGGAATGACTCTAGGGAATTCGAATGTATTGTCATTAAGTTTATTGCTATTCATTTTTCAAATGTTTATTATCCACTTCTTCCCTTCCCTTCCCTCCCCTTCTTCCCCTCTTCCCTCCATTTGTAGAGTCTTAGGTCACAGACTTTTAACAATAAGGTATCTAGAGGGTCAGTTTATCTCCATTTTCTTTTGTGTACAAAATAAAAATACAACTATAACTGGTAATAACACATTTATTGAAGTACCCTGATGTATGACTGGGAGGTGTTTTTCACTTTTCTAATGATTGCATTAGGTCATAAATATTTAAAATGCCAGAAACTAAACCTCTAGTTCATTTTAACATAGGTAAACAGAAATGGTACCACATGAAAATATTATACTCTAATGACCAGTAATGTCCTTTGGTATGACTTTGAATAAGGACCACATATTCTCTAAGGTCAAAGAACTTAAAAAACACACCAATACTTATAAAATATCTGACATGTTCTTTCTGATGAAGTTTAGATTTAATATTCACCATACATTAGGAACTCAGTACAAACTTTTGGGACATAGGAACTTTTAAATATTTTAGGGGGTGTAGAAGGCCAATGAGCTCAGCCCAGAATTGAGCAGGAAGAAGAGACACGGCTGGATCACATTTGGGAAATCATGCAATACTTTCAATGATCCCAAACTGGTGCTGCCAAAATCCATATTTTTAACATCACTATTTTCTATTGATGTTATATGGCTGTAGATCATGAAACAGACTTGGGAGAATCAAAATTATAAGAAAACCAAAAAGGCAGTGGAAAGATACAGAATAAGTATAAAGTAGGTTGCAGCATATTGTCAACAATGACTTGCCCATGAAAAATGATATAAAAAACATCAGTGACGACATGTACAAAGTGGGCTTAGTCATGTAGCAAGATGGAAAGACAAGAAATGGATAGCCTGAGTGCTACATTGCAGGATATTAAAAAAAAAACCTAGAAGAAAGCCTCCAGTGCATTGTATGGATGGATCTTCTGGAAAGACATTGACAAGAATTGCACAGGTTGAGAAGGCATGGAGGGGTTGCTTTCTGCATAGGTGGAGGCAATATCAACATTGATCAATCAAAAATAACCTAGCTCCAGCCTGAAGTTTTATCACCAATGTACTCATTTTTATCAACACTATTATTATGAAAAGCCTTTATTAATCAGTTAAGAACAGTCAGTTGCTGTGCAGCTTTAATAGGGTAATTTTCATTACTACCCCTTTGATTTCAAAGAAAACATTTCTTGTTTGAGGAAATTGGACCAAAATGATAAAGACAATTGGCAGGGTTGAAAAAGCTACACTTTTATCATTAGAAGCTAATTCAGATGGTTTCCAAATCCAAGGAGTTCCATAGCACGACCAGACTTCTGAGCTTCCTCCCTGTACAGAAAGTTGTTTTTCAGGGAATTTTTTATTTCTAACCTCAACTGTTATTTATAGCATTGATTTTTAAAGGTGCCTGTTAATAGGGTACGCAAGAATAGGCAGAACTGGATATAAAGATACTATGTTGTGCACTAAGTCTTAAGATTTATGTTGTTTTCACTTTCCTAACACCACAAACTTACATGCTGTTTGAAATAGGGCAATATACAAGTATTCTCAAATTACTATAACTATTGAATAAAAACTTAAAAAAGGAAGTCACCTCCAAAAAACTAATTTAATTGGCCAACATATTGTGCATTTAGTTTCTTTGGAGATTAAAGTGCAGGTTGTGAAATGGCATAAATAATGCAGTCAAACAGTATCATTGACTTAATGATCCATAACCAGACGTAATGCACATTACAAAGTCTTTTCATGTGCCATTCATCTATTTTCACTTGATAATTAAGTTGTAACATTTCTTTTAGCTTACTGGATTTAAGCATTACTTTCCTTCCTTGCCTTACCCATACTGGGAGCCAAACAGATTATTTCTTTTAGCATTTTAACATATAGGTCAAAAGCATATCTGTTTTGGAGCTACTAAGTAGTTTAAGGCCAGCTTCTGTAAAAGTTCAATACTATAAAAACAATAACATGATTATAGAAAAAGTTGCTTCCAACAGTGGCTATCAAGTGAGTTTCAGGGAATCCTACAAGGTTCCTTTAAAAAGTATGGTTAATAACATGTTCAAGTGTCTGTTCTGTCATCTAGGAACAGAGAACTCAGGCTTCAGAGCAGGAAAGGATTTTAAAGACTAGTCAAAATCCTTCACTTTACATATGAGGAAACTAAGGCTAAAAGGTGAAGTGACTTGCCCAAAGTAACATAGGTAGCCATTAGGATTTGAAACCAGGTGCTCTGACTCTAAATCCAGCCTCTCCCAACCAAAAAATAATGCAGATAGATTTCATAACATGAAATTTGTGAACTACTTTATAAGGAATTAAATAATGTTCACATAGGAAAACACAAAAAAAGAAAGGATCCTAGGGGTTGAAAATCCTAAATTCCTTGTGAGTGCCTTTTCCATATTATAGCTTAAAATCCATTTTATCATAATAAACTTACTAATGAGTATGGTTCATAAAAACAAAGCAATTTCAATGAGAAGCAAGCTCTCCTGGAAAAGGCTCCGAAAACAGCTGTGATACTGCAGTACAAACTTACTTATTCTGTTGAGTGATTTCCTAGTACAATATACTTACATCAACATTCAAGTTAATGACAATTCAGGACAATATGGTAGCTTTCTTGAAATTACTGTATATGTATCATCAACTTTTAGTGGATCAAAGTAATTAGTGTCTACCAGAAACTTAAATAAAAATCTCCCATCTTATTTTTTTTTTAGTTTCCTACAATTTTTGCAATTAAAAAAATAAGCAATGATGTCTGCAGTGCCTACCCCCCTCCTTTTTCCTTACGTGAAAGTCTGTTAACAAATGCAATTTAGAAAGTGCTAAATTTGGATGTCCAAAATCCCAATATATGAGAAAAAAAATTTTTAATTCCTTTTAAGGGAAGGACTTTTTGCTCAAAACAAGTAGCATCCAACAAAAAAATTATAAACAGCATATAAGAGCTAGTTTCCTTAGAATTAAAGTATGTCCCATTTGTTCTGAAGTTAAAGAACATTTTTTCTGTAATATGATGGAAACACTATGGAAGGGTAATTTGTAAATAGTAAACTGGTTTGATCTGGTTTTAATGTGCTTAATGTTAGAAATTGTTTTTTGTTGTTGATCATCAATTATTTTCTAATATGCTGACTGCTTATTATAAAAACCATCTGTTCATATCCACCAGAGAGAGACTCTAATAGTCAAACAACCCAGATACTAGGGACATTATGAAGAAACATAAGAAAGGAAGGTTAGAATGGAGGTGATTTAAGAAATTAAAATGAAATCAGAGTGAAACCTTAAGTGGATAGTGTACCAAAAAACCTTTCCTAGGAGTACAGACTTTTTATAATTCATTAAGACCTGTTAAAGTATTCATCTTAATAATAAACTAAGACTGTTAAATGCATAATCATCATAATAGATAAATATGTATTCTGTCTCCTGAATTCTAGAAAAGCAGTCTTTAGTAAAGGCCATAAAGTATTCCAACAGGCCTCCACCCCAGCTATGACATTATAGATAATTTGATAACAAAAAAGAAAACTATAGCTGAGATGAATTCCAACCTGGGACTTTTACCTGTATTGATAAATATGTTTTATGGGAATTGTTAGTTTATCTCTCCCCAAAACAAATTATGAGGATAGCTATTAAAGATCCTTACTTAAAACATACATTGTAAATGGGCTTTCCAAGTTAGGTACTACTGATATAAATTTAAGGACAATTATGAATGGGTAGGAAAAATTTTCCTTTTGTTGGGTTAATTACTAAGAAGTATAACCTCATCATATTGGACGGATGCAAAAAGGTGGTAACCTTGTGCTTTATTAAGCTAAGATTCTTACTCATACCTTAGACTTAACTTAGATGTCAAACTCCCACAAGGAAATAGATATTTTTCCATGCTACACCTAAATGTACTTTAATTTCACCTAAATGTACTTTAATTTCACTGAAGCCCAAGGCAACAGTTGCTTAAAAGAATTTTTAACGGTCAAATGATAGCTATATAGTACATTAAAAAATAAAACAAGGACAGTGATATCTGTATAATGTTTCAAAAATATACAACTGGGAAAAATAATCACTGTACACAACAACTTAGAGGTTGTTAAAGTGACCAATCAGAAGATTGAACAGTGCAAGACATGCTTTTCCAGTTACAAGTTTAAAACAGGAGTGCAAAAGAAATTAAAGCTTTTGTTTAAAGTTTTAGGATAAGGAAAGCTTGAATATAGTCATAGTATTAAAAAGCTTCCCCTGACTATTCTCCCCTCCCCCAATGAAAGGATGTAATGTCTTTTCATCGTACAACCATTTTCTTGAATGGACTTTGCTTCACTGATTAAAGAGTTATACAGATAAGCAGTGTCCACTACTCAGTCATCACATTTTGACCTATGGGCTGACATAGTAGTGTGATAAGACAGTACTAGTAACCAGAGATCCTACATATACAGAAAGAGCCTTGAAAGTTGGATTTCTGCCTTAGTCAGAGTACCTGAACTCTCCAGGGAATGAATAATGCAACAGGCATCAGCACTGTTCAACCCCCATGTCAAAAGAGATCAAATGAACTAGTCTATTTCCCCATTAAAGGCTCAAGCTCACCTCTGCCTGCTGTAATGAAAGATGTTAACTAGGGTACTAAGAACATAGAAGCTTCTTTCTTTATCAATGGGAAATCTAGAGGTTCAAGGTCAATGCCAGTGCAAGTGCTCTTGAGTGAGCTAAAAAGGCGGTGCATGCATCTATCCATGCAAATGTAGGACCTGGTTCCAACAGGGAATTGAAATTGTGTATATAATAGCTGGATGAGTCCCTTGCCAGTAGTCTACAAAAATATATAGTCAATACTGTAGAAGTCCTTTTCAATCACCCATTACTTCAATACCAAAAAGCATTAACTACTTTTCAGACATTCCAGACAAAGGTCACTTGTAACAAAAAGTCAACTTGTTTTTTATACAAGATAGCGTCCATTTAAAAAGTAGGTCTTTTCTTTCAAGTGAACAGGACATTTTCTGTACTTAAACTTAATTTCTAGTCTGTCAAGATAGGGTTTATTTAAGATCCTTATTTAATGTGCATATACGCAGAAACACAAATAAATTTACTTTAACACATCATCTGCACAGAAAAAAAGATCAACTCCTCAAAACATGATAGAGTGTGGGTCTAGTTATTACAAATCTATTGCAAATTAAAAACATCCTGTGCATCAGTCCACCCAGACGGAAGGGGGAAAATGTCCCAGCAATGAGTAAATGTCAAAGTCTATGTTGTGTTCTGAAGACCAAGCAGCCTAAAGGACACCGTGCTGCTAAATCCAAGTATCCGTGTGAGCATGACTGCATGGGCTGCTAAGCTTACATGCCTTTTTGGAGCTATAACTGAATTCCAAGTTATTTTCTATTTCGAAGGCGTTTAGATTTTCTAAGGGAGTCTATGGCATCCACTGCCTTTCTCCGTTTCCGAGGAGACTCCTCATTTGGCCCAGACCCTGAGGAATTTCCTACTGCGCTTTCCATGACTTCTCGAAGCTTTCGTTCCAGCTCTGCCAAACGAGCATTCTGTTCCCCTATGATTTGGGTTTGCTCTAGCAGTTTCTGGTCCTGATCTTGAAGCTGTTTCTGTTGTTCTTGCACTTTAGTGCGAAGCTCAGAAATTTCACGCCTCAGTACAGTCACACCAGCACCGTTTGTTTTCACTTGCTGCTGAAGTTTAGTGACCTCCTGTCTTGAAGGGTTTTGTTTGGAGAACAGCTGCATTGTTGTTAGGGCTGCAGAAGGTCCTGGAACTGTGGCAAAAGAGAGTTATAAGAGACACTAATTAATTATTTTTTAAAAAGTTAGTTTCCATAGAACTAATACCTGATATAACCAAAACTTTCTGAATACTCTATAATGTACTTAGCCTATATAATACAAAGAAGCTGGTTAACCTGATTTTGTAAATTAATTTTTAATTCTCAAACTCCAAACTATCATGGCAATATTTAGATTATAGAAGAACATTTAATGATACATATTTGTGAAAGTAAAAATTGTAAACATTTTCACTACTTTAGTAATTGTTAAATATTATAAAAAATACAAGTAAAACTGGGAAATAATCTGAGAAATAACTTTGATAAAAAATAAAATGATTGGCTGAAATGGACACACAGGTCTTTTAGGGATGTCTGCAGGATGCAATAAGCATTATCTCTGAAGACTACGGCCAACTTCTAAGCCAAGTGAAAGGATATGTAATGGACAAATCATACTGGACCACAACAGTCTAGGGAGGTCTGGGAAGACATTTTAGCATTACAATTGTTGTTATAATAGGTGAATACCATAACAAAAACATTATACCACTTTTATCCTACATAATCCAATTTAACATATAAATCCCATTAAACTATAAGCCTACATTTTACACAAACTTTTCATTTATGGAATCAGTGACTCTTAGAGCTAGAAGTGACCTTATAAAATACCTCACCCATTCCTCTTATGGAAGCAGAGACCCAAGAGGTGAAGTTACTTATCTAAGGACACACTGCTAGTGAGGGAGCTGGGACCAAAATGGAGTTCTCTAAGCCTAGTACTCTTTTTCTGCTTTCCTACATTGCTGTTTATATAGACCACATAGGGCTGAGAATGCTTTATGTCACCTTTCTGGATCTGGATAAGATTATGTTCAATTCAGTAAGCATTTATTAAGCATCTACTGTATGCCAAGAGCTGGGTATACAAACAGCCACTGTCTTCAAAGAGCTTTTTACTTTTTTGGGGGGGGGGCACAGTGGGTGCAACAACATAAATACAAACAATTAAACAAACATCACAGACAAAGTCTGGAAGAATGGGCACCAGTAATTCAGGGATGATAGAGTTCCTCTAGGAGGTGCCCTTGACCTGAGCTTGGAAGGAAGCTGAGGCTTTCAATGAGGTATTGATGTGGAGGGAGGGCAGACATTCCACAGATAGGGATAGCTTGTGACAAGACAGATAGAGGGGAGATGGGAAAGCAGTAGGAAGAGCAAGGAGTCCAGCTTGGCTGTAGCCTAAGAATACCTGAAAGGGAAAGATGTGTAGTACACTTGGAAAGGTAGGCTGAGGGCAGACTAGGAAGGGTTTTAAAAGGCAAACTGAGATATTTGCATTTTATCTTAATGGCAATAGGAAGCCATGGAAATTTCTTGGGCAAGAGAGTAATATGGTTAGAGCTGTGATTCAGAAATTTCACTTTAGTTATACCAATCAAACTACCATTTTGTAGAACTAGAAAAATAATGAAATTCATTTGGTGGGAAAAAAAGGTAAAAAAATCTCAAGAGAAATAGTGGGAAAGAGGGGAGGGGAGGACACTAGCACTAGATTGCAAAATATAGTACAAAGCAGTAATTATTGAAGTGATTTAGTACTGGTTAAAAAAGAGAGATCAATAAGTGAAACAGATTAGATATACAACATACTAAAGCAAACAAACATGGGAGCATAAACCCAAAGACCCCAGTTACTGGGGGAAGGGCTCACTCTGACAAAAATTTCTGAGAAAATGGGCAGAAATTAGGTACAGACCAACATCTCACACTGTAAAACAAGGTAAATTACAAAAGGATACATGACTTAGACATAAAAGGTGACATCAATCAAATTAGAGGGGCAAGGATTTTTGGATAGGGGAAGAATTCATGATTAAACAAACATTAGAGAAGATGAAATCAACAATTTTGATTACATAAAATTTAAAAGTTTTTGCACAAAAAAATCTAACAGTTAAAATTTGATGGGAAATAGGTAAAAGGGGAAAAAAATCTCTTTAGCAAGTTTCTTCATAAAGGCCTCATATCCAAGATATATAAGGAACTAATTCAAATTTGTAAGACTAAGAGACATTTTTCAATAGATAGAAGATCAAAGGATATGAAGATGCAGTTTTCAAAAGTAGAAACCAAAGTTGTCATCCACCATATAAAAATGCTACAAATCACTAATAATCAGAGAACCTTAATGCAACCCTGAGGTTCTACCTAATATCTATTAGATGGACAAAACTGACAAAAGAAGAAATTGACAGATGTTGGAGGGGCTACAGGAAAACAGGCACACTAGTACATTGTTAGTGGACCTGTAAATTGGTCCAGCTATTCTAGAAAGCAATTTGGAACTATGCCCAAAAAGTTACTAAACTGTACATACCCTTTGACCCAGCTATATCACTACTAAGCTTATACCACAGAGAGATCAAATAAAGAGGAAAAGGACCTATCTATATACTCATAGAAGGTTTTTTTCATAGAAGCCTCAAGCTGGAAACTAGGGAATTTCACCTATGGGGAATGAATAAACAAATTATGGCATATGAACATAATGGAATATTACTGTAACACAAAAAATGATTAAATGGATAGTTTCAGAGGAATCTGGGAAGATCCCTGTGAAATAAGGCAGAGTGAAGTGAACAGAACTACAGCAATTTATACAATAACATTAAAAAAAAAAAAACAAACCTCAAAAGACTTTAGAACTCTGCAATGAAACACACCTCCTACTTCTTATCAAAGTGATGACTGACTTAAAATGCATTTTTAGATATGGCCAATGTAGGTTTTTGTTTTGTTGGACTATTAATATTTTTGATGAGGGTTTCTTTTTTAAAAAAAATTCAACTAGGAGGAGTGGGAGGGAAAGGTAATAAATGTTTGTAAAAATAAATATTTAAGAAGAAAAGGAATTTAACTTTTATAGTTATGCAGAGGATGGACTAGAAAGGAATAGATTAAAGGCTGAGAGAATAATTAGGAGCCTACTGGATTGTTCCAGGTGAAAAGGAATGAGGGCTTTACCTAGGGCATTGTCTTTGTGAACTGACAGAAGGGGTGGATATGAGATATTAATGTGGAAGTTGAACGGACGAGACTAGGCAACTGACAGAATGTGAAAGGGGGGGGGAGAAAAGAGTTGAGGATGACCCCAGAATTATGAACCTGGGTGGCAAGAAGAATAGAGATACCCTCCACCAAATGGCGAAAATAGGAAAAAAATAAGAGTTTTGGGGAAAAAAGAATGAGTTCTCTTTTTTGAAATGTTAATTTGAGATACTTATGGAACAATTCAATTGTGGGTGTCCAACAGACAGTATTGTGGGAGTGGAGTTTAGGAGACAGGCAAGGCTTCTGTATGGAGATTTGGTGGTGATCTATTATCAACATAATAGCTGAACCTGTGAGGAATCATCAAGAGAATGAGGTTAATTTGGTGTCCTTTTCTAGCCAGATGCTTGAGAATGAAACCATTTGTATGTTAATACCACTTGCTAGCAAGAGCTATTATTATTATCATCTTGATTTTCCACATCAGGATTAATCATTTGTGAGGCATATTAAGGGTAGCACCAACTTTCTTTCCTTTTCCTTAATGGTATCTTTTTTTTTTTTTTTTTTGCTCGAGGCAACGGGGTGAAGTGACTTGCTCAGGGTCACACAGCTAGTAAATGTCAAGTGTCTGAGGTCACATTTGAACTCAGATCTTCCTGAATCCAGGGCCAGTGCTCTATCCACTGCACCATCTAGCTGCACCCTAATGGTATTTCTTTAAGTCTTTTCTCTGAGCCTATGGTCTACTTCCCTTCTCTTCCAAAAACTTCATCTTAACAAATTTATAAAAGCACTGAAGTAAAAATAGCAATCATAAACATTTTTCATGCTGTTAAAATCAGTCCAACATACCTTTAGGACTTTGACCTGTCATGTCAAATATTGACCAAAAATCAACACCATGATAGTTTTTCTTTAATCAGACAAATCACTACGCATTTACTATATATCTCAATCTTGGATATCTTTTTTTTTTTTTTAAAGGCAATTGGGGTTAAGTGACTTGCCCAGGGTCACACACCTATCAAGCTTGTATATCTTGAGCACTGTTGTTAAGTACTGGGATACAAAGAAAGGCAAAAACAGTCCCTTCTCTCAAGGAGCTCAAATTTTAATGGGCAAAGACAAAATGCAAACGATTATGTATGTACAAGATATATACAGGGTAAATTAGGTATAATCTCATAAGGAAGGCACTAGCTTTAAGAGGGATCAGGAAAGGCTTCTTCTAGTAAGTGTGATTTTAGCTGGGATTTGAAGAAAGCCAAGGAAACTAGGAGGCAGAGCAGAGATGAGTAAGAAGAGCATTCCAGATATGGGATACCATCCAATGAAAATGTAGAGTTGAAAGATGGAGTGTCTTGAACAAAGGCCAGTGTCACTAGATTGTAGACGATGTGGAGGAGAATAAAGTATAAGGAGACTGGAAAGGTAAAAAAAGGCTAGGTTATGACCATATGGCCAGTGGTTACATTAAAATACCATTTAGCTCTCTGCCCTGCCTCTCCCCCAATCATAATTAAATTCTAAACTATTCAAAACAATTACCAACCCATATTGTTATTATTGTTGATGCTTAATACAAAGGCAGTGTGGCTTAGTGGACTGAGAGCTGACCTTGGAGTCTGGAAGACCTGGTTTAAATCCTGGCTATTATGTATTGGTGTGTGACTCTCAGCAAGTCACTTAACCTTTCAGTGTTCTAGGCAACTCCTCTACTGGGTAGAGGGAGTTTTCTCTCCTGGGAGTTCCTTATACCAATGAAATCATAGGTCTAGTCCTTACTCAGTCTCTAGTCTAATATTCATAACTAATGTCCAAAAGGTTCCAAGTTGATTTGCTTTAGAATGGAACTGACTCATAGGGAGTCTCTAGGGAAAACACTGAAATTAAAGAATAGGGTTTTGTTGCTGAATCAGTAAAATTTTTGTTGATATATTTTATTTTTACATCAATCAAACAACAAGTATTTATTAAGTCCTTACTATGTGCCAGGCACTGCTAGTAGGCTCTAAGAATACAATAAATAATCCCAAATCTCAAGAAGTTTATATTTGAATGGAAAAGACAAGTTACATAGATAAGTATACATGGGATAAATATAAAGAGGATAAATGCAAATATCTACAAGGTAGTTAAACAGAATATACAGTAAGGCTGGAAAGATAGACCATAGCCAAAGGCTTTAAAAGATAAACAGAGGAACTGATATTTTATCCTCTAGGCAACAGGGAACCATTGAAGTTGACTGAGTAGGGAGTGATATGGTCAGATCTGCCTGAAAGTAAAATTATTGTGACAATTATGTAGAGAATGAACTAAAATGGTGAGAATCCGTTGAGGCAGGGAGTTCAATTAGGAAACCATTGCAACAGTCTACAGAGGAGGTGATAAGAGACTGAACTAAGGTGGTGGCTGGGAAAGGGTCTGAAATAAGAGATGTTGTGGATGAAAAATGGCAAGAGTTGTCAAGTGGATTGAGAAACAGGATATCAGGGGAGGGCAAGGAGTTAAAGACACCATTAAAATTACAAATCTTTAAGAAAAGAACAGGGAAATTTGGAAGAAGGAGAGGTTTGATAGGAAAGATCATGAGTTCTGTTTTGGACATAATTGAGTTTGAGATACTTATGTGACTATCCAATGTCCAACAGGTAGTTAATGATACCCAAGATTAAAGCTCAAGGGAAAAATGAGGGCTGCCTACCTAAGTCTGAATTTTATCTTAAAGGTGATAATTAAACCCCACAGGAGCAAATTTGGTCACCAAGAGTGAGAGCGTAATCAGAATAGACAAGAGAGCCCAGGTCCGAGCCTTGGGGAAACCCACAGTTGATGACAGTAAGGATAGAATATCCAGTGTTACATGACAACAAGATAAAAGATGAGGATTAGGGAAAGGATTGTCAAATTTGGCAACTGAGAAATCAATGATAATTTTGAAAAGAGCAATTTCAGTTAAGTGATAAGCTTAGAAGCTAGACTACAAAGGACTGATAAGTGAGAGAAAAGGAAGTGGAAACAATGAGCATAGACAAGATTTTCAAGGAGTGTGGGTGAGAATGGAGGAGAGATATAGGATGATAGCATAAAAGAATAATAGGATATAGTAAAGGTTTTTAAGGTGGGGAAGACTTAGGCATGTTTGATGGTCACATGGAAGGACCCAGTAGAATGGGAGATAAGTTAGAGAGAGAAGGGAGATGTTTGAGAAGGCAATCTGCTGGAAAAGACAGGAGGGGGTAGGATCAAAGGTATACATTTTGGGGTTGGCCCTGGCAAGGTGAGAGGTTATCTCATTATCAAAAACCAGTAGAAAGGAGGAGAAAATAAGGGATGATGTCAAGTGGTTTTGAGATGAAGAGAAGGAGAGATCATAAACAGCACATCACTTATTTTTTTTTTCTTTTTTTTTTAGTATCAAGAAAGTTTATTACAGAGAAAGTCCAGAGGATTTAGACGTTTCTGGCCAGAAGTGGGCTCCACCCCTCTTCAGGAGGGATGGGCCCCTGAGTGTTAAGGTACAAATACTTTTATACATTCAAATTTGGCGCGAAACCTCCCAGGCTGGATTCACATCACTTATTTTCAAGAATATCCCTTCCCACTCCCCTACATAGAATTAAAAAAAAAAAAGATATAAAAAGGCAGTTCAGCAAAATTAGCATATCAACCAAGTCTCATAGTATTTGTAGTGTTCCACATCCATAGTATCTTCCCCCCTCCTCCAAAGAAAGGAGGGAAGTTCATTTTCTCTTTTCTGGGGCCAAGCTTAGTCATTATAATTACACAGCATCCATTTTGGTTTGAAAAGGCTGCTTTTAAGTGAAATTTTACAATTAAATATTAGTGGAAAATTTGATACAATATAAATAGTATATACCTGGAGGAGAGCCTATGAGTCGCCCAGACACATCTGATCCTGGTAACTTCTTCTTTAGAATTGGGACAATCTTCTCATCAAAGTATTCCATTGCCATGGAGGAAATATCCCTTAACTCTTGGAGGACTTCATGAGCCCGTTGTGGGGCTCTGGTAGAATTTACATATCTCAGCACACGATAAATTTCATCAATTACCTAAAATAATGAATTTTCATTAGTTTTCTAAATTAAAAAAAAAAATAATTAAATTGAAAGAGAAATTTGCTCCAGAACTGCTAATGTGATTAATGGATTGGCCATTTATCACACTGTCACCTGCTAGTTTCCTTCAGGTACATTATCATAAGACTATGATAAATTTATACTTTTAAATTAATTTGTGCTGGCAGCACAAACCAGTTATAAGTATTCAAAATTAGGAAGTATATATCAAAGAATCAGAGGATCACAGATTTAAAGTTGGAAGGAACCTCAGAGTTCATGTAATCTAGTTCCCTTATTTTACAGATGAAGAAAATGTGGACCAGAGAGGTTAAGAGATAGTAAGTCACTGAGCCAAGATTATTCTTTTATAGCAGGGGTTCTGTGAAATGGTTTTTCAAAAATAATCTGAGAATTGCAATATAATTGGCTTCTTTTGTAATGATATGTATTTTATGTTATGCATTTATTATTTATTATTCTGAGAAGGGACACCAGGCTTTACTAGATTGCCAAAAGGATCTGACACAAAAGATTAAGAATCCTGTTTTGCAATATTTTACAAAGGCATTTAAAATGAATGTGAGAAAAACTGAATGTGAACAAAAATAAATTTTAGATAAAGTTCCAAGAAACTTATCAGATGCATAAGCTATTTATCCTTCCCTACTTACTCAGTGCCCAAAGCAAGTTTTATACAAACATTAAAAATGGGTATACTTCATGTATAAATACTGTCAATCATCCAGGGATCATATGGGAAGGAGTATTAGAGATCATTCAAATGTTCCTGACCTTACAATCGAATGATATTCCTACTTTTTGATTTTCAAAATGAACATTTTATATTTATGGAAGCTATGCAAATTAGCAGAGTGTAGAAGAAACTAAGCCAGGTTTAGAAGTATCAGCCAGTGTATAAGTATTAACAAAAATTAAACATAACCCACAAAATCATTAGACATATGGAGCTTACTAATTTATTGGCAGGTATTTATAGGTGTTCCATGTTTCTGTCCTTCGGGAGAGCAGCAGATGCTCAGTTTTAATGTGGAGGGAAAGGAAAAGACTTAAAGATTTAGAAGAGCAGATATCTTTTTTTTTAATAGACTCCCCACCTGAGACTGAATCTTGGACTATAGGGACCACTGAATCTTGACCCACTGTGATGGTTCTTACGTTTTTATGTTCTTACCACTCAAAGAAGCACTGACTCTTCCAGAGCAGTAACTGAGAGTAGATTTTGGAAGGAAGGTATGGCTGCTAGGAGGGGTATATGGCAAAGAATCAGGAAGTATAAAGGTAGAACAAAGGAAGAAAATTGACATCTACTTCTGTTTTTACTTCAAATCTAAAGTATATCCAAAGGCTTTAAAACAGTATCTTAAACATACAATTAAAGATGGGGAAATAGTTAACCAGAGTACTTTATCTAAATATCATAAGATACTACATATATGATACCTTAAAATACAAACTATACCACACATATAATATAATCTTTCTTTCAAAAAATATTTCAAGATCTTATAGTCTGTTCCTTAGACTTTAAGTTAAGAATTTAAAAATACTAAGTTTCTAAATCAGACTTTTCTTGGCATTAGTGGGGGGAGACTATGGTCTTTCACCTCGCATAAAAGTAGAGTATGGGGGAAAAAATAATTATTTGTGTTCACTGGCTGGATCCCACATAACCTGAAATTTAATTTATTACACTATTCTACTCTGGGTTATCATTCGTTTACTTTAGCTTTCCTCCTGTTTACAGTTTCCTTCATTCTACTGGAGAACATTTTATGAAATATTTTATAATTCAAAGTAAGATAGCAACATAGCTAATTTCATAGGTTTGAATTTAGCATGCAAAATAGGCAAAAACAATAAAATGGAAATTCAACTTTACCACTTCAGTTAGAATACAGTCAAAACAACATTTGTATGTAGGGGAAGGGCAAAATAATTAAAAACACTCCTTTCTCAGCATAAGACTACTAGTCTTAGGAAAAGGAAACAGATTTGGGTGACCTTGTCTTTCACCTAAACTTTTGAGATTTCCTCCCCATTCATGTCTCTGGCATCTTCAAAGAAGTGAGGAGCCTAAAGGCAGAGAGTAAATAATGCTGGTCTAGTGCATTAAAAACTTACATAGCCTATCTTTCTTTCCTGAATTCACTAAGCCCGCAAATCTTATCCCTGCAGGTCATCTCTTGGGGTAGAGCCCTCTGGTGGCCACATAGGGTATAGACTGTCTGAAGTTCTGCATCTCCCTCATTCTTTTTCCACCTAATGGTTATGTCAGGGCAACAGGGGCACAAACAGTTTATTGTCACCTCATGTAGATTTATCTCTATGTGAGCAGGGGCCCCACCCAGAACCCCACAATTCTATACTGGACAGCCTAGAAAACTCGTATCAATTCTATACTTGTAATCAGCTGGACAAAAATAAATCAGACAGAGGTATTACAACAAGGGGGCAGCTAGGTAGCACTGGATAGAGTGCAGGTGCTGGAGTCAGCAGGACCTGAGTTCGAATCCTGTCTCAAACGCTTATTAGCTGTGTCACCCTGGGCAAGTCACTTAACTTTGTCTGCCTTAGTTCCTCATCTTTAAAATGAACTGGAAAAAGGAATAGCAAACCACTCCAGTATCTTTGCCAAGAAAACCCCAAATGGGGTCACAAAGAATCAGACATGACTAATCAGTTTCACAACAACAAAATTATAACAAACTAAAAATAGAAAGATGAGAATGGTAAATTCCTCAGAAAGCTTACTATAACCTTAAAGTACAAGAGATTCCCATATATTCTTCTGGGAGTTGTGATTTCAAAATACTAATTTTATCTGAAGACCTCAAGATAAAAGTTTTTTAGAGTGAGTTTCCTTTTATGCCAGTCTAATTTCTGACTTGGGTGCTGTCTCCTCAGTTCCTGCTATCTTTTCCCTGGTCATTGCTCTGGCCACTCTTGCATTTTGTATCAGAAGTGTCTTTGCATCCCATTTAGCTGTTCTTGGGTGGGCCTGATTCAGGACAGTCTCTGGGTGGGTAGTTCATGTTTGATACTGGAATAAAATTCAGTAGTCAACAAAAGTAGATTTACTTAGCCATAGCAGGAGAACGGTATTACACAAGGCTATGCATTGTGGACACCTTGAGTTGAGATTCAGCTGAACGAAGCTCTCCTGCCCAAGCTGCCCATCCTGGTCAGTTGGCCAGCCAACTAGTGTGAAACTAGTATTCAGTTAGGTCTTTGGTAGGACTATAAATTAATATTTTTCAAGATCAATAAGATTATAAAACTAATTGTAGATCTATTGATCCTAAGGGTATAATTAAAAAATCAGAAAAGATTTACTGTGTTCCAAAGTAGTCATAACTGCTTTATTTGTGATAGAGGAAAAACAGAAAACAATCAGTATGTCAAATGAGAAGTGGACAAATTAATTGTCATATATCAATGTAAAGGAATATTATTAGGCAATTTAAAAATGACAAATTTGGGGGGCAGCTAGTTGGCGCCGTGGATAGAGCACTAGCTCTGAAGTCAGGAGGACCTGGGTTCAAATATGGCCTCAGGCAAATAACACTCACTAGCTGTGTGACTCTGGGCAAGTCACTTAACCCTAATTGCCTCACCCCCCCCCCCCCAAAATGACAGATTCAAAGTACATAAAGAAATGAAAAAGCACAAAAAGAGCAGAACTGGAAATAGCAACATATTCAGTGACTACAATCATTTAAAGTGCCAGGAGCTCCTCTGGGGCTGTTTTATACTCAGGAGACCAGGAAGTAATGTAAATAACCTAAGCCTTCAGTTTCCGGAGTCAATCAAGTATTGATTGGATGGTTTCAATCTCTCTTTTATTTTTTTTTTGCTTTTTGGTGGGCAATCGGGGTTAAGTGACTTGCCCAAGGTCACCCAGCTAGTAAGTGTCAAGTGTCTGAGGCCATATTTGAACCCAGGTCCTCCTGACTTCAGAGCTGGTGCTCTATCCACGGCGCCACCTCACTGCCCCAGTTTCAATATCTCTTAAGGGAAAAGCTAACCCTGAAGGGGTGGGAGAGAAAGATTAGAATGTCTCCTTGTTGACACCTAGTTAAGGAAAGACGGACACTTCTAAACCAGTTAACACCTAGAGGACATGTTAAGAGCACTGACTATTTAAATAATATTTTGAAATATATCACAGCACAACAATGAAACAAAAACAAATCCTCTTATAATAATATAATCAGAACTATTTAGTAATAAACATATCTAGCACTTTGAAAACATCTTGATGTCCTATTCTGGTTTGTCCTTTTTTAACTGTATGCCTATAACATTTCTTCCCTTTAAATGATTGTAGTCACTGAGTATGTTGCTATTTCCAGTTCTGCTCTTTTTGTGCTTTTTCATTCCTTTATGTACTTTGAATCTGTCATTTTTTTTGGGGGGGGGGGTGAGGCAATTAGGGTTAAGTGACTTGCCCAGAGTCACACAGCTAGTGAGTGTTATTTGCCTGAGGCCATATTTGAACCCAGGTCCTCCTGACTTCAGAGCTAGTGCTCTATCCACGGCGCCAACTAGCTGCCCCCCAAATTTGTCATTTTTAAATTGCCTAATAATATTCCTTTACATTGATATATGACAATTAATTTGTCCACTTCTCATTTGACATGCTGATTGTTTTCTATTTTTCCTCTATCACAAATAAAGCAGTTATGACTACTTTGGAACACAGTAAATCTTTTCTGATTTTTAATTATACCCTTAGGATCAATGGATCTACAATTAGTTTTATAATCTTATTGATCTTGAAAAATATTAATTTATAGTCCTACCAAAGACCTAACTGAATACTAGTTTCACACAGCTTTGCCAACACAGTTTCATTACTTTAAGTTATTTAAAATTAAATTAAAATTTTTCCCTCTTCGATATGTATGAAGTGGTATCTTAAAATTGTTATAACATACATCTGTATTATCATTAGAGAAGTGAACACAGTAAGGCTCTGGAGGTAGAGCTAAAATGACAGAATAGCAGGAAGCAGTATAGTGAGTTCCCCACACAAAACTCCTCCAAACAGATCTAGAAAATGCACCAGACAGAATCCTGATGGGGAAATATGAGAGAAAAAAAAAATTACAATGAGTCATTTTCACAGACCAGAAATCAAAGAAAGAAGAAAAAGACCCATAGTACAAAGTATTTATAGCAGCTCTTCACAAAGAATTTGAAATTGAAGGGATGTCCATCAACTAGGGAATGGCTGAACAAATTATAGTATATGAAGGTGATAGGATAGTATTGTTCTGTAAGAAATGATAAAGGGGATAGTTTCAGTTTTGGAGTGCCTGGTACCTGTTTAATAAATGTTTATTGACTGATTAAAAGAGAAGTCAAGGACTCCATGAGATAACAAGAAATATTAAAACAAAATAAAAAGACTGAAAAAATAGAAGAAAATGTAAGGTGTCTCATAGCAAAAAGAAATAACCTAGAAAATAGATGGAGGAAAAAAAATTGAAGAATCAATGGACTACTTGAAACCATGACCAAAAAAAGAGCCTAGATATTATCTTTCAAGAAATCTTAAAAAAAACAAAACTGACCAGATCTCTCAAAATCAGAGACTAAAGGCGAAATAGGAAGAATCCACCAGTTATGTTCCAAAAGAAATCCCCCAATAAAAACTCCCAGAAACATTATAGCCAAAATCCTGAGCTTTCAGGTTAAAAAAAAAAAAAATATATATATATATATATATATGTTACAAGCAGCCACAAGGAAAGAATTAAAGTACTGAAGAACTATAGTCAGAATTATACACAGTTTGGCAGCCACCAATGCAAAGAAGCAGAGAGCTTGGAATGTGATATTCCAAAAGGCAAAGTATATAGATTCTAGCCAAGGATAAATTACCCAGCAAAACTAAGTATAATTCTATAGCGGAAAAACAGACCTTTAATGAAAAGAGGACTTTCAAGCATTTCTGATGTAGATACCAGAGCTGCATACAAACTTTGAAGTTCAAACACAGAGAAACATAAAAGACAAAGAGGAAACATTAAAAAGGTAAATAAGAATGAACAATGAGGATAAACTGCTGACATTCTAACGTGAGGAGATGAAATATGGGTCCCCTCTGAAACCTATAATCATCAAGGGTCACAGAGAGATTCACTTAGACAAAGCCTGGTAGTAGTTCTGTTATGTCTTGATTACCATAAGATTGGAAAGAGAAGAGAAGAGGAATATACTAGAGAAGAGGAAGGAAAATCATCTCATAATTATCTCCTAATATCACATAGTAAGAGTCCATAGGTAAACATCTATACAAGGAGGGGGTAGGAAGGAGTGGCTGACACCTGAGTGAACCTCACTCTCATCTGAACTAACACACACACATACACACACACACACAAATTGGTTACTGAAATACACTCACTTATTACTCAGTTCTGGGTCACAGATTTAGGTGAAGAGGTGTGGGTATAACTGAGCATGGAGTGCTAGTTGAGTGTTGTACATAAATTCTAGAAACTTAGCTGTGTGGCTCTGAGTACGAGAGCAGAGCAATAACTTAGTTCTAACCTTTAGCCTAGCTCGTAAGCCTGCAGTGGAAAAACCAGGGCAAGAGACTTTCCAATGGGAGCCAGCAGTTTGGTTGCTCTGCAAAAGCTCCCAGCAGCCTAACCGTGACTGAGTCCAGCAACAGCTTACTGAAACACAGCCACACACAAACCTATAGATTCAAACCTAGGTCAGGAACTTACAGAGCTCAGATCAGGGGAGCTGTGAAAAGACTTCTCCCTAGATTACACCGCTATGGAAGCACTGAAAACGTGAAGCTTCTCAGAGTGAGTTGTGAAAGCACAAGAAACTCAGGCCAGATATCCCCCTAGAAGTGAGCAGAGTCCAATACTAATATAAAATTCAATTCAAGAAGGAAGCTGGAAGAATGGCAAAGAAAATGGCCAAAACAAAACAAAACCCAACTATAAAGAGGTACTATGGTGACAGGGGAGCTCAAGACTCAAACAGAAGGCTTGAAAATATGTACAAGCAAAAGCCGAAAAAAAAAATGCAGATTAGACACAAGCCCATCAAAAATTCTTAGAAAAGTTAAAGTGCTAAAAAAAAAAAAAAAAGGCAAAAAATTGATTTAAGCCATGCAAGAGTGATAGAGGAAAGATGGGAAAAGTAATGAGAATTATCCAAGAAAGTTATGAGAATGAACAGTTTGAAAATAATATGTACAAAACCTCACTAAAGAAAGTAATTTCTTAAAAATTAGAATCGGCCAAATGGAAGCTAAGGAATTCATGAGACATTAGGAAATAATAAAAGTCAAAAGACTGGAAAAAAAATTAAAAGAAAATATGAAATATCTGATAGGAAAAACAACTGACTTGGAAAATAGGTTGAGAAAAGAAAATTTAAGAATCACTGGTCTACCTGAAAGCTACGGGGAAAAAAAGAGTCTAGACATCGTATTTCATGAAACTACAAAGGAAAGTTGTCCAGATATCTTAGAACTAACCAAAGGGCAACACAGAAAATGAAAGAATTCACTGGTCACCACTTAAAAGAAACTGCAAAATGAAAACTCCCAGGAATATTTTAGCCAAAATCCCAAACCCTCAAGTCAAGGAGAAATATTACAAGAAGCCAGAAAGAAAGAATCCAATAATCATGGACCCATCATCAGAATCACACAATATTTAGCAGCCACCACTATAAAGGATATGATATTCCAGAAGGCAACAGATCTAGGATTACAACCAAGAATAAACTACCCAGCAAAACTGAGTATAAACCTATAGGGGTAAAAATAGGCATTTAATGAAACAGAGGACTTCTAAAGCATTCTGGATAAAAAGACCAGAGCCAAATAGAAAATCTGATGTTCAAGGGCAGCACTCAAGAGAAGCATAAAAAGGTAAATATGAGTGAGAAATCATAAGGGACAAAAAAAAAGTTAAACTGTTTTCATTATTATATGAGGAGATGATACATGTATTCTCTATAAACTTTATCATAACCAGGGGGTGTAGAGGGACCCTAACTAAACAAAGAACCTAGGTATGATTCTGTTTGCATGATCTCAAAAGAAGAATAGAAAGGTGAGAAAGATAGATGCACTGGGAGAAAGGGGAAAGGAGAGGAAAAATGGAGAAAATTATCTCACATAATTGGGATAGGCAAGGAAGAGATTATACAATGGGGAAGGCATAGGTGTGTGTAGGGGAATGGACAACACATGAAGCCCATTCTCATCTAAACTGGTTCAAGGAGTGGAGAATACACATATACACACAGTTGGGTACAGAAATTCATTTTACCCAACAGGGAAGTAGGAGGGAAAGGGGTTTAGAGAAAGGTGTGTGGAGATAAAAAGATGGGTAGATAAAGGGAGACAGTGGTCAGAATAAAACAGATTTTTAAAGGGGTACATGGTTAAAAAGAAAAGGATATGTATAACAGAAAAGGATGTAGCAATCCTAACTATGAGCATGAATGGGATGAACTCACCCACAATGGAAGAGGATATCAGAAGGGATTAAAACCAGAATCCAGCAATATGCTGTTTACAAGAGATACACTTGAAAGAAAAAGATACACACGGAGCTAAAAAAAGGGGCCAAAGCAGAATCTATTATGATTCTGTTGAAGTAAAAAAAAGGTGGGCATGATCTCAAACAAAAGCAAATCTAATTAAGAGATAAACAGGAAAATTACATTTTATTAAAAGGCACCATAGCTAATGAATTTTTTTTTTTTTTTGCTTTTTGGTGAGGCAATCAGGGTTAAGTGACCTGCCCAGAGTCACACAGCTAATAAGTGTTAATCGTCTGTAGCCGGGTTTGAACTCACGTCCTCCTGACTCCAAGGCTAGAGCTCTATTCCCTGTGACACCTTGCTGCCCCAGATAATGAATTAATATCAATACTGAACATATACATACCAAATGCCACAGCATCTAAATTCTTAAAGGAAAACTTGAATTATAGGAGGAAATAGAAAGTAGAAACATAACCATGGGAGACCTCATTTTATCCTTCTTAGACATACATGAAATAAATAAGAGAGAAGTTAAGGAGGTAAACAGAATTTCAGAAACGTTAGGTATGATAGACCTTTGGAGAATAATGAATAGGAGCAGAAAGGAGTTTACCTCAACTGGGCATGGCACCTTCACAAGAACTGACCATGGATTATGGCATAAAAATCTCACAAGCAAATTTAGAAAAGCAGCAGCTTAAAAACACCTTTTTTTCTGCCCATAACGCAATAAAAATTATTCAACAAGGAAACAGCCTTTGAAGCATAGACTAAAGATTAATTGGAAACTAAATAATCTAATCCTAAAGAATGAGTGGCTAATGGTTCTAATTCTTACTTACAACATCACTAATGTGAAAATATGTTTAACAGGAATATACATATGTATAGCCTATATCAGATTGCGCACCATCTTGGGGAGGGAGGTAGGGAGGGGAAGAGAGAAAAATTTAAAACTCAAAAGCTTATGGAAGTGATTGTTGATAATTCAAAATAAACTAATTAAAAATTTTTAAAAAATGAGTAGGTCAAAGAACAATCATAGAAATAATGATTTCATTAAAGATAATGACAATGAGACAACTTGTCAAAATTTGTGGGATAAAGCCAAAGCAGAACTTAAGGGAAAACCTGTATCTCTACAAACACTTATATCAATAAAAAAGAGAAAGAACAGATCAGAAAATCAGGCATGCAACTAAAAAAATTAGAATACCAACTAATTAAAAACTCCCAATTAAACACCAAAACAGAAATCCTGAAAATCAAAGGAGAAATTAACAAAATTGAAAGTAAAAACAAAAATTAAACTAGGAGCTAGTTTTCTGGGGGAAAAAAAACAACTAATAAAATAGATAAACCATTACCTAATTTGATTTTTTAAAAAATAAAAAATTATCAGTATCAAAAATGAAAAAAGTAAATTCATAACCAACGAAGAAGAAATAAAAGCAATTAGGAGCTATTCTGCCCAACTATATGCCAATACAATTGACAATCTTAATGAAATAGATGAATATTTACAAAAATATGAATTGTCCATAGACTAACAGAAGAGTAAACAGAATACTTAAATAACCCTATCTTAGAAAAAGATATTGTATATGCCATAAATAAACTCCATAAGGACCCAGCACCAGATGGATTTACAAGCAAACTCTACCAAACATTTAAAGAACAATTAATTCCAATACTACATAAACTGTTTGAAGAAATAGGTAAAGAAGGAATCCTACCAAATTCCTTCTTTGTCACAGATATGGTCCTGACAACTAAACCAGGGAGACTCAAAACAGAAAAAAAAACCAAAACCAAAAAAAAACATAGACCAATTTCCCTAATGAATACTGATGGAAAAATTTTAAATAAAATAATAGCAAGAAGATTATAGCAATAGATGACAAAAATCACATACTATAACCAGGGTGAATTTATGCAAAGAATGTAGGGCTGATTTAGTATTAGTTAAACTATAAGCATAATTGACCATATTAATAACAAAAATCACACAATTATTTCTATAGATACAGAAAAAACTTTTGACAAAATACAACATTCATTTCTGTTAACACTAGGAAACATAGGTCTAAATGGAACTTTCCTTAAAATAATAAGTAGTAATAAGATAATCTAGAATCTTTTCCAGTAAGAGTGGGGGTAAAGCAAGGATGTCCATCATCACTATTATTCAATATAATACAAGAAATGGTAGTTATTGCAATAGAGTAAGATAAAGATATTGAAGGAATAAGCATAGACAATGAAGAAACAAAACTATTACTTTTTGCAGATGATATGATGGTTTATTTTGAGAGTCCTAGGGAGTCAACTTCAATGAAGTTACAGGATATAAAATAAACCCACACAAACCACCCATATTTCTGTATATTTCCAACAAAAGTCAGCAGAGATAGAGAAAATCCATTTAAAATAACTACAGATAGTATAAAATACTTTGGAGTCTTCCTGCAAGACAAACAGAGGAACTATATGTAAACAGAATTACAAAATACTGTTCATACAAATAAAAGACATCTAAGTAATTGGCAAATATTAATTGCTCATGAATTGGCTGAGCTAATATAATAAAAATGACAATACTACCTAAATTAATTTACTTATTCAGTGCCATACCAATCAAATAACTAAAGAATTACTTTATAGAGTTAGAAAAAAATCATAACAAAATTCATTTGGAGTAGTAATATCAAGGGAATCAATGAAAAAAAAGGGAAGGAAGGACTAGAAGTACCAGGGCTCAAACTAAACCAGGGTTCACATCTATAATCATCAAAACAATTTGGTACTGGGTAAGAAACAGAGTTTAATCAGTAGAACACGTTAGGTATACTCTATATAGAAGCAAATGAGCACAATAACCTAATGTTTGATAAACCTAAAGATTCCAGCTAGTAGGGCAAGAACTCACTAATTGACAAAAACTGCTAGGAAAACTTGAAAGCAGTCTGGCAAAAAGTAGGCATAGACCAATATCTCCTAACACGTATCAAATGAGCTCAAAATGGGTGCATGATTCAGACATAAAGGGCGATATATATGTGTATGTGAGTATTTGTATACATATATGTAATTTAATATAACATGGAAGAAATTACCTATCAGATCTATGGACAGAATTGACAAAGGAAAAGGGAGAAAGAGAGGTTCACAGGAAATGAAATGGATAATTTTGATTATATAAAATTAAAAAGTTTTTGCATAAATAGGGTTTCTCTGACAAAGGTCTCATTTCTACAACATATACAGAACTGCATCTAATTTACAGTAAGAGCCATTTCCCAACTGATAAACTGTCAAAGCATGTGAATGAGCAATTTTCAGAGGAAGAAATCCAAGCTATTAATAGCCATATGAAAAAATACTCTCAGTCAGTAATAATTAGAGAAATGCAAATTAAAACAACTTCATACCCATCACATTAATAAGATGACAAAAAAGGAAAAAGACAAATACTGTAGGGGATATGGGAAAATAGGTGCACTAATGCACTACTGGTGGAATTGTGGATTAGTCTAACATTCTGGAAAGCAATTTGGAACTGTGCTCTAAAAGCTATTAAGTTGTACTTTCCCTTTGATCCAGTGATACTGCTACAAGGTGTTTATCTCAAATAGATCAAAGAAAGAGGAAAAGGACTTCTATGTACAAAACTATGTACAAGAGCTCTTCACAAATAATTGGAAACTGAAGGGATGCCCATCAATTGGGGAATGGCTGAACAAATTATAATATATAAGGGTGACAGACTAGTACTATGCTATAAGAAATGATAAAAGGGATAGTTTCAGAAAAACCTAGGAAGACCTGTATGAACTAATACAAAATGAAGTGAACAGAACCAGAACCATTTATACTTTAACAGCAATATCGTAAAAATATAATCAACTTTGAAAGACTTAGTAACTGATCAACACAATGACTTACCACAATTCCAAAGAACTCATGATGAAACATGCCATCCACCTCCAGTTAGAGAACTCATGAACTCAGAGTGTAGATTGAAGTACATGTTTTTTCCTGCTTTTTTTCTTTTAGGGGGGTGGGGAGCATGGCTAATCTGGAAATGTTTTGCATAAATATACATATCTGTAATAGGTTTTGGGTTTTTCTGCCTTTTCATTGGATAGGGAAGGAGGCAAGAGGACAGAATTTGGAACTGAAAAAGGAAAGTCTATATAAAAAAAATAAAAATTAAAAAAAAATGATAGTCAATTGTGAAAGACTTAGTAACTCTGATCAACATAAGAACCAACCATAATTCTAAAAGACTCATGATGAAACATGCTATCCATTTCCAGAAAGAGAAATGATAGACTCAAGAGTGAAGACTGATGCATATTTTCTTCTATTTCTTCATTTTGTCATACTTCTTGTTGTTTTATTGAGTCAGTATTTTGTGTCTGGTCCATTCTACTTTTCAGGACATCCATTTCTTTAGTAAGGTGTTCCATCATCTGTTCTAAAATGTCAATTTTCCTTGCCATTCTTTTTTTTTAGGCAATTGGGGTTAAGTGACTTGCCCAGGGTCACACAGCTAGTAAGTGTCAAGTGTTTGGTCTGAGGCCGGATTTGAACTCAGGTCCTCCTGACTTCAGGGCCGGTGCTCTATCCACTGCGCCACCTAGCTGCCCCCTTGCCATTCTTTACTCCTTAGTTTCCCCATTCAGTCTCTCTTGTTTAATTTCCTCCAGCAATTCCAACAGTTCCTGTGGCCATAATGCCAACGTTGGGTCAAGTTCTGAAACTGAGTTGAGGTGGGTAGGGCCTGCCTCATGCTAATTATAATGGGCTAGATTAGATCCTTCCTTCAAGGGGCTCCAGGGCTACTCTGGTGTTGAGTTCTGCCTGAGGGTTCTCGGACTCTCCCTGCTGAATCATGTTACATATTATATACAATACTAGAAGCCGGTGCTTCCCCAAGATGATAGGGGATCAAACGGTACTGTTGTGTTAGGTCCTAGTCACAGGCTTCAAGGACTGTATGCTGTCTATGTTTCTTTCTCTTACAGCTAGGTTCAGGCCACTGGTGCCACAATAAACCCTAACTGGGGGCAGCTAGGTGGCACAGTGGATAGAGTACTGGCCCTGGAGTCAGGAGGACCTGAGTTCAAATTTGGCCTTGGACACATAACATTCACTAGCTGTGTGACTCTGGGCAAGTCACTTAACCCCAATTGTACCACCAAAAAAACCAAAACAAAACAAAACAGACAAAAACAAACAAAAACAAAAACAAACAAACAAAAAAACCCCAATAAACCCTAACTGGAATGTTCTCTTTGCTAGGCTAGGACTGAGTTTAGGTGCTACTGTAACTGGGCCAGCCTCAGGATCTGTTTGGCTCAGTCCAGGAGTGCTATACTTGGACCTGTCCAGAATGCCCAGAGGCTGCTCTCTCCAGAGCTGGGCTCAGATAACCAGCCACTGACTTGGGGAATGTTAGGCTCTGATGCTGTTTGCTTCAGGCAGGCAGTGATTTGCTGGACCCACATATAGAATGCCTCAAAGTTGTTCTCCAGCAGCCAGAGGGCATGCCTTAGACTGAGCTTTGGTGCCACAGAGTGTGAGCAAAGAATCCTGGGACTTCCCTCAAAGGCTCCAGAGGTTGCTTATGCTCCACTCTCTGTGTTATGTCCTCAATCTACCCAAATGTGTCTATATCAGGATCCCTCTGTAGGACTCTGTGGTCTTCTCTGTAGATTCTTGGGTTAGACAGGGAAGTCTACTGGTGATTCTTTACATCCCTTAGATTAGCCTATCTTTAAGCCTTGATGGAGTATTTTCATGGGATCAGAGAATCTCTGAATTCTGTCATACTGATATCTTCCTATAATCCCCCAGTGTTTATTTAAGAAAAAGGAATTTTTCCTGATTTTTCCATTACATCTCCACTATATTTGTATGGTACAGCTTATTCATTAATCTGTTTAACTTTGTAACCTGTGTTTATCCTTTTGCTTGATGATTATATTTTGATAAAGTTCTATAAGAAACAAGTATTTATTTTTTAAATTAAAATTTTTTCAATGAACAAAAATGTATGTTCTCCTCTTCCAATGAAAAAAAGAAAAACAAAACTCTTGTTACAAATATGCATAGTCAGTAGAGCAAAACAAATTCCATCATTCAATAAGCATTTATTAAGCACTTACAATGTTCCAGGTGCTGTGCTAAAACTGTGAGGATCTAAAGAAAGGTAAAAACACAACCTCTGCCCTCAAAAGAGATCACATTCTCATGGAAAGCAACATGCAAACAATTATGTTCATACAAGGTATATATAAATGGGAGGTAATCTGAGGGGAAAGGCACTAACATTGTGTGTGGGGAGAACCCATTACATGTTGACATTGCTAATAATGATTAATATTCTATTCTTGTATCTTGTAAATGTGTAAGGTATTTTATGAATGTGACTTTTATATATAAATTAAAAATAGAAAAATATTCATAATTGTTCCTTTTTAAGATATTAAATACTCCTATTTCTCAATGCAGTTTGATTTGAATTCAACTTTACTGAATATCATCGTTATAGTCATTTTTTAGTTGACTATTACATGACTAGCATTTCAAATGAAATACCTCAATCTTTTTTTCATTAACAGTAAAACTTAGTCTTTATTACAAATATTATATTTCACTTCTCTTCTACTTTTTGCTATATTTAGCAGGAAGTAACATAACTTAATTTCATAACTGTGTCTGTAACCAAACTTTTTTGATAAATTATGTCACATTCCAATTTCTGTAGCTTTTTCTATTTTTGAAAGAGTGGACAAATCTGGTGATAATGAATAACAGTTGGTGGTATATAATTAATTTAATTCTTCTTCTTAGCATCTTTAAGGACTTTTTATTTGTCCAAGTCAATAAATATTTATTAAGCGCTTACTCTGTCTTATGTCCTGTGTTCAGGTCTAGGAATACAAAAAAAAAAAAAAAAAGTAAAAAAGATCTCTATCACAGAGTTCATATTCTAATGAGGAGAAAACATGCAAAGAACTATGTACATACAAGATATATACAGGGTAAATGGAGGTAATTTCAAAGGAAAGGCATTAGCATTAGAGGGACCAGGAAAGGACTGTTGTAGGAAGTTGGATTTTAGTGGAAATCTGAAGGAACCCAGGAAAGCTAGGAGGTGAAGATAAGGAGGGAGACATTCTAGGCATGGGGAGCCTGTGAAAATCCAGAGTTATGAGATACAGTGTTTTACGGAAGGAACAGCAAGTAGGCCCATATCACAGGACTGTAAAGTGCACGGTGGGAAACAGTGTAAGGAACCTGGAAAGGTAGGAAGGGGCAAGGTTATGAGGACTTCGAGAGCCAAACAAAGGCAGTGACATATACAAGAGAGGCTTTGAAAGCAGAATGAACATGACTTGGCAACAGTTTGGATATAAATGATGAGAGAGAGTAAGGACTTGCGGATGACACTTCAAATGTAAGCCTGGTTGACTGGAGAACGGTGGTGGTGCCCTAGACAGTAATAGGGAAGTCAGGGTATGGGGTGAGGGTGGGGACAGATGATTAGTTCAGTTTTAGGCATGCTGAATTAACACTATCTATGGGACATTTGACAATGACATGTCTGGGTGAGTTCAATTTTAAATTTCTCCTTGGAAGACTTCTGTGAATTCTTTCTTTTTGGAGTATCATATGTTCTTGGTAGTTCTGGAAGGTTTTCTTGAATAATTCCTTGAAATATATTTATTTAAGGAATAAATGTATTGCTTGAAATAAATGTTACTTGAAAATTTCTTGAGATACAATGGCCAGATTTATTTTCTTTTTTGTTGTGTTAAGGATGTACTGATGTACTGAAATTTGATCTGTGACTTTATGTATTTTTTCTAAATTTTTTTTGTACTACAGTGAAATGAGGTCATTCTTCCAATATACTTGCATTATCTTCAGTTTTCTTTTTCACAATTATTCTGCTCTTTGCTGCCTTCCATAAAGTTTCAACGTCTTTTAGGCATTTTCCATTTTTATCATTTTTTCAATGTTGCCTCACAAAAATGCATTTGGTTGTACTGATATCTTCCTAATTATTTTTCTTGGGTCTTTTAAAAAATGAATCTGATTCTTTAATTTTCAGACAGTGGATGTCTATTATCCAGCTGACCTTATCTCTTCGGTTTTCTCGCCCTGATTTGGTTGTTGCTTCAATCACACATTTTTCCTGGTGTTTTTTTTCTCCTTTCTCTATTAATGCTCACCAAAAGGTGTGTCACCATGCTTCTCCTTCCCATTTCTACCCCACTCCAGGTTTTCTCATTTAAATATATATATATATCTTTTTACCATACAATGCTTTTTGGTCCCTCCCATCCATTCTATTTTATTTATTCTATTTCTTTTGAATAAGATATAGCCTGCTAAAGCTGTATTCCAGTCATCATCCCACCTACCATCCAAACCCATACACCAATTTTTTTGTTTTTTGTTTTTTTGGTGAGGCAATCAGGGTTAAGTGACTTGCTCAGGGTCACACAGCTAGTAAGTGTCAAGTGTCTGAGGCCAGATATGAACTTAGGTAATCCTAACTTGGAAGCTGGAGCTCTATCCACTGGGCCACTTAGCTGCCCCCATATTCCACCAATTTTAATGGATATGCGTAAGGTCAAATTTACTTAAGTCACTAGAGTTAACTTTGTTATGTATATTTTGTGCATTTGTATATAAGCACCTGAGGCCATAGGTTTTACTGCTGAACACCATAATAAAATTGTACGAACACTGGATTTGAAATCAAAGGTCCTGGTTCAAGTAGCTGCCTCACACTTACCATCTGTGTGATTTTGGGCAAATCACACAGGGTCATGCAGAAAGTAAATGTCTGAGTGGAATTTAACAAGTTGTATTGTCACTTATCCATGGGTCATAAGAGAAAAACGGTAGCAGAGACAATTTACATATATATAATCCCTAAACCTCATCAACTACTAGTTTTAACCTTTTTCCTTATTAAAGCTTTTTGCAAAAATTACAATAAGTGGCAAAATAAACTTCAACTTCACAACCTCTCCTTTTCTCTAAAGTCTACCTGACTTTAGATCATGTAGACTTAAAGTCACAAAGTAATAATGATGATAATAATAATAATAATAATAATAACAGCTAACATCTATATACTTCTACTACGTGTGAAGCACTATGCTAAGTGGTTTATAAATATTATCTTATTTGATCTAAGTGGGACAATTGAGGCATACATAAGATACTTTGACTCCTGGGACGTTTTAAAAATATATTAATGAAAGGGACATGGTATGCCTATTTCTATGTTAAATATTAGCTGGACTTAGTTTTGAAAGTGTCTCAATAAAGCATTTTTCCCTCCACAACTCCAGGTTTGGAACTCTATAGTGTGTCTTTCTGAAACACTTTTCCTTCTACTACAATATGAAAAACATAACACAAGTTCTATTGATAGGAACATTGATAAATTTAGGGACATCATTAAACGTTTTGTTAGTTGAAAGATTATATATTTGGATAGTGATATGTGTGTGTGTGTGTGTGTGTGTACACACAAACCAATTAACAGAAACTCGTTGAGTGACAAAGGAAATTTCTGATGAAAATGGTAAAATCCTGCATTTTGTCAAAACAGTTTTACAAAAACAGGATCCACCATTTGGCAGGACTTAAGTCTCCCAGTTCTAGGGTAAGCCATTATTTTACCTTTCCTGGAATGAAGCAACAGAGATTGGAATCCACATACTTCATGAAAGTCATATTCAACAGTGAGAGCCTTGTTTCTACAGCAGCAAGGATGTCCGCATGACGAGCTAATGAATGATTTCTCCTTTCTGACTCTCTCCTATAACAGAAAAGGCAACCATCAATAGCACTACAGACTAAAATTTCAAGCAGCCTAAGTGCTTTAATGAAACAACCTTACTACTACATGCCATGTTATTTAAAGAATAATGGTTTAAATTATTATTAGGTAATGGTTAATGTGTTACTGTAAACAAATGGTTAGTGTGGAGAGGTACAGTGGCCTCGAAGTTAAGAGAGATGGCCTCAGAGTCAGGAAGACCTAAATTCAAGTCCTGAGTGACATATATGGACTGTGTGCCATTGGACAAACTACCATGTATCTCAATGGCCCAAGCATTTCTAAGACTGTAAGCTACAGAACTGCTGATCTGCTTTAGCAGAGGGGGTTTCCTTATCAGAGTGCCTACGCGTGTCAAATCATAGGTCCTCACTAAAATAAATAAATAAATAAATAAATAAAGTTTTACTACATCCATATATCCTAATATGTGCTAGCATTCATTGCTAAATGATTACTCTGATATCATCCTTGACTCCTCACTCTCATACACTCAGTTGCCAAATCTTGTTTCTATCCCTTGCATCTGTTCCCTTCCCTGCACCCAAATAGCTACCGGCTCAGTTTAGGCCCCTAGTACCTTCGGCCTGGACTCTTAGAGTAGCTTCCCAATTGGTCTCTCTGGGTCAAGTTTCTTGTTTCCTCAAACCATCCTTCCCACAGCTGCCAAACTGATTTTCCTATAATCTGACCCCATTACTCTCTTACTTAATAAATTCCAGTGACTCCTTATTACCTCAAGATCAAATATAAACTCTGTTATTTAAATCTCTTCACAACATGTGCCCAACCTACCTTCCAGTCTTATTGTATACTGTTTCCTCTCTACATACACTGTGGTCTAGTTAAACTAGTCTGTCACAATTACATGTCTTTGAAAAGGCTATTCCCCTTACCTACCTCACACCCATCTCTCAAAATCCCTGGTTTCCCCCAAGGCTCAGTTTAAGCACTATCTTCTCTAGAAGGCCCTTCCTTCATCCCCGAAGCTGCTAATACTTCCCCACAACCCTAGGTCCAATCATCTTGCATCTTTTTTGTATTTACTTATATATGTACATATTGTTTCCCTCGTTAAATTGTAAAATTCCTTGAAGGAACTATTTTCACTTTTGTCTTTGTATCCTCAGCACCTAAAAAGACTGGCACATAAGCAGATACTTAATAAGTGCATACTGAATGTTTGGAAGAGGTTAAAAAAAAAACCCACAACTAAAAAAAGAATTGTATTGCCTCTATTCCACTAAAGTCCTCTTAGTGGACTTTAATGCCTTATACTAGAATGGAGGTGGTCCTGAGTTCTCAAAGTCTAACTCTAGTTTTGAATATGGCCTTGGTACAGACTTCATATCTATCATTTCAGCATCAATCTAGCTAAATTCAGAGAAGCTTATTCCAGGTCAGTCAAAAGTGTGATCAAGGGATCAGAGATACGGAGTTGGAAGGGACCTTAGTTGTCATCTAGTCTAGAGATAAAGATAGGGACTGGACTGGTAATTTTACCCAGTATAAGGAACTCCCAAGTGAGAAAATTCCTACCAATGCATACTGGTGCTTTCTTGGCAACAGATAGTCTTAGAGAGCTACCTAAAACACTGAGAGATTAAGAGATTTGTACTCAGGTCCTCCTGTCTCTGACACATACAGGCTATGTGACCCATTCATCCGAGAACCAATATTTCTAAATTCAGAGAGATGCATCACTAGATTGATAACAAGATCATAGGTTTGGCGTTGAAAGGAATATCAGTTGCCTTCCTGGCTTCAAGGCCAGATTTCTATCCACTATGTCACTGTCTCTCTAGTCTAACACCTTCATTTGTCATGTGGGAGGTTAAGTGATTTGTGTATGGTCACAAAGAGTAGTAAATGGCAGAACTAGAATCTGAACCCAGGTCCTCTGACTCCAAATCCAGCACCTATAATGCCCAAACTGAGTAGCGGCTGACATCTACAAATTAAGGCAGCTGACTCTAAGATCATGGCCACTGGACAGAATCCTGGATGTCCCTAGGGAGCACTGGGCATACTGATTTTTAGGCTATGGTAAGGTGAGGGAGTCCATGATGGTCTTGAATTTTCTGACTATGGCAAGTTTTGTGGACAGGTGGTGATCTACAATGGTATGAGAGAGAACCCACACCAATGAAACCACAGATAATTTTTAATCACTAGAAATTAATAGATGAAACCACTATTTTAAAACTTTGTACCTATTTACATCTTTAAATTGGATTTCATCACATAAAATGTCCATTAACAACTTAACAGTTACTCCCTCTGTATATTCATCGATGTTCTTAGAATGTGACAGGATATCTGTCTTCAAATATTTCATGTGGAATCACTATCATGTGGAAGAAAAATCATATTTACTCTCCTTAGCTTTAGGGAAAGAAGTAGAAGCAATAGGAAACATTTGCAGAGGCAGATTCTAGAATCTGCTTAAGGAAAAATTTTGGAGTACAAGAAAGCAACAGATTACCAATCAGTAGAGGTCTCCAAACATATACCAATTCTTTGGGGATATTGTACAAAGTCAGGTATAGGTTGAACTAGATGGCCCCTGAAGCCTTTTTCAATTCGGAGATTCTTTGGGTCACTGTCTATTAATCTTTATATGTGTGTTTATGCTTTTCCTTCTACATAGATGGAGTTCACATGTCTTACAGTCTACTGGTTCCAATTTTTTTGCTTTGCATTATTTCATATGGTTTTCTATCCTCACTCATATTTATTTATCTTAATGGCACTGTGACACTCTATATTACATTGATGTACCATTTTTAAAAGATACTCCCTAATTATTAGAAACTTCTCTTTAGGCATGTGCCTAATTTTTTAATAATGCTAATTTTATTATTCAATCAACAGCATTTATTAAGCACTAGGCACTGTGTTAGAACCTATAGATATAAAGATAAAAATAAAGGTCCTTGACTTCAGAGAGTTTATATTTTATCAGAAGTAACATGTGCACGTATAAGGGTATGTAAGTTAAATGCAAAATAAATAGAAGGTTAACTTTTGGTAGGGGAAGGCATTAGCACCTGGGGTAATCAGGAAAAGCCTTATGTAGAAGGTAGTGCTTAAGCTGAGCTTTGAGAGCAACTAGTGATTCTAAGAGGCAGAAGTAAGGACAGAGTACATTAAAAGCACAGGGCACAGTCTGTGTGAGATGATGTACATGAGGAACTATAACATGGTCAATTTTGTTATCTTATAGATTTCATGGAAGAAAATAATGTATCTTATGGCTAGAAAGGAAAGTTGGATCCTGGTTATAAAGGATTTTAGGTACCAATAAGACAAGTTTGCATTTGATTCTGGAACAGGGATTCTTAATTTGGCCTGTGTGGACTTAGTTTTTGAATATTTTGCTAACTGTATTTCAATATAATTAGTTTCCTTTGTAATCCTAGTCTTTTATGCTTTTAAAACATTCTTCTGAGAAGGGGTCCATAGGCTTCACCTGATTGCCAAAGAGGTCTATCATACAAAAAAAGTTAAGAAGCTTTGTGATAAAGGTAACAAAGAACTACTGGAATTAATTTACAGGCGAGAGGGGAAGATGTGATATGGTTAGGCCTACACTTTAGGAACATCACTTTAGCAGTTATGTGAAGGGTGGATAGGAGAGGGCAGAGATGTGAGGCAGGGAGGTCAACTGTCAACAACAGCTTATTAGTTACTCCCTTCGTATCCTTATCAATTTTTTTAGGGGTGAAAGCTGTCTTCAAGTACTTGAATCACTATCCTCTCCAAGCTCTGTTTCCGACTCCCTGGACTTCATCACTATGCCCCAGCTGCATTCTCATCTTAGAAGTTTCCTTATCCCCTGTAGCCTTCTTATCCTGGAAAATCACTACCCTTGCAGCCCCCTTCTCCTACTGGTGAGTTCTTTTTGGAACCCCATTTTAGAGAAGGGCTGAGGCCAGCCATCCTTCATTCCTCTCCTGGTTCTGCTTCTGACTCTCCAGATTTCACCATCATGCTCCCATGTGAGTAGCCCTGTCCTGACTTATCAAGTCCCTTTTATGTGTTGTCTTCCCCCATTAAGAGGGTAAGCTCCTTGATGGCAAGGACAGTCTATATTTTTGCTTAGCACAGTGCCTAGCACATAATAAGAGCTTAATAAATGCTTGTTGATTTGATTCGTCATGTGGAAGAAGGATCGAACTTTTTCTGCTTGGTTAGGAAGGAAAGAAAAAGCAACTGGGGAAATCTGGAGAGGTAAATTCTAGCTCGATGTAAAGAAAAATTTCCTCACAATTAGCAAGCCTGTTATAGTAGTCCAGGCAAGAGATGATGGTTTGAACCAGAGTGGTGGCTGTTTAAGGAAAGAAAATGAGATAGATGTATGAGATGTTGTGGAAATAAAATCAATAAACAAGACTTGGCAAATAAGTAAAAGCAATATTTTCTAAGTCTTGTAGTGTACCCCCATATTGCTCTCCAAAAATATTTCACCAGCTATATTCATTAAAGTACTCTTTTTTTCTACATCTTGCTAGCATTAAGTTTTGCTGCTTCTAGTGGTTTTTGCTAATGTAATGGATGAGAAGTGGTACCTCACTTTTTTTACACTGGTTCTTTTGATTATTAGTGAGCTTGAATGTTTTTTCAGGTCACTATTTACAATTTGTGTTTTTTCCTTTTTAAATTGTCTGTTCATATACTTTGACCACTTATTTACTAGGGGCTGAATGGTACTCTTCATTATTATGGGTTCCCTTTTAAATATTAGATACTCAAGCTTTTATGTGTTTTATTTGCCACAAATTATTTTTCTGAATCTGCTTTTTATTGTTTTCTGTTATTAAAAAGCTGTTTTTATGTAATTCATCTAACTTGTCCTAAACAAAATTATATCTTTAATAGATAAAAATCTGTCCTTTATAAGACATATATATGTGCATATGTATAAATGTATATATAGATGTGTGTATGTATATGTATGTGTATATGTATATATGTGTGTGTATGTATATATTTATATCTCCATACACATTCCATTTTCTTCCATCTTTCCTATGTTTAAGTCCATAATCCAGATTTATTAAGGGTGAGAAAATGACAAGAACTGAATGGATGGTCTGATGGATGAGGAATGTATCTAAATTTATCTTCTACCACATTCGCAACCCCTTTCCACAGCTATATTTACTAACAGGTTATCCCTTTTTTTCCTGATTTCTATTTTCTAAAGATTTATTAAACACTCACCATTTGATTTTATTTCTGGGATATTTCTTTTTCTTTTTTTTTTTTTGGTGAGGCAATCAGGGTTAAGTGACTTGCCCAGGGTCACACAGCTCTAAGTGTCATGTGTCTAAGACTGGATTTGAACTCAGGTCCCCCTGACTCCAAAGCTGGAGCTCTATCCACTGTGCCACCTACCTGCCCCTGGGATATTTCTTTTCCCACTAATTAGCCATTTCCCTCCCTCCCCAGCAACAGCAAGTTTTGATTACGATTGTGTCCTGGAATTTTTTTTTCAGGTTTGGAAGTATGAGCCCACCTTTATTTATTTATTTATTTTTTACCTTCTCTATATTCTTACCTACTTGGTTTTTCTTTTCTTTCTTTCTTTTTTTTTTTTAAAGTATTTTATTGATGCCTTTTTTGTCTTTACATCAGTCATTTCTTACCCTTCTCTAGACTAAACTTTTTGGGAAAAAAAAAAAAGTTAAGCAAAAATATCTTGATACAGAAATTGTATTGTCAGTTTATACACAATGCTGTCCTACTAGTTCCCCACATCTCTATCATGAGGAAGGAAGTCCTTTTCTTTAGAATCTTCACTGGCTTTTCTGTTATTCTGAGTTTAACATCTTTTTAGTGATCTTTTCATTTACATGGTGGTGGTCACTGTGTATGTGTGTTCTTGGTTCTGCTCTGTACTCATGCACACAAATCTTCCTTGGTTACTCTGAATTCCTTGTCATTGTGATTTTGTAAAGCACAATAATATTCCATTAACAGCTTGGTTTTTTATGAACACTTATAACTTTTACAATTCTATAAAGAAGTCCACTAATAATTTTATTGGTATCATTCAATTTGTTTATTAATGTGAACTATATTGTCACTCTTACTCTATTTTTCTGGTTCAACTATGAACAATGAAAGTTCTCTATTACTTGGACCTTTTTTTTGGTCAAAAAGTTTTATGGTTTCCTTTATAAGGGTCAAGTTAACTACCAAATATTTAACGTTCTAGGTTGCAAACTGAGTTTCTTCAAAACAAACAAACAGCTACAACCCTGAGGAACTTGTTTTTTTCTTTTTCTTTTTTGAAAACAGTAGATTTTCTAAGTAATTTATTATGCCAATGTACAATCTGGGACCCGTATTTTTCCTAAAGTTATAATCACTAGCATTTTCAACACTATGTCAAATCAATATGGTAACTTCTATTTGAACAAAGACACCCTTGTTTTATGCTTGATTTTAGTGGGAATTAATCAGTTCAATCACCAAGCTGTCTGTTTCAAGCAGATTCTTTTTATTGTGTGAAGGAAAGTCATTCTATTCTTTTAAAATTATCAATGAATGTTTGATTTTTTCAAAGACTATTTTTACATCATAATATTTTTCTGAGTTTTCTTTTTAATATAATAGAACAATATGTAGCATGGGTACAGAGGTTTCCTAACTTAGTTGGCTTACCACCCCCTTTGAAAAAAAATTACCCAGTGCCCCCCTGACGTTAGGTTAGGTTAACCCTTATTTTTATCCAACGCCCCCCAATTGTACCTGAAGCTACTACTGTCTTCCTCTTCCCTCATTGTTCCCGTGCTCCCCTGGGGGCCGGCATGGCCTACTGTTGGAACCTATGGTAGTGGAAGGAGCACTGGGTTTGGAAACACAAGACCGGGGTTTGAATCCCAGGTCAGCCACATATTACCTACCTGTGTGGCCTCGACCAAGTCACTTAAAAGATTTATGCCTCAATTTTCTGATTTGTAAAATTAAGGACTTGGATATTAAAATGGCCTTACATACCTCATACAAATCTCTCTTAGACATGACATAAAATTTTTATGTACTATATTATTCTGTTAGCTGATTTTTTTTTAAATAGCAGCAGTGCCTATTTATTTACTAGACAAATTTTCTCAAATTTCTTTTTCAATTGTTTTTGCAGGTTTAAAAAACAATGGATTTATTTGCTTTGTAAAGGGTATTAGGTAGTAGCCTTCTATACTTCTCTATGTTTATGAATAATCTACTTATTAAAGGAATTATTTAGTTTTAAATGTTTGATACCTCCAGTACTTTGGATTGGGTACTTTGTATGCAAGGGAATTCACTGATACCTTCACAAAGATGCCATCAAGGTGAAAGCTCTCATAGGATATACAAAAGCTTTGGTTTTAGTTCTAGCAACAGACCATGCCTACTTTTTAAAGACCAGCCTAGCTATAAGAACATATAGGCTCATAACTATCATGTTAACCACTAGGTACTGAATTCTTTGGCCACGGCAGCCCATGAAAGAAAAAACAGAGAAATAAATGGCCTTCAGTCCTTAGAATGGAGAACAGCAATATAGGAGGGCAGAAGATGCTAAGGCAGAATAGTGTGTAAACTAATTATAAGAATACACATACCTCTTGGCAGTCTAAATGTGAGATCTTTGCCTAACAATTAACAACAGACTACTAAACAAACTGAAGAACATTAATATCACCCCTCTCACAATAAATGAAACCAAGAGATAAAGAAGTTATATCCAAATGGAAAGATGGCTCAGACTCTCCTTGAAGAGGCAAATAAATCACTTAGAACAATCACGTGCCCAGGGGAACATAAATAGTTTATGGGACAAATGGGTATCCTGATTTGCAGTGCTTATGCTGAGCATAAGCAAAAAGACTACCATGAAAGACGACTGCAGCTTGTGCACTCACATTTAATGAAGAGAAAAGAGAAATTCTATAAAGAATTTCAAAAACTTCTACAAATCAAAGCAAGAGATAATCTTGACACTTGTTTATGTTAATGCAAAGGTGGGCATATAACAGGTCAGTGAAAAATGTGTTAGATCAAAAATCAAAGAGCCAAACAGCTGCAGATTATGCAGAATCTTCCTATCCATATATCATAAATAGCTTCTTCAGTAGAGAAAGATGGAAGGTGCTGGAACATATTAAAGAATATCATAAAAAAATGAAACTAACTATATATCTCAACAGATAAGAAATGACTGGTTAGTAATACTGGATTTATTTCTGAGTCAATCATTGGTATGTAGTTAGATAATTGACTAGTTAGAGAAAAGGTCAAAGTCAATACCAAACCAGAAGAAAGGATCAAAGAGGAGAAGGCACTACACATAATTTTAACAAGTCTAATATTATATGTTTAATTAAGATGCTAACACTGAAAATTAAGACAAGGATAAGGTTTAAATCTCTGTTTACCACCATTTCATATAGAAATTTGAATGATGCAAAGCAATCTCTACAGCAAAGATGCCCAAAGATTCTACAGAAAACTTTGGCAGGGAAATATTTGAGTTCCCTGCCAAGAAGAGAAATGTTGAAGCCAAGGGTAGTGCTAGTTTAAAGTTCATTTTTAGAACATTATGAAGGAGAATGGAAAATTATTAGCAGTACTAACTCATAAAATAGCAAAAAGATTGATTTTCAAGCTATCTCAAAGGGGAAGATATCAAATGGATGGGAAAACAATCATGAATGGCATTATGATGAACAAAAAAAGTGATGAAGAAAACATCAGCAACTACCAACCCACATTGCCTACTTTCTCCTCTCTATAAAATCTTTATGAGAATAAGCTATGCACATATCAGGGACAGCCTTAATGAAAATATGAGACAGGACACAGGATAGTAATATTACAGATCTGAAGCTGGAATTGATCTTGGATTTCATGTAGGTCAACCCCTTCATTTTACAGATGAGGAAACTGAGGTTCACAGAGTTTAAGTGACTTACCCAAGGTCACACAAGTAGTAAGTAGAGAACTGGGACTTGAAATCAGTTCCCAGTTTTTTTTCCCAGTTCCCAGGGTTTTTTCCATTTACATTGTACTGTCTCACCACTGAAGATGACTTTCTACAGGAGAAGACAACTTTAAAGGCACAATGACTGAAGGGTATAGAGAGTGTTAATTGTTCATTTAAAGTATCTTTATTCAGCAGAGCAAAAAGCAACCTTAAAGGGTCTTCTCCAACAAAACATCTACCATGGACATGTTAAGATCATTGAAGACTCCTTGATAGGTACAATTCCAGAAATAACTTTGTTCAATGACCATATAATTATTCATATCAAAGTAGTATAAAACAAGGAAACATGAGGATGTTCTTTGCAGAACTCAAACTGAAAAGACATTTTCTCTATGGATGGTAAATTCCTCTAGGCACTCCTATTTGATCCTATTTCATGAAATTGTGCTAATTTCACTAAGCATACTACAGAGCTACTTCAATGAGATCCATAGCCACTCAAAAGAGACAGGTCTAACAATCCTCAAAATAAAAACAAAGTGAATTAGGGATGCCTATTGCCCAGACTATGCAATGCAGCTGATTTGCAGCCTATAGAGTTAATCCATCAGTACATTAATGTTTTGCAGGTACAGCAAATTGACAATGAGCAGGGCCCAAAAAATTGAGCAGGAGAAAAGCAGGCTAGACTGTATTTGGGCAACTACAGTACTTTCAATGACACCAAGGTACTCTTTGATACAAAAGCCCATTTAAACAATTTTTTAAAAATTATAAACTACCAAAGAAAATAATCAAATAAAGAGAAAAGTGGTAAAATCTCACCCCTAAATACTAAAACTTTTAGTATTTAGCAAGGCAGAAACAAATAAAAGAACAGAAAAGTAAAGAAAACATTTTTCAGCTTTTAACAACATCAATATTTTCCCAGTGGTTCTTTACTGTTGTAAATCACACAATAGCATGACCTCACAAGCCTAAGGGCAATGGAGAACATAAGTGGGCTACAGCATAGTATCAAGAACCACTTTGATGCAAAAAGTGGCATAAAGGCCAACACTAAGAAAATGTGTGATTGGTAAAGATGGTGGCATAGCTGATGGATAGCCGAGGTACTTACTTATATTCTGATACCCAAGAAATTTTAATGCCTAGAAGTACTTCAACTTGATGGATGGTTCTTTTTTGGAGATAATGGGAAAATATGGACAAGAATTGCTCACAATGTGAAGGCAAAGAGAGTTTGCAGTCTATACTAGCATAGGGAATACCATATGGATGAGATCAGAGCCAAGGAAAAATTTATTGATAATGTCTTATTTCTTCCTCAGAGATTGGAATACTTAAGTTATAAATATCTATTTGTGTTAGTTTTGGTAAGTAATAGTCTTATAAATAATCATCCATTTGATTTGTCTAATTTATTAGGATTATGGTTTCGAGTTATGGAATGCTAACTTCAGAGAAATTATAGTTGAGAATCACCCAAAGGACAATGGTAGGCCTAAATAAGTTGCAACTCATTACCAACAAAGAATTGCAAGGGAGAAGCAGCTTAAAGGTATAAGGACTGACTTTTCTTAGCCATCATTTTTGACAGCAAATTCCTTTTTCCATGTTTGGGACAATTAGGTGGCACACTGGAGAGAGCACTGGGCTCAAGAGTCAGGAAAATCTAAGTTCAAATCCAGCCTCAGACATTTACTGTGTGACCTTGGCTAAGTCACTTAACCTCTGCCTCAGTTTCCTCAAATGTAAAATGGGGATAATGATAGTACCTACCTCACAGGATTGTTGTGGAGGTCAAATGAGATAATATTTGTAAAAGTACTTAATGCAGTGCCTAGCACATAGCACTATACAAATGCTTATTCCTTTCTCTTCCCTTCCTGGTTTTCCTTCTACCTGTCAGACCACTCTTTTATCAGTACCCTCATTTGCAGCATCATCTATGTTCCAGTCTCTATGTGCAAGTATATCCCACATGTGTCCTAGGGTTCTCTTCTTTCTCCATAAACTATTCTCTCTTCGTAATTTTATCACCAAGAGCTAATTTATCATTTTTGTGATGACTTCCAAATCTACATATCCAGCTCTTATCTTGCTCCCAAACTCCAATCTCACATAACCAACCAGTGGCCATCTTTACTATATGCATCTTAAGTGGTATCCCTGCCCCCGGCTCCAACTACCCCCCAACCCTCAATCTATACTTCACACAGCTGCTGGTATTTTTAAAGCAAGGCCTGACCATCTTCCTACTCCGATCAAGAAGCTTTACTGGTTCCCTATTCTCTCTAGGATAAAATACAAGTTTGGTGCATAGAGCCTTTCACAATCTGGTTCATGTTTCACATTACTCCCCATCATATATTCTGTGTTCAGTCAAATATGCCTATTTGCTATTCCCTGTACACACATCTGTGCCTTTGCAGAGGTTTTTTTTCCCTGCATATGTCATGTTCTCCCTTCTCACTTCTGAGTCTTGGAATCCTTAGCTTCCTTTAAGGCTCAGCTCAACTGTCACTTTCTAGACTCAGCCATTCTGATCGTCCCCCCTGCTCAGTTGTTTTGTTTTCCTCCTTGTTTCCTTGAATTTACTTTGTATTCATTTTATTTATTTGCATGTGTTTCTCCTCGGTAGAACACGGCTCCTTAAAGGCAGAGAATGTTGTGTTTTTAATCACTATCTCTAGTGCCTAAAGTTTTGTACACTGTAGGTGCTTAATAAATGCTTGTTGAATTATATAAAATAAAAGATGTCATCAGAGACACATGACTAAAAAAGGAAGAGGACTGATCATGTAGTAAGAATAAGCAGTTACCAATGGATAAGTAAAATTCTCCATTTATATTCATGAAATGTTAAAAGGAGGAGGAGGAGAGGCAGCATATTTGTGAACTCTTATAGAAGATTTATAAGAAAACATGGACAAGAGTCACATAGGATGAGAAGCCATGAGTAAGTCTTGATATTCTGGTGAAAACTGTGTACAAGTCAATGAGATCACAGATCTAAAGAAATTTAAGAGAATATACCTGTACTTAATATTTCCTGGTGATATTAGCCTCTTTTGTGTTTCTTTTCTAATGTTGGTGATCATGTTTTCTTTCTCCTTTTAAAAATTACTTTTGTTAATGGTTTATAAATATTATCAGTCTTTTTTAAAATTGAGCTCAAATGTATTTATCATTTCAATTTTTTACTTTATTTCTGTCTTAACTTTATCATCACTTTTTCTACTTTCCTTTTTTTCTTTTTAGTCACATGCACAAACACACACATATATACATACACACACATATATCTATATCTATGTCTATATATATCTGTTATCAGTTTATTTAATGAATTCAGATAGGTGATTTCTTTGTTAGTCTTTTCATTAGATTTGTCATAGTTTGACAACAAAGGAAGAACACTGATAAGCTGGGTGGTGTCCAGAGGAAGGCAATCAGGATGACTGCAGGGTTGAGGTTCATGCCATAGAAGGATTAGTTTAAGGAACTGATTGAGATGTTTATCCCAGAGAAGAGTAGATTTATGAGGAAGATGATCGTTGTCCTCAAGTAAATGAAAAACTATCATGTGAAAGAGATATTAGACTCACTGTACTGACTCCAACTGGGAAGAAAAAGGAGTAAAGGGTAGAAGCTGCAAAGAACAATATTAAAGTTTGATAAAAGGACAACTTTACTAACCATCAGAGCTATCCAAAAGTGCAATGGGCTATCTCAGGAGGTAGTAGGTCTTCCTTCACTAGAAGTTGCATAGTATACTTTAGACCAACCTCTTAATTTAAATCTATTTGTCTATATTTTCATGTTAAAAGTGTTTATTGTAGGTAGTAAATTGATGGGTTTATTTTAATCTATGGCACTTTTTTTTTTGGAGGCAACTAGGGTTAAGGGACTTGCCCAGGGTCACACAGCTAGCAGGTGTGCGAGGCTGGATTTAAACTCAGGTCCTCCTGACTCTAGGGCTGTTGCTCTATCCATTGCACCACCTAGCTGCCCCTATGACACAACTTTTAAAAGGCAATTCACCTAGAGTTAGGAGGACCTGAGTTCAAATCCGGACTCAGACACATAACACTCACTAGCTGTGTGACCCTAGGCAAGTCATCTAATCTCAATTGCCTCAAAAAAAAAAAAAAAGGGCAATTCAGGTCATTCAAATATAATATCTAAAACGTTAACATCAATTTTATCTTATTGATTTTTTCTTTTTACCTATTTTTTCCTCAATGTCAAGGGGAAATGTAATTTAACTTATTTTTTTCTATCATAACTATTTTATATTAAAGTTAATTAACTTTAACAAAACTCTTGTCTTTTAGAATACTATGGCTGCTTTATAATTCTTTGATGTTTTACTTCTTTTTTAGTTAATGGCAGGAAGTTTGTTTTGGGGATGACCAAGACCTTTCTTTTTATACTTCTTTTATTATTTTATTCTTCTTTATTTGTTGTTTCTAAGTGGCTAGGTGGTACAGTGAAAAGAGTGCTAGACTTAGAACCCAGAAGACTCAGCTCCAGCTCTGCACACGTCACTTAACTTCTCTATGCCTCAGTTTCCTTGACTGTGAGAATCAAATGAGACAACATGGAAAGTGCTCTGCAAACGTTACTGTGTTATATAAATGTTAGTTATTATTATTGCCTGTCAATTACAAATTGCTTTTATTTACAAGTAAGGGTGTTTAATTCTATTTTTTGTTAATTCACAGACACTAATTTGCTTCTATTTCATTTACAAAGGCTTATATATATATATATATATATATATCTCTAGTGATTTTTAACTATAGGTAATAACAGTATTAACATATACTATTATTTTTAATATCATCACTGAACTGATTTAGTACTAGGGACTAAATATTAATAAATGCTTAAATATCAAAGTATTTTTTCAATTTGGATTTCTACTGAACTTATTGAGGATAGTTTTTGAATGTTATACTCTTATCTTCAAACTGACACGCTCAAATTTGCATCAAAAATAACTTTAAAAACTATCATGCCTTTTAGACTTATTTATGATGACACTTCAATTGGTGGTTTTAATAGGTAATTTTCTTTGTCTTTCTCAATGCTTAAGGTTTCTTTGTTCTTATAACTCTAAAATTTAACAATTACATTCCCAAGAAATTTGTATTTTGGATCTTTTCACACTGTAGTCTTATGAACTATTTCTAATTGTAGCATATTTTCTATTCATTTGCTCTTTCTCCAATTACCGTATGTCACAACATAATTGTTACAGATTTTATGACAATTTTTTGCAAAAAAAAAAAAGTGGGGAGAGACCATCATGTGAAGCATTTTTAAAATTGTGCAAGTGTTACTTTAAAATCATTTATTACTAAATTGTCTACGGTGCAAGATTAGGATGCATAGAATACTTGTGAATATGTGTTAAAATCTGGAAGATGCAAGTCTTACCATATCATGTGACTTACTCATAGCTGCTTCGCCTGCCCACCTGCCTGTTCCCCTTGTGCCTATGACTCTTCATTGGGTTGAGTGACAATACCATTAGTCTGCAAAACTCTAAACAAACCAGCAAGTCAGCTTTTGGAAATATACTAACAATGCACATGAACTGAGAATTCTAGGTTCATGGCTGGCAATAAGCTGAGAGATAAATGCCTAGCCATATGCCACTGGTGAATATATTGCTGCTCTGTTTACCTTTTAAGAGACATGAGAAACAGAATTATAGCATACGACGATTATGTGATGAAAGGTTATAGACTAATTTTTGGACCTAAAAACAGTGTGTGACAATTATGCGATGAAATACGGTAGTTCTTTTAATACCATGTTTAATTCTTTTTCTTGAAAAAAGGAATTCATAGTGATCTCAGGTTTGATCTTTTTGTTTCGTCTTTCAGGTCTTATTTTGGACTGTTCATCCATTAATTGCTCTTAATCTGTTACATTCTGGGATTTTTCTTTTACTTGAATTTTCTACTGATTTTTTGCTTAAGTACATTTATTCTGCTTTTTCATTGTTTCTATTCATATTCTTATTTCTATTTTTATAATCATTCTTTTATAATCTCTTCCCATGCCTTTGATTGAATTAGTCTTAGTCTATTTTTTTTTTTACGTCTACGTGTAGGGCTTTAAAATTTTATGAAATACTCTCCATAGAAGATCTCCCTTTTATCTGTATCAATCCTGTAAGTTAAGTACCATGGATGGGATTATTATATCAACAAACCTACTATTAGATTTGTTTCTTCCACTCATATTACTTGCAACGCTCCTACTGATGTTTCAGTCTACATCACTGAAGAAATTTTATCCCTTGACCTTTTATCTTGCAATTTCTTTATGTTACCAGCATTTTTACTTAATTTATTCATTGCTCAATAAATTTTATTCTTGTCCTTCCCAGGGTTATCTTTTCATTCCATCCTCTTTCTTGCTACCTTTTCTAACTCATGAAAAAAGTTATGAATGAGGGAAATGTAAGACCCGAGCTCCTGATGACTTAAGAACCAACAGTCACTGCCGTAGTAGAAAGGGACATCGAGGAACTACACTGTCTATAGTTTCCTGAACCTTTCCTTTGAAATAGGGAATAAATTATAGAAGTTCCTGCAGTAGATGAAGGTATGATTTTCTTTCTGCCAGTTCTTTTGGTCTCCATTTAAACTCCCCCTTGCTGTTTTCTCTTATTTTTTTCACTGGTTCCTTCTCTCTTCTTCTAAGATTCGGTGATACAGCAGTGCAGGCTGTTGTTATTAACATTCATATAGGCTATTGGAAACCAATATATTCCTACCTATTTTTTTTGTTTTTCTACCTCATTAGCTACAACAACCCATCATAACGAATCAAAGTGACTAAAATCCACTGATAATTGTGGAAAAATAAATCCATTTGCTCTTCCCTTAACTAACTAGAAGAGTTGCTAACAGTTAACTGACAGACAACATAAAGAAAAAAAAGACAAAAGACAAGCACAGTCCAAAAATGGATACACAGCTCTTAAACAGGAAAAAGGTACCTGTAGTGGGATAATTTATAAGGTGTTTAAAACAAAAAACTACAGAGGTCTGTTTTTCGTTTGTTTGTTTGTTTTTTTAGCCTATTTAGCCTACTAAAATAATGTACATATATGGGAAAATATATACAAACCAACTTTTGGTTGCCTATTTACTACTTAATAAAATCCTTAATGATCAAAGATCAAATATCCTGAGTTAGGAGAAAAATGAAAAAATATAGTCAAATGATTAAAGTTTTTCCTTAATCATGTTGGACCATGATTAACTGTTAAAAATATATTGAAAAAGAAGTCCACATAAAAACTCTGATCAACACAATGACCAACCACATTTCCACAGGACCCATAAACACTCTTCCCATCACCTAATGAAAGAAGTAGGTGATGGATTCAGGGTGCAGACAGAGATATATTTTTTTGGACATACCCAATGTCGGAATTATTTTTGCTCGACTAAGCATATTTGTTACAAGGGGTTTTTCTTTTTAATTTGGGAAAGAGAAAAAATTGTTAATTGAAAAAGATTAAATTTAATTAAGAAAAAAGAGAAAAAGAAGGCCAAACAACAGCAAAAATTACTAATATAGCCTTTGTTAGAAAACCTTTAGACACCACTCCTTAAACAAATGGACCTTTGCCAAGGCTAAAAGAAAATAAAAAATAACATTAATTCTTTGCTCTACTCTCTACATACCTTGGAAGTTGTGCTTTAACTTGTTTTTGACACAGGTTGTGATATCTTTCCACTTTCAGAAATCCCTGATTCAACATTCTCTGGCAGACTAAGTCCATTCGCTTACAAACCTACAAGATGGAGGAGGGATAAAGAAAAACCACATGTTATTAGTTCAGATACAATACTGGACAAAAAGTTCTCTCGCACTTTTCCAGTCTCCTCTTTACCACTTCCACTAGCTTCCCAGTCTGGTTCTTTACCAATTAAGCAAATCCTCTGCCATATACTCTCCTCATAACACTCCAAATATACTTTCCGTTTGTTTGCAAATAAGGTTAAGATAAAATCAGTCTTTATATCTCAGTTCAATTCACCAAATAATTAAGTACTACGTGCTATATTGGAGATACAAAGACAAAAATGAAACAATCCTTGCCCCTCAGGGAATTTACAGTTTTCTACTGTAATATCCTGAATGTGTCTTTGATGGAATTTTGTGGCACAGATAAAATCCTTGTAAAAGAGGAGTAGCTCCTTTATACATGTGGAGATATGGTGATATACAAATAAGTGGTTGCTAAATGCTTTGATTAAAAAGTCCTAAATTTAGTCACAGGTTCTAATAGGATTGAACTAGATCATGAAATCATAGGTTTAGAACTGGAAGTGACCCTAGAGCTCACGTGGTCCAAGTCTCTTATTTTAGAGATGAAGAAACTGAGGAAAAATTTTTTGCCCAAGGACCTGGACAGCAGGATTCAAACTCTGGTCTCCTAACTTCAAGTTCAGTACTTTTCTCATTGCGTTGGTCTCTTCCAACTCTAAATACTATGAACTTATATTTGAGTCTATTCTAAGTCTTATAAGCATAGAAATTACACAGAAATTAAAATGACCAAGCCCAGCTCCAAGAAAGACATATGAGAATATATCTCCCGCTCTTTGCATAGATGGGAAACTATGTGAAGATTATATGTCAAACATTATATATAATGATGGAATTAACTGTCTTGGTTAGTTTTGCTGAACTTTCCTCCCCCCTCTTTTTTATATATTTGGAAATATATACAATGTAAGGAAAAAAATCAATAAAAAATTTTAAAATGCAGTTTCACATTAAAAATAAGATCTTATTTATCACTTCTCTTAATCACTATTATTATAATTATTAGGGATATTATTACTGAGTAACACAATTATATATTTACATAGAACTTTAAACAGCTTTTTCTTCTCATCCCCTTGGGGCCCCATGACAACCCTGTGACGAAAGTTGTGTAATTATCATTAACGCCAATTTATATATGAGGAAACTGACGCTCAGAGATTAAGCGGCAAGCCCAAAGTCACAGAGAAAGGACTTAAACTCAGGTCTTCTGACCCCAAGTCCTAACATACTATCAGGTTACAGCAGAGCCTTAATTAACCATCAGACGTGGAAGAACAGTATGTTCCAGTTAATTCAGTTTTCTTAACTTAGAAATTAGCTGAGATGTCCTTTGTTTCACCCTTTGCTTGGAAAACAATAATTCACATTTACATAATCATTTAAAATTTGTAAACTTCTTTCCTCAAAAGAATCCTGTGGGATATCATCCTCCTTTTGTGGTTAAGGAAACTGAAATTCTGAGAGGCTAACTTATTTGCCTATAGCTGAAAATTAGACTAGTAAGTAACAAAGCTAGTATTCAAACTCAATTCCTCTAGCCAGAAGTCTTAGGGTAATTGAGTAAATTAAGGGAAAAAACTCATTAGATAGAAGGAAAAAAGTGAAATGAAATGACATTATAATAATGAACATTAGTGACATATCAAACAAGAGGAGATTGGGGCCTTGCTCCAGGACAGGTAAATTTGGGTAGGTAATTTCAAGAACTTCTGTCAACATCTATGCCTAAGGAAGAAGTTAGGGAGATCAAGCAGCTTGATTACTTTGTGGAAGTCCTAAGGAAACACTCCGCCAGCCTAGGAGTAGGGAGGGAGGCATTTCAAGGATCATTATAAATTTATGTTTCCCAATCTCAACTAGATCCTCACTGCCAGGCAATTCTTTTACTTTTTTGCTAACTGGCTACTGCATTCTTCTAAGAAATAATTTCAAATGTCTTCTCAAGTTTCCCACCTCCCCCAGTGTTGGAAAAGGACTTAGCCACATACTTTACTGAGAAAACAGAAGTCATTCCCCCAGAATTCCCTGTCTTTCCCCCATTCTACATCTCAACCTCCTTGACAACATCTTCCATCCTTTCCCCTTTTAATTCAATCTCTGATGCAGAGGTGGCTTTTCCTCTCAACAAGGTCAATCTCTTTACCAGTGCCCGTGAACCCATCCCCTCCCAGTCTTCTCTAGCAGATTGTCCCCTCCCGAATCATCCCCTCTTTCTATTATAAAACAATCAGGGGCAGCCAGGTGGTATAGTGGATAGAGCTCTGGCCTTGGAGTCAGGAGGATCTGAGTTCAAATCCAGCCTCAGACACACATAACACTTACTAGCTATGTGATCCTGGGCAAGTCACTTAACCCCATTGCCTAACCAAAAAAAAAACAACAAAAAACAACAAACAATCCTCCTCCCCCTCCACACTCCCTTTTTGTTATTATGGACTTGTCAAACATCAACAAATAGGAACATTTCCTTACATAAAGAACAGGAAATGAGGACTGCATGCAACATTGTGATCCTCTAATATACACATTTAAAAAAATCCTGTTTTTTTAAAAGTATAAATTAAATTAACTCCTAGATTCTCCTGACTCCTACAACACTGTCCTGATTGTGTCCCCTTCTCAACTTCCTTTTACTCTTCTGTGTATGTATATTTTTAAAATGTTTCACTGACACTTTTTTAGTCTCACTATCACCATCTGCGATTGCTCTCTATTAACTCCTCTCTCCCCAAAGTACTACCTGGTAGAAAGTTAAGTATAGTAAAAAAACAAAACAAAACAAAACAAAAAAACAAACCCCAAATCCATACATTGACTGTGTCTGAAAATATAAGTCACAGTTTGCACCTTTAGTCCTTGGATGCTCCATGGGAAGCATGACACAGCATCAGTATTCTGCAGCCATGACTTGTGACTGCATTGATTACAGGTCTTGAGTCTTTCACAGCTGTTCTCCATTACAATGTAGTCACTGCATAAATTCTGCTTCTCATCACTGTACCCTCACTACTTGATGAAGTCTTCTTATATTTCTAGTAAACTGTTCCTTTTATCATTTCTAATAGCACAACATTGTTACATTCATATACCATAATGTGTTCAGACATTCCTCACATCCTCTTAGATTTCAGGGTCTTTTTTTTTCTTTTGCCACAAAAAAAAGAGCTACTATCATCATCATCATCATCATCATCATCATCATCATCATCATCATCATCATCAAAACAAAACAAAACCAAAAACGTGGAGTCCTTTCCCTCTTTCTTTGATCTCTTTGGAGCACTGACCTAGTAGTAGTGGTATCACTGGGTTAAAAGGTATTTATAGTTCACTAACTTTTTGGGTATGGTTCCAATTTGCTTTCAAAGGTTGGAGCAATTCACAGCTTCACTAACAATGTATTAGTATGCCTATCTTCCTATAATCTCTCCCAAAATTGTCAGTTTCTGTTTTTTGTCATCTTTGTCAATCTAATGAGTTTGAGGTTTCCACCTCAAAGACGTTTTAATTTGCATTTCTATTATTAGTGATGTGGAACAATTTTTTCAAATGATTATTGATAATTTGCTTTTCTTCTCTTTAGAACTGCCTATTCATAGCTCTTGACTACTGATCTAATGGGGATAGCTCTTGTTTTTATATATTTTATCAATTCCTTATGTATTTTAAATATCAGACCTATAAGAGACAGCTAAGCTACTTCCATTTTCCACAACAGACCTTTGTCAGAAAAATTTGCTGCAAGAAAATTTTCCCAGTTCACTGTTTCTCTTCTAACTGCATTGTGTTTGTGCAAAAATTTGTGAATAAAATCATCCATTTTATCTCTTCTGATCATTTCCATCCCTTGTTTGGTCAAGAGTTCTTCTATCCATGATAGTGAAAGGGATCACTTTCCTTGTTTCTGGAATTTGTTTTGATATAACTTTTTCTATCTAGGTTATGTATCCATTTGGAGCTTATTATGGCATAATGTGTCAGATGTTAGTCTAAAAATAATTTCTGTCAGACTGCTTTCCAGTTTTCTCAACATTTTTTGTCAAATCATGAATCCTTACCAGAGTAGTTGTAATTCTTAGATTTACCTAACATTGCTACTATGTTTGATTGCTTTTGAGTCTCTTTTTGTATAATCTTCTTCAGTCTCCTGCTAGCTACTGGATTCTTCCATCCTGCCTACAAACGCATTCAGATCTTCCTCTTTAAAAAAACAAAACAAACCACCTCATTGTTTTGTTCTACACTTTTACTTCTTTTCTCAGCCAAACCACTAGGAAAAGCTATCTACCTCTCCTCTCCTCTCACTGACTACTTAAATCCTTGCAATTTGGCTTCTGACCTTACCACTCAACTGAAACTACTCTCTCTAAAATTACAAGTGATCACCTAATGACCAATTCAATGGCCTTTCTCAGTCCTAGACCTTCTAAACCTATCTGCAACATTTGGCAATACTGACCATCATGCTGGACACTCTCGTCTCCCTGGATTTTTGTGACTCTCTCTCGTTCTCTCCATGCCTGTCTGACTATTCCTTTACAGTCTCTGTTTCTTGATCATCGTCCATGTCTCACCCCGTCTCTGTCCTGGGATCTCTCCACTTCCCTCTCTATGCTCTCAGTGATTTCATCAGCTCCATTGGTTTAATTATCACTTCGATGGTTATTTCTAAAGCATAGGTTTGATCATGTCACTTTCCTGCTCAAGAAATTCCAGTGGCTCCTCTTGCCTTTTGGATTAAATATAAACTCCTCTGTTTGACATTTAAAGCCCTTCACAATATATTTGAAGCCTTCCTTTCCAGACTTATTATGTGTTACTCTCCCTCATGCACTATAAGATTCAGCCAAACTGGCCAACAGTTTATAAAAAACATTTATAAAGCACTATGCTAAGTGCTTTACAATTTTCATCTCATTTGATCCTCACAACCACCCCGGGAAATAGGTGCTATTATTATCTTCATTTTACATTTGAGGAAACTGAGGCAAATAGAAGTTAAGTGACTTGCCCAGGGTCACAAAGCTAGTAAGTACCTGAGGCTGGATTTGAATTCAGGCTTTCTTGACTCCAGTCCTAGCACTCTACCCACTGTGCCACCAGCTGGCCCAAACATAGAAAACAAACAAGCTGTTCCTTTACACTGTACACTGTTTCCAGTCTCTACACCTTCACACAGGAAGTCTTCCATGCTTACAATGTATTCCCTTCTCACCTCTGCCTCCTAGAATCTAAAGTCTATTTAAAACTCAGCTGAAATGCCACCTCCTAATGAGACCTTTACTGATTTCTCTAGCTCTTACTGCACCACGCTCCCTGTGAAATTTGTTGTTGTTGTTTAGTCATTTCAGTCACATCTGACTCTTGATGACCCCATTTGGGATTTTCTTGGCAGAGATATTGGAGTGGTTCACCGTTTCCTTCTCCAGCTCATTTTACAGATAAAGAAACTGAGGCAAACAAGGTTAAGTGACTTGCCCAGGGATTCACAACTAGTTTTTGGGGCTGAATTTGAACTCAGGAAGATAAGTCTTTCTGACTCCAGGTCTGGCATTCTATCCACTGAACCACCTAGCTGCCCTCCTTATGAAATTACTATGCATTTACTTTGTATGTATTGTCACTATTTATATGAGGATATGTTATTTTGCCCAACAGAATATAAACTCCTCGAGAAAAGGTACTATTTCTTTTTTGTCTTAGTATCTTTAGGATTTAGCATAGTTCCTGGCACATAGAAAGCACATGATAAAATGGTTGGTTGATTCAGGAGCCCCTTCCAAATCCTTCTCACAGCCCAGCAGCCACACAGACCAGGAAACCCACCTCCCACTTCCACAACTGGCCCATAGTAGTAAGGGAGATGGATCCCTTTTGGTTAGGAAGAAGTTGTAGGATCATTCAACACATACTTATTAGGCAACTTACTACAGGGAGAAACAATGTGCATACATATAAGTATGCATATTACCTACAAAATGAATACAAAGTAGTTTTGGGAAGAGGGTACTAGAAGCAGAGGGAGTAGGAAAGGAGCTCACGCAGAAGGGAAAAGTCACAGAGGCTTCCCCCAACCTAAAGCTTTTTTTCCCCCTTGAATTTTTCTCCCCCAGAAATCTTAGAGCTTGGCAGCTAAGCAGGAGGATCAGGTTGAAAATATAAAACTCACATGAGGGAGAAAAATACCTCAGCAAAATAAGGGAGTAATGCCAATATAGGTACTTCCTAAATTCCAATGGAGGAAAGATCAAAAACAAAAAACTTATAGCCAGTTCAATTCATAACTCTTCTCTCCAAAAGAATTTGCCTGAAATGGGATGATAAATGGGTGAGGCAGTATGACACTGGGGAAAATGGCGGGATTTAAATTCAGAGTATCTAAGGATAAATAAATCCCAGTTCTACTATCTGGGGTGAGCCACTTCGCTAATCTAGGCCTTGACATTATTTTGCAGATGAAGTTGTTTGTTCTAAGTAACACAACTAAGGTCTGATGCTCTGGAAGTGCCTGTGACCCAAACAGTGGGAGGCCAAGTCCCTTTCAACATTCTGGCTTAAAAGTGTATTGACACAGAAGTCAGGAGAAATGCCAGTACCTGCTCTGACACTAACTGGAGGTCTCTATTTCCTCCTCTGTAAAATGAAGGAGTTGAACAAAGTTGGTTCTAATGTCTCATGAGTCCGAATCTGGGTCCTACTTGTTTGTACTTTAGCTCCACTTTCAGTAAGTGTTGAATAAGCCTTCCTTTTTATTGGTGAGCTTGGGCAGGTCACTTTCCCTCTCGAGAGTCTGTTTTTTTCTCTGTAAAACCAACGAGCTGGACCAGATGATCCCTAACACCTTTTCTAGCTTTAACACCACAGTTTGCGAGTTTTTTAGGGAGTACAGGAAGGCTGGCTTCAAACCTTTCAGCATTGAGAACACTTCACTGGATAATAGGATATAAACTTATGATACATTACTCGCACTATTTTCTCAGATGCAGAGAAATTCTATGTCTATAAACAATAAATAATTCACCAATGAAGAAATTTCATTGTAACAAAAATTTTCTTCATAAATCAAGATTAAAGGTAATAGAATATTTTTATAGCAAAAATTTATAATTTGGATTCTGTAACCTAAGAAATAAATGTAGAGATACCCCAGACTAACACTTTGGAGCCAACTTCAATTAATTTCTCTTCTTTGCTACCCACATTCAATCTACCATTTCCCAATTCTTTCAAGAAGCATTTGAGATAGAGCTGCTTCTAATATGTCTACAATCATACCACTTTAGTCCAGGTAGTGATAATATCTCATTTCTTGATTACATTTATTCCAGGTAGTGACATTATCTCATACCTAGTTTACAATAGCACTCTCGCTCTCCTTAATCTCCCCTTCTAAACAGTAGAAAAACAAATTTCTATGTTCTCTCCTCCTGTTCAAGAATTTACAGTAACTCCTATGGAAAATTTACAACTAACTCCCACCTAGTTAGTCAAGATCACTGTATTTTGTTTACATTTTTCAAAGATTAGAATGAAAATCGTTTTATCACTGAAAAGAGCAGTATGTACTTCTTTGACCTAAGTCCTGTTGATACTGGCACTGAAAATACTAGAAAAAAAGTATGGGATTATGAGGTAGGAGTCCTGGATTCTAGTCCTGATTCTATCACTCACTAGCTGTGCCTGAACAAGTCAAATCAACAAGCATTTACTAACTTACTATGTGCCAGACACCATGCAAATCGCTGAGGATACCAAAAAAAAGGTATGAATGCTTGTATTTGATATATAATTCATGCGAAAAAAGAACAGATGTAGAAGCACTATCCATTAACACTGTAAATAAGCATAACATGAAGAATGTCTGTTGCATATGTATATTATTAGCATACAAATAATGCTATTAATAAGACCCTAAAGTTCTACCCAGATACTTTATTGTGCAGTGCAAGTGGCCTTGGATTCTCAAAAGAGCATAAACACTGTTAAATCTTTCCAAGCTGGAAAGGCTTCAAGTATGGACTTTTTGTTGAACTGCACTGAATGTGGTCAAAACCATTTCCTATAGATGTTCAGATACTGACCCAAACTCACAAGTAAGAAGCGAGAAGTCTGAACTTCAAAAATTTTTAAATTCTTCTATTACATGAATATACTTGAATAATCTTTACTGCAGAATTAAAGTTCTTAAAGACCACAACTGAAATGTGGGACTGATCTAATTACACTTATTCAACTTCAAAGAAAATAATTTTTATAATAGCAAAGTACAATCAACCCGAGGCGGCTAGGTGGTGCAGTGGATAGAGCACTGGCCTTGGAGTCAGAAGAATCTGAGTTCAAATCTAGCCTCAGACACACAACAATTACTAGCTGTGTGACCCTGGGCAAATCACTTAATCCCACTGCATAGCCAAGAAAAAAAAAAAAGAGAGAGAAAAGTACAGTCAACCCTCAAATATCTGTGAATTTCTAATAGAGTGACATTCATATGGTAGGCACATGTATGCACGCATGCACACACACATAGACACACACCATACACACACAACCTGTAGAATTTAATTATCTATAGCAATTTGAAATCTGCTCTTCCCATATATTGTCTTAACTGGATTTTAGGCCACCAATAGTCGAAGACAAGAAGGGAATGAAGTATCAAGCTGTCTACATTTTTCAAAGCCAAACATAAATTATCTTTATATTTCCCAATGCTTTGTGCTATGCCTGCTCGTTCCTCCATATACAAAAACAAAAAAGACTACGTTAAAAAATGGAGGTCTAGAAGAAATTCTCTATAGGACATTTCTATGAAATAAACTTTCCACATTTGCTATACTCTTAAATGGGTCAAAGCATGGTACATTTGATTCAAGATTACAGATTCAAAGTAGTTTTCATCTTTTCTATGGCCATGGGCCTCAGTCAATTGTTTCAAAAACGGATGACCAACCACTGTTACGTTCCAGGTTGGACTACATTGATTTTATGGTCACTTTTAACTAAGAGATTCTATGTAGCCCTCATAGCCCTGTTCTGTCCCCCATCTCAAGAGAACTGGGCAGCACAAAATCTATTAGCTCTATTAGAAAAGCAATTCAAAGTACATGTCCTACGGATAATGGGTCATCCAAAAAATCTGTAAGACAAATAACATTAAATGCATTGAGAGTAGGAAGGTGGGGGGAAGAGAAACACTATTCAAAAGAATGCTATGAGGCACACTTTGAATATGTTTAAAACAAGGGATATCTATATGACAAGAAACAAAATGTTTGTATAGCCAAGATTTCCAAGGACTAGGTGCAGTTAATGAATCAACATCCATTATGGCTTAACATCAACAGACAGTTATTCAGTGTTTATTATGTACAGAACACTGAGCTAGGGAAAGTACAAAGATCAAATAAAGTAGTAACAGTCTCTGTGGTATTTATAACTTCATAGAGTAGTAAAGATTCACAAGCAATTGTAATACAAATGTTATCTCAAGTGAGACTATGTGCCTGGCACAGTGTAGATGCACATGGTAGCACAGTGGCTGGTACATAGAAGGTGTTTAATAAATACTTGTTCCTCCATCCTTTACAAAAAGATATATGCAAGAAACAAAAGAGAGGTTCAAACAAGTGCTATTTGAGGTTCAAAGGAAGGAAGAATTATTACTGATGGGAATGTGGGAGAGAGAAAAGAGAGAAGATAGCTTTTCAACTGAGAATTAAAGGAAGGTTCCAATTTCAAATAAAGAGGCAGGAGAGGGAATTTCGGGCAAAACAATAGCATGGATAGTGATATATGGGAAACAGCGGCTACTCCAGTTTGGCATACTTGCAATAGTATGAGATAAGGCTCAAAAAGCATTACGGGAGGCTCTGAATGACAATTTAAATAGTTTGGAATTTATTTAGTATGTAGCAAGAAGCCTATGGATTGTTTTCAGCAGAGGAGAGTGATATGTTAGGATATGTCCACAAGGAAAATTAAACTGGCAGCAGGATATGTTGGAGGGGAGAGCAGAAATGGGAAGTGTACAATTGTTGTTGAAGTGTTAGGTAATGAGGGCCACTACTGGGGTATTGGCACTAGGAATACAGATGAGAAGGACTTGAGAGATGTAGAGAGAAAATCAACAGGACTTGACAATGACTGGAGGTCCATCTGAGGGAAGGGGTAAAATCAACAGTTATAACAAAGTTTCAAACATATGCAACTGGGTGAATGGTGGTATCACTGACAGAGAGTCAAGTAAGAAGAAAAACAAGTTTTTGGAGAAACATGTTCAGTTTTGGACACTGGGGATTTTGAGTTACTAATGGCATATCCACACGATGATTTCATATAGAGTCTGAGACATGTACAAAGTTTAGATGAAAAGTCAAAGCTAGAGAGACCTGGAAAGCAATGAATGAATGGGGAAAATAAAGAAGACTGAGTACAAATTTGGGAAATACCAAGATTAAAGGAGCAGGGAAGAGATAGTGGAGACAGAATGGTTACAGAGACAGTAGAAGAACCAGGAAGAGCATACTGTCCCAAAATCCAAGGGAAAAAGAAAATATTTGGGGAAATGGTTGTTCAATAGACTCAAAATCTGCCAATAGTGCAAAGGGATGAGGGATAAAAAGGGAAGGAAAAAATGCTTTTGGATCTGGCAATGCGCAGGTCATTGCTGACATTAGAGAGAATGGTTTCAGTAGAGTGAGGGTGGTGGAGGAACAATGAAGTATCTAGTATAAATAGCTTTTTCCAAGAAGGTTGGTATTCAAAGGGAAAGAGATGGGATGGTAGCTTGATAGGTCAGAAGAGTTAAGGAAATGCTTTTTTAGGATTAGGGAATCAGAAACATGTAATAGATAAGAAACCAGAAAGGGAGAGATTGAACATATGTGAAAAAACATGATTACTAAAGCAAGGTTCTAGAGGAGGGGAGAACAAGCACACAAATACAACAAAATCCCAAGATAACTAAAGAGTCTTGACAATTTTTTGGAATTCATTGCATAAATAGTCAAATCTCAATAATCCGTGGTATGGAGAAACAAAGAAAAGTCTGTCAACTTGTTAAATTATACAAATAATGCAAAAACCTCATTTTAGCAATTTCAACTTCTTCTATCAGATCATCTAAAGAACATAGACATGAATAAGAATTTGAATGTGGCCCCTGTGACCTATATCTGATTACCACCTAATTAGGGTGCTATAGTAAAATTTCTAAAAAAAATGGCAAAAGAAGAAAGAGGTCATAATAACCCATAAAAGACTGTTAAACCGACAGAACAATAATTATAAGGAATGTATTCAGAAACAGGCAAAATATTATATATTTTAAATAGACTTAATTCTTCTCAAAAACCCCTAGTTTACAATACAAGGAAACTTATGTACTAATATATATAATCAATTTTTTATCTTTTGTAAACTAAGCTTATTGTATAAATTGTTACTTTAGCTTCAAAGGCAAATAAAGCCCTACCACCAACTAGGTGTATTTTCCTGCCGATTTCCACAAAAAGAAAGAGATAATAATCAAGGCAGTGCTGACATCTACTGGCAGGAGAAAACCTCTTTGAAAATGGTATGGGATCATGGACCATATTAGAGGCTTCAGAGTAAAGGCTTATATGATTCACCTCAACTTCCTCACAAAAGATAAACAACATGAGCATTATGTCATATTTTATATATGTGAATAAGAATGTGCACTGTGAAGATCTAGGGAAAAAACACTTTTGCAGAAAGATGAGAGAAAATGGATGCAGAATTTTATGGGATGGGGGAGGGGAGAATCCTTATATGCAGACCTGTATATTAATGCCTGAAATAAAGACTAAACTTACCAATTAAAAAATTAAGAGAGTATGAATCTATAGGTTTTATATAAGACTACTCATTTCCAGTGATTATGAGATGTTTTAATATTAACCTCAAAACAAACTGGTTTTCCCCTCTAGAGAAAAGCTATCTTAAAATCATTCTAAACTTCAAAAATTCCTCCCCCCACATTGAAAATTGACAGTAACACAAATTCCAAAGCCACTGAACAAAAGTACTGTTATGCCCATTTTCAGAAATCACAAAAGTACATGATCTCAGGCAAGAATTCTTATTTTGGGGGGAAAATAAGGAATATTTAAATATTATAAATTTACAGTGACATTTACTTGAAATACAAGGACAACCTACTTTAAAAATTATTCTAATGTTGAAGAATTTTGTATCATGCAGAGATTGGCACAGCTTGATAATTTTGCTGACTAGAAACCTGGCTATCATTTCAAATTAGTATTTTTTCTGTGACTTCATGAGCTTTCTTCCTCAAATTGGTATGATTTCCATAAAGACAAAATTCTAATAAATATACAACTTAATCTATTCTATCTCTTCGAAAGAAAAGGCACTATGCACACTCAAGTGTGATGTCTTTGTCTTCTTGAAAACAGACTGCAGTTTTAGCTTCTACTCATATGTGGTTTTTTCAAACCACACATCAAAATGCCCACCTTCTTTAATCTTTTCCTTATTCCATTCAAAGAGAAAATCACTGAAAAGAAGCAAAACATGAGTGAACTGAATCACTGTCAAATCTCGAGCCAAGCCCCTTGGGTGAAGTCAAGTTCTAATGACAGATTCTATTTATGAAACTCATGGACGAAGCTAGACACAATTACGGGATATAAAAGATTCCAAAGCCAGAGGGGTAGAAGTAAATTACTCTAGTTAGAAGATATTGCAAGGGAGAGCAAGATCGACAAACGGCAAGTTGGTTGGGGGCAAGGAGAAAGTGTCAAGGGTGACAGCAGATGTCTCAAAGCCTGTTTTCCAGGGATGTTTTTATGGGTCAAGAGGACACTGGGTGTTGGGGTAAGAAAACAGACTCAAGCTGCTGAGAGTCGTGTCTTGACCCTTTCACAAGGTTCTTGGGAAATGACAGAGGTGCTTTAACCCACTCTCGCTAGAGTACTGTGATACTCTAGGATGGGGAGTTGAGGTGGGGAACAATACCTCACATTCTAGCAAGATGAAGCCAGCCAATCACAGTATCTCTTTTTTAACAAACAACCTTAGGGGGGGTGGATGAAAATGGGGGCACTGGTCTTAGAGCCTGGACCCCCTGACGTGGTAGGGACTAGACTGCAGGAGTGTGGGGTGCAGACGACTGGGTCTCCCCTTCCTGGGAGCTGGAGGAGGGGGGTACAGGGGACGTCCCCGCGGCTGTCCAGGAGGGGTTCGCCACCTCCCCAGGTAGGGGTGGGCCCAGAGTGGAGGGGGAGCCGGACACGCCCCTCCCTCCGAGCTCTCGGTGGTTGGACGCTGGGCCGGGGGTGTGTGGGGGGTTGGCGTCCCTCCCCCACTGCCTGCCCCGCGGAGGCAAGGACGGCGTTGGGGGAGGGGGTTGGGAGAGAGGAGGGCCGGAGGGGGGGAGGGGAGAGCCTCACCAGGCGGAGCTGGCTGATCTCGTCGTAGGACATGAAGCTGAGGATGTTCTCGATGGCCACGATGGGCAGCGCCACCAGCGTGTTGTTGTGAGGAAGCTGGTCCAAGGCCAGGGCCGGGGAGGCCGGCGACTGGGGTCCCAGCAGCGCCGGCTGCGGCGGGGGCAGCGGCGACAGTCGCTGGGACGCCCCAGCGGCCAGAGAAGAGCCGCCGCCGCAGCTGCCACCGCCTCCTTCCTCCGCCATCCACTCCTCCGTCACCGCCGCCATCTTGGGGGGAGGGCTTGATGCCTTCCCCCTGCTGCAAGGGGAAAAGGGACACTTCCTGTACGTCACTTCCTGCACCTTTTCCCTCTTCGCCTCCTCCGAGGGTGGGGGCGCACTGCAGTGAGAGCCAGGAGCCCAGAAAGGGGGGTTCCCCCAGAAGGCGAGGTTACTTTGGGTGGGTGGGACTCTTTCTGGGATGGAAGGGACCCTCGAGGTCCGAGCCACTCCCTTCGTTTGACAGGCGAGGACCCGCCCGGAGAAAAGGAGCCATCTGCCCTAGCTCGCCCGCACTGTAAGGGGCAGAGCCAGGATTTGAACCTAGATCCTCTGCCTCCAGCTTCAGTTCAGTTCAGAACAATTATTAAGCGCCTACTGTGTGCCAGGCACTGTGCTAAGCCCTGGGGATACAAAAAGAAGCAAAAGACAGCACCTGCCCTCAAGGAGCTTACAATTCAATGGAGGAAGACAACCTGCAAACAAATGTGTACAAAGTAACTATATACAGGATAAATAGGAAATAATAGTAAGCCTGGAATTAAGCTGGGCTGGGGAAGACTTCCTGGAGAAGGCAGGGTGTTACTTGGGACTTGAAGCCAGGGAGATCAGGAGTCAGAGAAGATCAGGGAGAACATTCCGTGCATGGAGGACATTAAACTGTAAGGCCACTCATTCATGAAACAAAAAGTTATTCAGTGACCTGTTATGTTTGAGAGACTGTGTGTGGAATTGTGGATGAGGGCCTGGCATTAGAGTAAGGAAGACCTTGGTTCAAGTCCTCGCTGATACATCCTAGCTGTATATCCATGGGCAAGTCACTTAACCAGGTGATTCTCTTGAGTTTAATCCTAGGAGAGATGGGGTGGTAAGTATGGATTTCCTAGTATATATGCCACTTATGCTCTGGCAGAACACCTCTTGATTAAAGTGTCTCTCTTCTCTGGGGATGCTATCCCCCTCATACCTCGCCCCACACCCATTGCCTTCTCCCAGTAAGTATACTCAGAATAGCAAATGTTTGTGGATAACTGTTTATAAAGACAAAGTAAATTCTTAAAACAGAGGCAAATAGACTCTCCTTCTACAAGAGGAAAAAGCTTCAGGGTCCCATGAGGGAGCCCAAGGAGGGAAAGAAGAATCAGAATGACCACTTTGCTGTCGGTGGTGTTAGTTGTCTGTCTGACACTGTTCTTGACTATTTGGTTTACACAGCCTTTCTCCCGGAGCCATGGACCCACGGACCCACTCCTGAGGAGGCTGCCTCACCTCTGTTTCTGCTTTCCTTGCTTCTTGGGGCTTTCCCTCCTCTAGCTCCATACATCTATCATACATCTCATCAGGAAATGGGTTCCTTAAGATTTGCTTCTGCCTGAAAGTACTAGAACTGATTGACTCTTGAATTGGATCATCTCTTAAGGGTCACCTAGGGGCATGGCTAATCATCATTTGTCCTTTGATATTACCCTCTAATTCACTCCAGAGACTTAAGTAATCCCCTAATAAAAAGATGTCCTGAAGTGGCCACGTAAAGTTAGTTTACTATTTCATTATTAGCTCCTTTTTATTTTGTTAGGTCTTAGGCTTTTAAATATTAACTCTTTTAACTCTCCCTAGTCCCTAGCAAATCATTTGGGATACATTTGGATATATTTGTATGTAGTACTAAATCCTGGATAGCTCTAGTGATTGAAGATCTAAATGACATGCAGGACATTTCACATGTACATGTTATAGTAGTACATTTATTTCCATAAGCAAATACATATGATCAGTAAAACAAAGCAATGTAACAACATGAGTAGTTTTATATGACGAGATATGCATAAATAATAGTACATATAATCAAATATGCAAGCAGAAAAATTATTCATGGATAAAAGGCAAATTATCTAAGGTATGTAAATATGCAATAATTACCATGTTCATCAATGAACATATTCAATTACATGCAAGACATATCTTTCATAGTTAAACACTGTATTGTCATCTGGTTTCAATTACCTCTATACAGATGACTCAGATTTCCAGACATATCTTCAGCTGCCTAGACATCCTGACCTAAATGTCCGCTAGACGTCTTAAACTCAACAGGTGGAAAGCTGAACTCATTACCTGCACACACTGTGCGCGTGCGCGCGCACACACACACACACACACACACACACACTCACTCTCTCTCCCCACTTCCCAACTTTTCTTTTCCTGTCAAGGGTGCCAGCATCTTCCTAGTTGCCCAGGCTCCCAACCTTGCTATCCTCCTCTATTCCTCACTGTCTCATCTCACCCAGCCAGTCAATTGTCAAATCCTGTTGTTTTGACGTTAGTAACATTTCTTGTATACATCTCTTCTCTCCTCTTATACTGCAACCATTCTAGTGCAGGCCCTCATCACTTCATGCCTAAACTATTACAATAGCTTGCTGGTTGGTCTCCCAGCTTCAAGTCTCTCCTCATTCCAACGCATCTTCCACTCAACTGTCAAATTGATCTTAAAATCCTCTGTTTGGCTTTAAAGCGCTTCATAACCTAGCCTCTTCTACCTTTGCAATCTTCTTACACCTTACACTGTGATCCAGTGACCTGGCTTCTTTGCTATTCCTTACACAAGACACTCCATCATCTGACTATGTGAATTTTTAATAGCCATGCCTCATGGCTGGATTTCTCTTCCTCTTCATTTTTGTCTCCTAACTTTCCTGGCTTAGTTCAATTCTCAGCTAAAAGTCCATATGCTGCAAGAAGTCTTTCTTAGTCTTTTCTTCTCAGTGCTCTCCCTCTGAAATTACCTGCAATTTATCTTGTACCTTATTTGTACATAATTGTTTTCATATCATGCCTCCCATTAGACTGAGCTCCTTGAGAGCAGACACTGTTTTTGTTTTGTTTTGTGCCTATTTGTACCCACAGTGCTTTGGGGCAACTAGGAGGTGCAGTGACTAGAGGGCTGGGCCTGGAGTCAGAAGACTCATCTTCCTGAGTTTAAATCTGGCCTCAGACACTTGTTAGCTGTGTGACCCTGGGCAAGTCACTTCACCCTGTTTGCCTCAGTGCCTCATCAGTAAAATGAGCTGGAGAAGTAAATGGCAAACCACTCCAGTGTCTTTGTCAAGAAAACCTCAAATGGGGTCACAAAGAGTCAGATGTGACCGAAAGCAAGTGAACAACAACAAAAATCTTCAGTGCTTAGCACAATGTCCAGAACAGGCCTGCACCACATGTAGCCCTTGGGCCAAAGGATTTCAGGCTGCCTGCGAAAAATGTAGAGGACGTAAAAGAAAGTAAAGCTATAACGAATGCTTTGTCCATGCCCCACTTAACTCACCTACCACTAGTCACTGCTGTGGCCATCATGGAACTTGGCGAGTGTGCCCTCGCTCCTGTTTGTCACATGACCCAAGGCAACCAACCATCATCAGTCTGTCTCTAGACTCAGAGGAGTGAGAGTTTATCTTTTCGATGTGTTTTCCGTCATTACTGGTGTTGAACAGAGACAAAGTGAATGCAGCCAGGCACCAACACAGCTGACCCTTGCGATGCAAAGAGCAGCCACAATGCAAGGGCTTCTTCCCCTCCCTCACTGCATGGCTGCCCTCCACATTACCTGAATGTCTGGCACTTTCTCCAAGGTCACACACTCAGTTCAGTACTTCTTTGTATGTGAGCAGTTGCCTTGGAGATATTTTGGTTCTAACATTAAAGTTTTTGGGGTGACTTTGTAAAATGGGTGATGAAAAGAAATGGAAGATCCAAGCAGAACATAGAGTGTTTAATCTGGAGTGGACAAATAGATAACTTGTTTACTTACACAAGAGACAAAATATTGTGCTTTGTTTGCTGAGAAGTAATAGTTGTTCCAAAGGAATACAATCTTCGTCGCCATTTTGAATCAAAACATCCTGACTTAAGCAAAATGTGCCCATATAATGGATGGTTCTGGGAAATCAGGGGGAGTATTAAATATATTATAATATATTAAATATATCACAGTCCCTATTCCTTGTACTGTACTCCTGTTCCTGTCACAGAGCTCTGGTTCTGAACCCAAGAGTAATCAAAACCCCCAAGACTTGAGACCATGACTATTCCCACAGGACCCACGAACACCTGTATTGTCCCAAGAAATGCCAGCCATGGGAACAGTAACTCAAGACCTAAAAATGATTATGTCATACTCCAGCCCACTTGTGGTTTTTACATATGTAAGACCTACCTTTGGTCCAGCATGTTAAGCTCTTCTTCTTAGGAGGAGTGGCTTCAGCCTGCAGGTGTCATCTTCCTCACTCTGAAATTAATTAAACTTCTGTGTGTGTCCTGATACAACTGTCTCTGGCCTGCTGTGTTTTGGTTTTGGTCACCTATAGGTTTGGGACTGGTTCTGGTCCAGTTGACATGACCATTTAAAATAACTGTAAATAGTGTAAAATAGCTGAGAGTATACCTGCCAAAAAAAAAAAAAAAACTCCAGGAACTACATGAACATAATTATAAACTACTTTATGCAAATAAAGTCTGATTAAATAATTGAAGAAATACTAATTGTTCATGGGTAGGCAAAGCCAATATAGTAAAAATGACGATTTTACCTAATTAATCTATTTATTCAATGCCATCTCAATTAAATTACTTAAAAATATTTCACTGAGTTAGAAAAAGTAATAACAAAATTCATTTGGGAGAACAAAAGTTCAAGAATTTCAAAGATACTAATGAAAAAAAATGTAAAGGAAGGAGATTCAGCAATACCAGACCTTAAACTATAAGGCAGTAAATATTAAAACTATCTGGTACAGGCTAAGAAATAGAAAAGTAGATCAGTGGAACTGAGTAGACATATAATACACAGTAGTAAAGGACTATAGTAACCTTGTGTTTGACAAATGTAAAAATTTAAGTTTTGGGGATAAGAATTCATTATTTGGTAAAAATTGTTGGGACAGCTGGGAAGCAGTTTAGCAGAAATTGGGTATAGACCAGTATTTTAAACCGCACCGAGATAAAGGTAAAATAGATAACACGACCTATATATAAAGGGAGATATTACAGGAAAGTAGAAGAACATGAAACATATTACCTATCAGACTCATGGATAGGAGAATAATATATGAAGAAACAAGAGATAGTATTATGTAAAATGGATAATTTTGAATATGTTAAATTAAAATGTTCTTATACAAATAAAACCAATGTAGTAGACAAGATTAGAAAGAAAGCAGAAAACTGGGGAAAAACTTTCATAGACCATCTCTCAGATAAAGATCTCATTTCTCAAATATATAAAGAACTTTGTCAAATTTGTAAGAATACAAATCATTCCCCAGTTGATATTTATCAAAGGACGTGAACAGGCAGTTTTTTGATGAAGAAATGAAAATTATATACAGTCATATGAAAAAATGCTACAAATCCTTTTTGAATAGAGAAATGCAAATGAAAACAACTTTGAGATATCATCTTACACCTATCAGGCTAAAATGGTAGGTGCTGTTCAGTTGGGGAATGGCTAAATAAATTTTGATATATGATTATGATGGAATCCTACTGTGACATAAGAAATGATGAGCTGGTGGATTTTAGAAAAACATGGAATGATGTGGACCTATGAAGAAAGATGCTATCCACCTTCAGAGAAGGAATTAACAAATAGAAAGATTGATAGTATGGTTTTATGCATATGTATATGCATGTTTATGTATATATGTATGCAAATAGATATAAATGTATATGTGTGTGTGTGTGTGTGTATTCTTGTTTAATTGTAGCCTTCCCTAGGGCAAGCCTTCCCTTTTAGGGAAGGAAGGAGAATAAAATAAAATAAAATAAAATAATGCTCAGCAGAGAATAAAATAAAATTTAGAAGGAAGCACAGAAAATCTGGGTAGCTTTGAAAACAATGTGTAATATTTATTATGTAGGTTTTTAAAAAAGTAAACCATTTGAAATGGTAATTTATTGTTTTATATTGAATCCTCTATGTTCTGCTGTGTACATGGGAATTTTTTTTCCTTTTTTCCTTTTGTATTTGTTTAAAATGAATTTTTAAAAAGACTGTACAAGGCATGTCATGTGTCCATTCGTTGTCCATTGTCTAACACTCAGGCTGTGAGTCTTCTTCAGGCTGATAAAGTGTAGTTTTAGACTCCTCAATGCCAGTCAAAACTAATATCTCTGAATGGTATGTTTTTAAAGTCTCAATCACGGTCAAAATGGATCCTGAAAGTCCATATACTGAGAAATCCTTCTTCCAAGATACTTTAGCAACCATGAAGGTTTTCTGGTTCCTAATTGGGTATGCCTGTGCACTCTTACTGAATTGTTACCATCAAAATGTGGCGTATGTTCTATAAGCAACCAAAGATACGTACTATGTACTAATGTTGTTATTGTTGAATCGTTTCAGTCTTGTCCTACTCTTTTTGTCCCCATTTGAGGTTTTCTTGGCAAAGATACTGGAGTGGTTTACTATTTCCTTCTCCAATTCATTTTATAGATGAGGAAAATGAGGCAAACAGGGTGACGTGACTGGCCCAGGGTCACACAGCTAATATGTGTCTGAGGCTGGATTTGAACTTAGATCTTCCTATTCCAGTCTGGTATTCTGTCCGCTTTACCACCTGGCTTTCCCCAGCTTTACTATGTACTGGTACATATGTACTATCACCTGCTAAAGATAGAAAGTTGATATAGACAGGTTTCTAAAATTTACTGGTGCTTATATCCTCCAAGTACAATTTGGCAGCACTTTATTTTTCACATAAGAGCAAGTCTTGCACTTCTTAGTGATATTTGAATCCTGGACCGGTAAAATCTGTCCTTTAGCAGCTCTAGCAGGCTCTCTTATCTTATGCCGTATATCCAGAGCCACCTTAAAAAGCCTTTTCAGCTACAGGGCAGTAGACTCAGGGTAATACCAACTGCTTCCTGATGCTGTGAGTGTCACCAGTGATGGTCCAGTGTAGTACTCCATTACACAACTCCAACCTCTGCCATTGTGTCAATAGCAGGATATCTTCTGGGCACTGGAACTTGAGTTCTTCAGCAGCATTGTCTTGATTCTTGCCTTGTGTCACTTTTCCTAATACCTCTGCATGCCAGTCCCCTTACATAAGGCTAAGTTGCAAAAGAGGTGCTGATCTGTATCAATGAAGAAAGTTTCCATGGCAGGTGGGGGTGGGAGGGCACACTTTTGAAAGGACAGTTTTGCACCCCTTGCCCCCATGGCAAATGAATGAAAGGCAATCGCTAAATCTTCCTTACCTATGAAGAAGAAACTAAACTGATGATCATCATATATCACTTTTTCTAAACTTGGAATAGAATAGGGACAAAGAATCTGTGCACCTTAAGCAAGACTTAGACATTATATTGTTTATGTGTCCATTGAAGGCTTTTGGCCCTTATTTCAATACTTGATTAGATTTATCACAAAAGAAATGCCTACGTGTCACAGAGAATTTTTTGTCATGAAAGTTGTGCATATGTATAAAAATTGTGTCTTCTATTTCCCTTTGTGGTAGTCTCTAGGTCAGCAGGCTGTAGATTGCAAAGTCCTTGGTTTTTAGATTAAAATTCCTTGAGGCCAGGCATAATTTCCTGTTAATTAACTTTATTCCTACTTCGCTTCTTGTCAACAGATGTTCAATAAATAATAATGATGATACCTCAGGTATGTATTGGGTTTAATTATTTTGCTAAATGTTCTCAACTGTTTTGCTTCTTTGTATCTTATTATGAAAAAAAGTTTGCAAAGCAGTAACAAAATGCAATTAGACACAACCGTGTTCTCCTCTGGGAAAAGTATAATACAGCTTTTGCTTGTAAGGTGTTCATTTTGGATTCCTGGAATAGTATCAGAAAAGCATAGTGTCTGAAGGCTCACAAAAGAAGTAAGCAAAAAAGCCATAAAAGTAATGAAAGAGGAATAGAACATTGAAACACTTATGGGAGAAAAGAGCAAGTGAAAAAATGGGCAGAGAAATTAATTTGAGGTGGCAAGGTGAAGGAAGGTTGGGAAGTAAAGGGACTTAACTAAGATTGGGTTCAGAGATTTGGTATTCTTTTTCCATTGACTGGGGGGCAGCAAGGTGGTGCAGTGGCTAGAGTACTGGGCCTGGATTCAGGAAGACCTGAGTGCAAATCTAGCCTCAGACACTTATTAGCTATGTGCCTCTGAGCAAGTCACTGTTTGCCTCAGTTTCCTCATCTGTAAAGTGAGCTAGGGAAGGAAATGGCAAACCACTACAGTATTTTTGCTAAGAAAACCCCAAATGGGGTCACAAATAGTGGGACATAACTGAAACGATTAAACAGTAACAACTCCATTGACTGGGCAAATAGTCAAGGCTCTCTTAGACTTGAACTGTTGCAAAAATCCATAGTAAGCTTTCTACCTTGATTATTTGTTCTTATGTGTTTAATTAATAATATTCTGGTAAAAGTTTATTTACCCCCCACTATGCTTTTCTCCATTGCCCTTTAGGTTATTTGTAATTTTGATTCTTCAGAGATTATGGTATTTCATAATTCATAGCTATTTACCATCATTAGGAGAATTTTTTGTTTGCTTAGATGTGATTTCATCATCATAGGAGACCCCTCTCCTCCACACCCCCCCCCCCATGGAAACTACCTTACCAATGTAGATCTTCAACTACTCTGTAATTTATAATCTTAGAAAATTGCCTCAGAGCTCTTAGAAGTGAAATCCTTTTCCCTTGGTCACATAGTATGATCAAGAGGCAGAACTGGAACCCAGGTCTTTCTGGCTTGCAGGCTAGCTCTCTATCCATTATAATAGTGTCTTACACATAGAATCCAAACATACCTTTTGATTCTCACCGCATCCTGTCAGGTAGATGATATTATTGTCCACATTTTTTCCACATAAGGAAACTGAAGCTCAAAGTATTAAAGCCATTTACCAGGGACACACAGCTAGTGTCTAAGGAAGGATTTGAATCCTGGTCTTCCTGACTGCAAATTCAGCACTTTCTTCACTATATCTTCTTGTGCCCTCCATCAGGAGAATATCAGCATTTTTAAAAAATGGCTTTTGTGTCAGGGTAAAACTTGAGATTATTGAAAGTACTACATCATTTTTTTTAAGGCAGTTGGGGTTAAGTGACTTGCCCAGGGTCACACAGCTAGTAAGTGTCAAGTGTTTGGTCTGAGGCAAGATTTGAACTCAGGTCCTCCTGACTATCTACTGCTTCTGCTCTATCCACTGCGCCACCTAGCTGCCCCCAACTACATCATTTTTCAAAGATAACCTAGCCCTCTCTTTTCTTCCTATTAGTCACTTCTGGGTTCACCTCATTGTTCATCTGCAATACCCATTCAAGGGAAGCACTAAGAGGCAGTGTGGCGGAAAGATCCCTGCTTTTGGAGTTAGAAGTCCTGGGATCATATTCCACCTTATGCCACTTACTGCCTCCTTGATCTTGGGCAAGTCATAGCCTCCCCAAGTTTCAGTTTCTTCATCTATAAAAAGTTTCTGAGGTTTTTTCTAACTCTAGATCTATGAGCCTAAGTCTGCCTCATTTTCCTAATCTGTAACATGGGAGGATTGGATTATGTGGCCTCTGAGGTCCATTTTACTTCTAAATCTATGATCTTGTAAGATAAATGTGGATAGACTGACTCAGTGCTGCCCATCAGCCAGCATGCTTGTGATCTGCACAGTGTACATTCTTCATCCACTTTGTTTTTCTAGTAGGATTCATGAGGTTTGACTCTTTTGAGCAGTTTTGAATGTAAGTGCAAATTTGAAAAGTTGTAGGTAAATTGGAGCAGCTAAGTGGCATAGTGGAAAGAGCACTGGGAATCAGGAAGACATCTTCATGAGTTCAAATACAGCCTTAGACACTTACTAGCTGTGTGACCCTGGGCCAGGCACTGTTCACCCTATTTGCCTCAGTTTCCTCATCTGTAAAATGAGCTGGAGAGGGAAATGACAAACTACTCCAGTATCTTTGCCAAGAAAACCCCAAATGGGGTCACATCAGATGTGACTGAAACAACTGAATAACAACAGGTGAATCAAATTTCTGTAAACAGAATCATGCTTTATATGAACCAGTGGAGTTCTCTGTGTGGAGTCTCTTGGAGAATACTTTTGTAGGGTGAATAAATCACAACTTAATTTCTCTATTTAGTAAATTCAGATTTTTATATCTAATATTGAGTTAGTTAAAAATTGGGAGTGGAAATTGCCTTGAATGAGTGCTCTGTCTCATCCTTAGCCCTTCAGAAAGCAATATTTTCCATTAGTTAGCGTCTATGCTGCTCTAAACAATGTAATATAACTTCAAAAAACCCAAACAATTTGAATAACTTCCTACAATTCAATTTCTTCAGCTGTTCTGTCTTTGTGTTCTAGGCTAAAAGGATTTGGGCTTTCTGTTTCCCAAAGAGATCAGAATTTAATTTTTCCCCCACCAGAATGTTTCAAAAGACACTTTCTTTCAACAATTGAAGCCAATGTTTATTTTGGAAATGGTTGACAAAACAAAAGTTGCAGTTTTAGCAGTTCTGAGTTCTAGACAATATTTGTCTTGTCAACCAGCTTAAGCCCCTCTCACCTGAGAAAGACCTAAAACCTGGATTGGCAAATCAGGAGAAAGACATTTTTGGCCCACTCTGAGCTTAACGTATCATAATGCTTTGTGTGCTCTGGCATAACAGATGTGCTTTACTTTGCTCTGAGTGAACCCAAGCTGTCCCACTGGACTTTGTTGACTAGGAACATTCTTCTGCCAAGAACTTGGCCCACCAGACATTTTTCTTGTCTTAAGTTCTATAACTCTCCTTTGTTAGCCTCTATCTTGGGTAGCAGCCTCTTTCTTTACATTTGTTTATGAGCACTGTTGTGTTACATTGTGTTGTGTTATGTTTATGATAGAAGAAACACAGACATCCTGGAACTAAAATTTCAATTGACACTTTGACATCTCTCTTATTGTTTTACAAAATTATCACATTAAGAAATTTCTTTCTCATAGTATAATTAAATATATGGGAACTGTAATTTTGACTGACCTAGGCATCCTGAGTCAGGAAGGAGGGGAAACTTATTGACTTTGCTTTGAGGGTATAAATGTTCCTACAAATGATTCCTTCAGAGAGATCAGAATTAGTCTGACCTCCCATGCATGCATGATTCTCTGACTTAATGAGAATAAATAAGTGTATTATAGCACTCGTACAACCTGATTCTGTTTGTTCTTTTGATCAAACCTTTGGTAAGGTGAACCCCCTTCTGCCTGTTCTCGAACAAACCTTTGGTAAGGGGGAACCCCATTCTGTTTGTTCTTTGGACAAACCTTTGGTTAAGGGGGGGACCCCATTGTGTTGGTTTTTGAGCAAGTCTTTGGTTAAAGGGGAAACTGATTCTGTTTGTTTCTTTGGACCAAACTTTGGTATATGATTGTCAGTTTCTACCACCTGGCTTCCTTCAAGTCATAGTCAAAGACCCACCTTCTTAAAGGAGCCTTTCTGGCTTCTCTTTAATGCTAGTTGATGAGGTCTAGAGGTTAGGGGTGCTGGAATCCCAAGATCATGACACATGAGTCTGCCTGAAAGAATTTGACCCAAACCTTCTTTCAGCCAAAGACAAGGTTTATTAAAGATCCGCTGTATTGCCAGCCTCTAGAGGAATCTAAGAGTCCACAGGTATTGGCTAGATTCTAAGAATCTGAGCAACGGCTAGATTTTAGGAATCTGAGCACCTTAATGGAGACAAGATGGACTTCATATACAGAAAGACTGTGGGAGGGATCTAGGAATGGCCAAGTAGTGTGGGGTGACTGGAGGAGGTGTCTAAGGAAGATATGAATGGGAGTGGCCAGTAAACTGGGGTGAACAGGACTCCTGGGACCTGGACAATGGAGCCTAGCTAGGATTAAGTGTGGGAAATGGCTGGGGGCCTTGGGGAGTGCTAGGCTAGGTTAAGGGTGACAGAATTAAGAGATTGGGTATAGCCACAGAGAAAGGCCAGTTGATGGGATTATAGCCTCAGGCAAATGCCAGAGATTTGGCCAAATGGAAAAGTCCAGAGTTTTTCCTTTTTGGGATTTAGCTCCCATCCTCATCATAGTGACTTCCCAATGAGATTATTTCCAAGCTATCCTGTATGTATCTTGAATATTAAAATGTGAACTCCTTGAAGGGAGAGACTATTTTGCCTATCTTTGTATCTCCAGCACTTAGCACAGTGCCTGGCCGGTGGTAAGTGCTTAATAAATGCTTGTTAACTGCCTTCCATCTCTCTACCAAGAGGAAGAAAATATGTTTCATCCTCTGTCCTCTGGGACCAAGACTGGTAATAACCATCAATCCATTTGACTGCCTTCTTTGTTTTCATTTATAATATTATAGTCATTGTATGTATTGTTCTACTGTTTTTGCTTGCTTCACTCTGCATCAGTTTATACAGATTTTCCCATGTTTCTCTGAAATCTTCATTTTTGTTATGGCACAATAATATACCATTATGTTAACGTACCACAATGTGTTCAACCATCCCCCAATCGATGGTTATCCACTTTCTTGTTAGCACAAAAGGTACTATTGAGAATATAGGGATAGGCATGATAGAAGGTAGAGAGTATGCCCCCACCTTTTTGGGGTGTAAGAGAGCTTTTTATACTTTGGTTCTTGATATATCTTTTCAGTGAATATCTTTGTGTAAAAGCAAATTGATGTTAATTGGTTAAATTGATAGTAGAGGGCAATCAATGGTATTAATGACACAAAAGAGATAATTGACAGTTGATATTGAGAAAAACACACTAGAATGTGGGCTTAAGCCAATTTATTTTTAAAATTGTACTGTCCCTCTGAGGTACCCCTAGGATCCTGAAGGGTAGCTTTACTCTAGATTCCTAGCCTCTTACACATATGGGTTAGGAATGTAATTCTAGTACCTTGCTACATTTGTGTGTCAAGTACCCAGTATGTAGTAGTTGCTTAATAAATGCTTGTTGAATAAACTAGTCTCATGTAAAAATATACAATATATTAAAAGTCATCTTTTTAATCCCTATGTATCTCAAATGATGAGAAGCAATATGGTGGAATAGATAGACAAGCAAACCTCTGATATATACTGTATGACCCTGGACAAGTCACTTATCTCCCCCCCCCCCTTATCCTCTGTGCCCTAGGCAATTCTCTAAGGCTATAAGCTGCAGAGAAGGTGTTGACCTGCACTGGTAGGAGTTTCCTAATACCAATGAAATATCAGGTCTAGTTCTTATTCCTATGTTTGAAAGTATATTTTCTTCTTTATGTTGAAAAGTTTATGCTATACAACAATGAAGAGATTCCGATGGAATGGTCAATGAGAAGCACATTATCTCAAGTACCACTTAAAGCCACTTTAGGAGACAATGAGATTCAACTAGGCTGGTCAATGAAATACTGAAACTCACTGGACCCCTCTGCCCTGGGGTGAATAGTGGAATAGATAATGCCCTAAACTCCCTGGTCACCTTATCATCCTGCCCCCAGTAGATTTTACTCTATAAGAATCCCTAGCCTCTTCTGGCTAGTGGACATCTTCCTTAATGGGATGGCATCCCCCTTAAGCGAGGGTCTCCCTTAAAGGGTATCCCCCACTGCCACACACTCTCCCTTTAAGCTGTGTTTCCCTTCAGGCACGAAGGAACCTGCTTGGTGTGTTGTGTTGAGTTGTGTTGTATTGTGTTACCCCAATAAATTCTTTTACTTGATTTGGAGACAGCCTGTATGAAATCTTTCAAGACGATCTTGCACCCCAACATTTTGAGGTACCTTTGAATCTCAACAAGATTTTAAAAACAATTGAAATGATCAAAGAGCAAAATGGTTTCTGTAACACTTCAGTTAGAAAACTAGGATAGTGACATGGTTTAAACCAGGTGTGGGGAACCCAGGGTCTTAAGGCCACATGTGGCCCTCTAGGTCCTCAAGTGTGGGCCTTTGAAAGTGAAGTTTGGACTCAGTCAAAGGGCCACACTTGAGGACCTAGAGGGTTACATGTGGCCTCGAGGCCACAGGTTCCCCACCCCTGGAAAGGGACTGATGATACCTATATATGGTTTTAGGTGCTCCAAGAAAGGAGGCTAGCATTTTGCTTCATCTTTTTTTTCTTTTTTACTTTTAGGCAATTGGGGTTAAATGACTTGCCCAGGGTCACACAGCTAGTAAGTGTCAGGTGTTTGGTCTGAGGCCGGATTTGAACTCAGGTCTTCCTGACTTCAGGGCCAGTGCTTTATCCATTGTGCCACCTAGCTGTCCCTCATTTTGCTTCATCTTACTCTTACAATTCAAGTACTTGGCCTAATACAGACACCAAACATTTAACAATCCCAGAACAAAGCAATTACTAGGCCCTTTGTTTCATGTCTCTAGGCTTCCAAAAATTATTTTGAATACTTCTTCCTGATGCGGTTTAGAGGTTTGGGGGTGCTGGGACCCCAAAATCACAATACGTGGGTCCTGCCCGAAAGAATTCAACCCAAGCCTTCTTTCAGTCAAAGACAAGGTTTATTAAAACATCCGTCATATTGGGCAGACTCTTAAGGAGTCTAAACATTAGTAAGCTATTGGCTAGATTATATGTATCTGACCAGTGGCTAGATTATAAGAATCCCAGCATTTTAATGGAGACAAGATGGACCTTATATACAGAAAGCCTGTGGAAGGGATCTAGGAGTGGCCAAGTAGTTTGGGGTGACAGGAGGAGGGGCCTAAGGAGATCTGGATGGGAAGGGAAATGGGGGGGGGGGGATGGGCATAGGCAGGTAAGACAATGGAGGGGAGACTGAGTATAGCCACAATGAAAGGCCACTTGATGGGATTATAGCCAGGCAAACACCAGAGATTTGGCCATGTGGGAAAGTCCAGGGCTTTTCTTTTCTGGGGCCCAGATCCCATCCCCATCATTCCATCATCATAATATAATGACTTCATTTACTAAGTCATTGGAATCCTAACAAGTCATTAGCATTCAAATAGGCCAGTGATTCTTCATCAATGATACAGCTTTCCCAGCTTTGTTTCTGAATTTAGTGTTCAAGGATTTAGGTTTCATTGTGAAAGCAGACTTAAAAGCATTTTGTTTCAAAATGAGAAAACACTAGAGTGATCAAATGGCTGGAACCTAATGCTTTCCAATATCCTAATATTTAAGCAGTGGGTCAAGAGAAAGGTTTATGCACTTTGAGAAGCAACCAGAGTAGCTGCAATTTATTTCCAATCCAAAGCAATAAGCATTTATCATGTGCCTGTTGAGGTTTAGGGGTTTAAGGGTGCTGGGACCCCAAACTCACAACACATGGATCCTGCCTGAAAGAATTAGACCCAAGCCTTCTTTCAGTCAAAAACAAGGTTTATTAGAACATCTGTCATATTGGGCAGACTCTTAAGGAGTCTGGACATTAGTGAGCTATTGGCTAGATTTTAAGAATCTGAGCACTTTAATGGAGACAAGATGAACCTTATATACAGAAAGACTATGGGAGGGATCTAGGAGTGGCCAAGTAAGGGGGGGGGGGGTTCTGTGGGGTAAAAGTACACCAGGGACCTGGACCACTGTGGCCAAGGGAGAATGGAGCCTAGATAGGATTAAGGGTGGGAAGTGGCCTGGGGCTATAGGGAGGTAAGACAATGGAGGGCTAGGCTAGGTTAAGGGTAACAGAATTGGGACATTGGGTGTAGCCACAATGAAAGGCCAGGTGATAGGATTAAAATGTAATTGAGAAATGTTTAACAAAATAAATAAAAATACAATGAAACATAATGTTTTCTTAGTCAAAATGTGGTGTTAGGGATCCCTTTCTATTTGAATTTAACACCACAGATCTAGCCCAATCCCCTCATTTAAAAAGTGAGAAACTGAGGCCAGAATGGGAAAGTGACTTGCCCAAGATTATACAAGTATAGTCAAGATTTGCCCAAGTCCTTTAATTCCACATTTAGGTGCTATACCCTTGGTCTTGTTCCAAATGAATGACTTAAAGAAAGGACTAATTACAATCAGGAAGACACGTAGATGGGGCTTTTTGTTGATTAACATCACTCTCTATTACACTTTGCCTTCTTACCTGATATGCTGGGCAAATTTCTTTCCAGAAATTACATTAGTTTTATTTTTAGCCACCAAGAGGTAAAGCACATGCTTCAACAGTGGCAGCAATCTTGTGCCGGGTGGAGGAACTGAGCCACCAAAAGGGAAATAAAGGCAGCCTTGCTTGGCAGGTAGATTGGTCATAAACCCAGGACTGACCAATGCTCAGGGAGCGGCTTGGTGAGGTAGAGCCTCTGAGCTATTGATGCCTTGGGACCGTATCATTTGTTGTTGTTGAGTTGTTTCTGTCCTGTCCAACTCTCTGTGACCTCATTTGTTTTTTTTTTTTTTTTGTTGTTGTTGTTGTTGTTTTTTGGCAAAGATACTGGAGTGGTTTGCCATTTCCTTCTCCAGCTCATTTTACAGATGAGGAAACTGAGGCAAATAGGTTAAGTGACTTGCCCATGGTCATCCAACTAGTAAACCCAGTGCTCTATCCACTGTGCTTCTTAGCTGCCCGTATCATTAGAATGCAAGACACTTTCTCCACTGAAGGGGGATATTTTTGTGTTGTTCTCTCCACTGAACTACTCTCTGTTGTGAGCTCTGCTGCCGTCTGCAGAGTTGCTCTGTTGCCGTCTTCAGGTGTTCAGTTGCTGTGTAGCCATTTCCCTGGGAAGGTCAGATTTACTTTTTTTTTTTTTTTTTGAGTCTATAACGTAAGGGCTTATTTCAGCTCTTTGTGATTCAAATCCTCGTTGTAGATAGCCAGAGAAACCATTAGGTACAGGGCTTAGCACATAGTAGATGACTGGTGTCTTAATTGACTCTTCTCTCTCCCCACATATCTAATCACTATCAAATCTGGTCAATTCTACCTCAACAATATCTCTTATATCAGTTCTCTCTCTGCACCCACATGACCGTCACACTAGCTTAGGCCCTCATCACCTCTCACCTGAACCATTTCAATAGCTTTCTAATTGGTCTCCTGACTTCTAATCTCTCTTCTCAAATCCATTCTCTGCATAGCCATCAAAATGATTTTCCTAAAGTACAATTCTGACCATATCATCCATCTCTTCTTTCCTTGTGGCTGGCTACAAAATCTTCCGTGAGCTCAGGCTCCCAGATGTCATCACTCCGACCTTTAAAATCTTGCAAGATTGTAGCTATCCTCTACTACCCTACTCCAATTGATAAAACCTAGAGGCTCCCTGCTACATCTAAAATCAAATATAAACTCTTCTGTTTGGTATGTAAAGTTCTTTACAACTTGGCTCCTTTCTATCTTTCTAGTTTTCTCATACTTTATTCCCTTTCATGTACTTTGTGATCAAGGCACAATTGCCTTCTTGCTATTCCTCACAAATGGCAGTCCATTTCCTCTCTCATGCTTTTGTGCTGGCTGTTACCCATGACTAAAAAGCCCTTCCTCCTTGTCTCCTCTCTTGGAATCCCTTGTTTCCTTTAAGACTCAGTTCAAGGGCAACCTTCTACAGCTGGAAGGATTTCCTACACCCCATTCCCAGCTATGAGTGCTTTGCTATCCAAAGTTACCTTGTATGTGTTTTATATAACTATATATGTGTGTGTGTTTCCCCTCATTAAAATCGAGGCTCCTTGTCAAGTGATTCAGCCATTCTGGAAAACAATTCAAACTGTTGCCTCCCCAAATCACTAAACTATATATACCCTTTGACCAACAGGTACCACTACTAGACATATCCCAAGGAGATCAAAGAAAGATGAAAAGGAACATATGTACAATGTATATAGTGGCTTTTGTATATGTGTGAGGTGGCAAAGAACTGGAAACTAAGGCACTGCCCATCAATTGGAGAATGGCTAAACAAATCATGGTAATATGACTGTAATGGAATCATATTGTTCCATAAGAAATGATGAAAGAGATAGTTTCAGAGAAACCTGGGAAGACTTATATGAACTGATGCAGTGAAATGGGCGGACAGGTGAATACTTAATACATTATAATGAAAAACAACTTTGAAAAACTTGAGAACTCTGATCAATACAATTCCAGAAGACTAAGGAAGCATGCCATTCACCTCTTGACAAAGAGGTGCTGGACTCAAGGCGCATGATAATAATTTACATTTTTTTCAGCATGGCCAATTTAGGAATTTGATTTGCTTGACTATGTATATTTGTTTTTTTCTTTCTCCCAATGATGAGTGATTGGAGGAAGAGATGAGATAGAAACAAACAAAGAAACAAAAAGAACAGGGGACATTGGGACAGGATAGCAAAAATAAAGTAAGTGGAGCATGTTTTTTGTGTGTACAGAAGAGAACAAAGAATCACACTCAAGTAGGACAGCTTTGAAAGCTATAGATTGAATTATATATGTAATAGGGGTCTGGTAATGAAGCTCCATCTCCAGTGCTCAGCATGCTCAGCCTGCTGCCAGCTGGTGATCCTCCTTCCAGAAATGCATGATGAAGTATGATGGAAGGGCCTTGCTCTCCAATTTGGAATTTTACCTATTTCTATAACTGGTTCCAGGGGAAGAGATAGGCTGATGGTTGACCACTAAGCTGGAACTGGAATGCGTTCAAAACAGCATTAGCTCTGTTCAAGTGATGAGGCAAGGACCTGCTCTAAGGCCTTGTAAAAGTCTTATGCCTTTATCTCTCCACTACGGCTGCTACTATGTGACTTATGAACACGTGGCTGTGCTGCTGTTTCTGTCTCTGTCGTATGTATTCTTCCTTTATTGAGGTAGATTATTGGAGACAGCTACATTGTGAGATTTGAAGGGGTTGGAATGATGATCTCCAAGAAGTCTGGGAGCCTGAGCTCATGAAAGATTTTGCAGCCAGTCACAGGGAAAGAAATGTTGAGCAACCTGTTTGACTTCACATATATCGAAGACAGACAAGAAGGAGTGACAGAGATTAATTTGTTGACTATGACACATTTAAAAGTGAACTCGATAGGGGCAAATGCTTTTTATTTATTTTTATTTTATTAATTTATTTTGATTTATCAACAATCACTTCCATATGCTTTTGAGTTTAAAATTTTTGTTCCCCTCTCTCCCCAAGACGGCACACAATCTGATATAGGCTATACATATACATTCCTGCTAAACATATTTTCACATTAGTGAGGTTGTAAGTAAGAATTAGAACCAATAGGAGGAACCACCAGAAAGAAGAAACAAAACTCAACAAGAAGAAAAAAAATAGCAAATAGTATGCTTCGATCTGCATTCAAACTCCATAGATCTTTCTTTGGATGTGGATAGTATTTTCCATCATGAGGCCTTTGGCGCAAATGCTTTTTAAAAACTACATTAAATTTGAGGTCTCTCTTCCCAGGGTTTGAGGTCTTAGCAAGAAGAATTGTCCCCAGGTATTGGGAGGGAAATGTTTTATAATTTCTGTTCTTGCTATATCTTTACAATCAATGTTTCTTTGTAAAAGCTAATTGATTTTAATTTGTTAAGTGAAACTGGGACATTAATCACTAGGGACTTAACACTGGGGAAACACACAGGAATTGAGAGCATTAGAGAAGAATCACCCCAACCCTTCAAGGCTACATTTATGCCCATCCCTGAAGGGAGAGATACAGCTTTGCTGAGGGACTCAATCCTGTGAGCATGAAGAGTTGGGATAAGAATCCTCAGAGTGTATTTGGGCTGTATTTGCTGAGCTTACCCAAATTACCTAAAATGGAAGCACCCATGTGGGAGATGGCAGGTGCCAGCTTCAGGGAGAAGTGAGCTGGCACTCCTCTACCATGTGGGTGCATGTAGCCTTTTCCCAGTAACTGCATAGTTGGAACAGATTTCCATCTTTAACACTACTGGACAGGGGGCAGCCTTGGAATCAGGAAGACCTGAGTTCAAATGTGGTCTCAAACACACAATACATGACATTTACTAGCTGTGTGACCCTGGGCAAGTCATTTAACCCCGATTGCCAAGCAAAAAGAAAATAAATTTTTTTTAAAAAATTAAAAAATTTTAAAAAAACACTACGGTCAGGGACAGTCTTTCTGGCAACATCTAAGGGGATGAAGGTTCTGCTGAGGAATAAGCTTGAATTTTGTTCTGTTTTATTTGTCCTTTTGAATTCAAGGCAAAGGTACTGGAGTCCCTGGACCTAGGAGCTTGCATTGTGTTGACCTTGGCACCAGAGTTCCAGTCCAGATGTTGTTGCTAGCCCAGTAGCGAAGTCCTGAGAAGCCATGGTTCCAGGACTCAAGCCCAAGGAGAGTTTGGGCTTGAAGCTTTGTAGGACCATACTCTGTGAGACTGCGTTAAGCCATGGACCTGATCCCCCTCCTCTCTCCAGAGGCTGAGGTGATACATGGGAGGACTATGTGCCACCACCCCCCTTTGTATATTTTTTCTTGCTATACCTTTAAAGTAAGTGTTCCTTTGTAAAAGCTAATCTGACCATTAAGTGGTTAAATGGAACTAAGGTAGAGGGCAATCCTAAAACTGAGGTTACTCAATCAGTGAGGGATTGAACCAATGACAGAAACCAGACACTCTCCCCCAAACATCCTTACTGGTACCAGAGAACCCTGGGAGAGGGGTGAAATGTAACATACCTGATCTTCAGGCAGTTGGGGGCAGGGTAGTCACTATAACATATAATTAAAAAGAAAAGCAATCTGTACATAATAAAGACCTGCAGTTTCATGTACAATCCTCTTTTTCTGTTCTACTGCGTATATAGAATTGCCCATTATGTGTTTAGGAAGTTTAGAATAAAAATAAAAATTTAAAGTGAACACCTTGAGAGCTGGGATTGTTTCACTTTTATCATTCTAACACTAGCCCAGTGCCTAGATTTAAGTTATGGTCAGAAAATTACTCTTAATTTCGATCGTACCATTGCTTACCAGTCTGGTTCCCAAAAGTCATCCCAGGAACAATACTCTGCCATTTACTAGCTGTGTGATTTGCCTTGAGGAAATTGTTTAATTTCTGAATCTCAGTTTCCTCATCTATAAAATGTAAAATAGCAATAATAATAATAATAGAGAATTGTTAGGAAAGTGCTTTGTAAACTGTAAAGTGTTATATAAATGTGAATTATTATCACTCATTGTATTTTCAGTGACTCGTATATAGTTAGAAATAATACCAGCAACTTTATCTTTGAACATAGAAGATAATGTCCAGTATTGATGTTGAAAGGTGCAAAAGGATCTGAAGTAATCTTGGGAATGTTAATATTTCAGGCACTTTTATTTGCTCTTCCATTTCTAGTCTCTGAGATCATAAGTGAGAGTTGCTGACATTGCTGGACTTTGCCAACTATTCCCCCAAATAGTGACCTTTGGAAATTTGGTTCATGATTCTGAGCTTTAGTTTTCTATTCTATAAAAAGAGGCCAAGAATCCTTCTCACTTAATTACCTCCCAAAATTGTGCTGAGGATGAATGGAAGTAGACATAAATTTCAAGTGAAAGGGATCACATAAGGCCCAAGTATATTTTTACAAAAATATAATTTTGTTGAGGATTAATACAAGTTAATGATCTAGGAAAAAAAAGAACTAAAAAAAACCCCCACCCAACCTTGTGAAATAGTCATTTGTTCTTAGTATTATATAATCTCAGTTGCTTGTCAAGCTTCCAACCATTCATGGGTTGTTTTAAGACTAAACTTTAAACTCTGGCAATAAATGGGTTTTGTCATAAAAACTGACATTCTCATAGTGTAATGGTATGCCTGGAGATATCACCTTCATCTCTGTAGCTACAGAAGAAAAAAATAGTCCAAACGCCTGTAGGCACTTACATAGCCCATCATACTTATTCTTGCCTGCAAAATATTTGTTTCAGGACCCATTCTTTGAATGCCATTGCTATGACACAGAAAGGCTTTCTCAATGTTTATTTCAGCATACCAGACTACTTCTATCACTCCTTGGCTCTAGTCATCAGAATGTCTGAGGAGGAGAAAAGATTTAAGGCAAAACTGAAAGATCTTGCAGAAGATAATTTCTTCTTTTTAACTACCACACTATGATGGACCACTTTTTATTCTTAGCTCAGTGAGTTCACAAGGAGCACCACCATTCTGGACATTTAAGAAAACACACCTACACTAATGATCTAAGTCAGGATGAACTTTTTTTTCTTTTTTGGTTAGGCAGTGGAGTTAAGTGACTTGCCCAGGGTCACACAGCTAGTTAAGTGTTATGTGTCTGAAGCTGGATTTGAACTCAGGTCCTCCTGAATCCAGGGCTGGTGCTCTATCCACTGTGCCACCTAGCTGCCCCCCAGGGTGAGCTTTTGTTCCAGGCTTAGTTACAAAATTTTTTAATCCTTCTAATATCTATCAATTGCTCATCTTCTGCTCTTATTTTATGTATTCTCCAAGAAAGCTGGGAATTATTTTTAATGTTCCCTGAAGCCTAAACAAGACCTTGTCTAATGCTGACTTGACTTTGACCTCCTGAAATTGGTTCTTTTGAAATCTTGGGATAAATAGATTTAGAATTGGAAGGGCACTGGACTTGAAGTCAGGAGGGTTTGAATTCAAATTTCACCTTAGGCACTTACCAGTAGGGTGACTTGGACAAGTCACCTACCCTCTTTAGGTTTTGGTTTTCTCATCTGCAAAATGGGGTCACACTGTACTTGATGACCACTCAGGTCTCTTCCAGTTCTGGTCTATGAACCTATGAATCCCAGAAGTCACTGGGTCCAACTATCTCTTTTTTCAGATAAAGAAACAGAGCCCCAGTGAGGCTAAATTTCCTAGGTAGGAAGAGTAAGTAAGAGAGAGGTGATTTGAACTTATGTCTTCCTGACTGCAAATGCAACATTTTTCTGACTACACCAGGCTTGTTAAGCATCAGGTTCTATACTCTTCATCATGTCTGATTTGCAATTGTTTGTCACTGGGCTTGTGCTTGAAGCTTTTGTGGTCTGTCAAGACCTACCAGAGCTCACACTCCACCAGCATTACTTTCATCATGGCAACTATGGTAAAAACAAATACCAGCCCAGATGTTCTGTATCTACTTTTATCTTCTGACTATAGGCAGCCCTGAAGCAGGGAGAAAACTGGTAGCCTTGTTAGGAAGGCAGCAGTTACTGCCTTCTTCCCTGACAGATCAACTGATTTGCCTCTCTGATTTTGGTAACAGTTTCTCATTAACATTGGGAGGCTATTTTTCCATAGATTTAGGTCTAACATTTGAAATAGACAGGGACATATGCTTTTGATGAGTGTTAAAGGTTTTGATGCTGGCCCACATAAAAAAGGATGAACTTCTCTTTGTGATTTCTTTGATCTAAAGTTTTTCTTATCTGTGCTGTCCTGGTTGTGGGGAACAGGGAGCCCCAGGTGGAGCCAGACCAGGCTCCAGGAGAGTCCTCCAGGTTACATACTTGATAATAGGAAGAAGGTTAAGGCTTAAGGCAGTCCAAATGAGGGTTAAGTGGGCCGCACTTAGGGATTTAGGTAGGTAAACAACAAAGAGAGGAGGAGACAATGCGCATTTATAGAGCATCTACTATGTGCCAGGCACTGTGGTAAGTACTTTACAAATATTATCTCATTTGATCCTCACAATAACCCTGGGAGATAGGAAGTGCTAATACCCTCATTTTACAGTTGAGGCAACCGATGCAGACAAAGTTTAAATGACTCATCCAGGGTCACACAGTTGCATTTCTCTATCACAGTGCATTCTATTTTAAATAAATTGCTTTTGTTTTGACACAAGATGAAGCCATATGATAAATTGTGACTGGGGGAAGGGTAGATTCAATGGATAAAGGTACATATCTGGGATAGCAGTCTGGGACCCCGCTACAATAATAAAAAATGTCAATATTTTTCAATTTAACTTACAGATTTAATAAAATACCTCCCCCAAATATCAATAGACTACTTCATGGAATTAGATTAAAAAATAGCAAACAATATGAAAAAGTTGACAGCCAAGATTATTTTAAAAATAATGAAAAAAGAGAACAAATAAAAGAAAACAGACTAGAGCTTTTGGTCAAATCCAATAAGGATAAATATAAATTCTTTTACTTAGGAACAAAAAATCAAATTCACAAGTAAAAGATATGGGAGGCTTGAATAGCCAGCAGTTCTGGAAAAGTTCTGGGGTTTTAGTGGACTAAAAACTTATCATATGTCAGCAGTGTGATATAGCAACTAAAAGGCTAATGTGGTCTTGAGCTGCATAGGGGTAGGGGGGCAGAGCTTCCAGGAATAAAGAGATGATATTCCTGCATATTTTGTTCATGTCAGACCTCATCTGGATTACTGAGTTCAGTTCTGGGTGCCATGGTTCTTAAACTGTCATAGGGCAGTGTCCAAAGGACAACTGGTTCATGACATATGAGGATTGGTTTAGGAAACTGGGCATGTTTAATCTGGAAAAAGAAGATTTATGAGAGATAGGCTAGCTCTCTTCAAGTATTTTAAGAGCTGTCATGTAGAAGAGGGATTGGACTTGTTTTTCCCCAAAAGACAGAATCAGGAGAAAAAGGATGGAAATTGTAAAGAGTCCAATTTAGGCTTGATTTTAGGAAAAATTTCCTAATAATGTTCTCTAAAAGTGGAATGGGTTGCCTTGAGAGGTAGCAAGTCACCCCTTCTTGGAGATTTTCAAGGAGAGACTGGATGACCACTTTTCAGGTATGTTATGGGGTGTAATCTTTTGGTGTATGGGTTGGTCTAGATGAACAATGAGGTCCCTTTTAACTCTCAAGTTCTGTGATCATGAGCATGTCTTGTGTTGGCTGTGTTTCCTAGCTGTGTGTGTTCCCTATTCCCCTTCCATGCATGATTTCTAGAATATGCATTCTCTCTATGTATCTTCTACTGGTGGCACAGTAGTAACCTTTAGGTAAGTGTACCTCTATGAGCATAGGAATCTTTTTTGTCACTTCTTTTGCTATGCTGTTTAATTAAATGTCTTTTGCTTTGAACCAGCAAGTTCTTTAGTTAGTTGGTAAAAAGAAACACATCAGTAGGGGCTCATAAGCTATGGGTTTATGGGGATGCTAAGTCACAATGTACCTTGAACTTCAGGTAGTCTCCAGAGGACGCATATGTGAGGGATGCCCTGGGTATTATAATCTAATACTTTACATCTATTCTATTAAGTTATACATTGTTCTTGCTGAAATATCCCCTAATTCATTTTCACATGTAGAATTCTTTTTTTAGTTTGCACTTTCAATCTTTTTGGGATATAGGTCAAGGTCAAAAATAATTACACCTATTTTATAAGTTCAGAAACAAGCAGAAAAAAATGAAACAACTTGTCTGAACATCAGAAAAAAATCCTCAATGCCTCTAATATACCCAGTATTTTTTTCTCCTTGCTTTTCCTGTAGAGGTGAGAGCCGAAGATTATCGACCATTTGGAGAGAGCAGGAGTGGAAGGAAGAGGATATGATTCATTGAGTACTGTCTTTCCAGTGACTTAATACCTATTTCTTCATAGACAGGATTAGTGGCCAAGAGGCAAAATGCTCTATAACCCATGACCAATTCCCTGAGTCATCCCATCAACAGCCAGATTATTATTAGAGTAAATCAGACGGTGATGAAAGGAGATTGAATAAAGGAGTATGAACCTTCTTCTTTATGAACCTTTTCATTTTCTCTCTTTAGGCTCATCTTATTTTTAGAAAGTATAATTTTTCCTCTTGATCTTGGCAAATGAGAGTTTTGGCAAAACTTGAATATCACTATTTCCTCCTAGTATCCTTCCTGATTATTATAGAAACTCTGGAGAAAAAAATAGAATCAAGAAAACATAGGTACAGAAGGGCTAGGTAGTTTTCAGAGGCTATGTAGTTTATTCCCTTTTCCACCTAAAGTCCTAAGTTTCAGGTACCTTCATATCCTTAAAGGTGTCCATCACATAGAAGTCCTCAAATGTGGCCTGGGGACCTCTGGGGGTTCCCAAGACCTTTTCAAGAGAGGTTAGAACTATTTTTAAAAAATACTAAAATGTTTTCATTTCTAATATGGTGAATATCAACAGATAGGACTTTCATAAACAAAGGCTCTTTAGGGGAGTTCTCAATAATTTTTAAAAGTGTAATTCTGAAACTAAAACATGTGAGAATCACTGCCAGAGGAAATTATTTCATAACAACCTTTGGTCACTCGTTCAAAATGGAATCAAACAAGATTTTAATTAATTCATTCTTTCTCTCTGCCCTGTGGCCCTCTGATTCACTAAGCTTTACCAATGACTTCTATTGCTAAATCTAATGGTCTTTTCTCAGTCCTGCTGTATTTTGACCCTTCTATAGCCTTTGACACTTGAGGCTTTGACACCTACTCTCCCTCCTCCTGGATATTGCATCTTTCTAGATTCTTGTGAATCTGTTCTCTAGTGGTTTTTCTCTTCACTGTCTGACCGCTCCTCAAGACTGCTTTGCTGGATTTTCAAGTCACATCCACCAACTATGAGTATCCCCCCAAAGATCTGTCCTTGCACTCTCTTCCCTTCTATACTATATCACTTGGTAATCTCATCAGTTCTCATAGGTTCAATATCATCTCTATACAGATGATTCCCAGATCTATACAATCCAGCTGTATTCTCTCTCCTTTCCTCCAGTTGTATACCACCAATCGCTTTTTAGATATCTTTTTTTTGGGGGGGGGGGAGGTAATCAGGGTTAAGTGACTTGCTCACAGTCACACAGCTAGTAAGTGTCAAGTGTCTGAGTCTGGATTTGAACTCAGGTCCTCCTGACTCCAAGGCCAGAGCTTTTATCCACTGTGCCACCTAGCTGCCCTGCTTTTTAGATATCTTGATGTCTAAATAATAAACATGTTACTGGATGTTCTATAAACATCTCAAACTCAACATATCCAAAACAAAAATCATTATCTTTACTCCCCAAACTCTCCCTTTCCCCAAATTTCCTTAATACTATTTAGGGCACCATTATTTTCTCAGTCACCCATGACCAAAACCTCAGTGCCATCCTCAACACCACATTTGCCCTTACTCCACATGTACAATCTGTTACCAAATGTTTTCATTTCTACTTTTGCAATGCCTCTTGTTACATGACCTTCTTCGCACTCACACAACCACCACCCTAGTTCAGGTCCTCAGTACCTCTAGCCTGGACTCTTGCCAAAATGATTTTTCTACAATATCCGTCTGCTGCTCAATAAACTCCACTTGCTCTCTGTTGCTTCAAGGATCAAATGTAAAGTCCCCTGTTTGCTATTTGAAGCCTTCTAGAACTCGGCTCTTTCCTTATGTTTTCAGTATCCTTACGCTTTACTCCTGCAGGTACTTTACAATCCAGTTTCACCTCTTAGGTGCTGCTTCTTGCACATGATGCTTCAACTCCAGACTGTGCTTTTGTACTCACTGCTCCCTGGGCCTGGAATACTTTGCCCCTTATCTCCACCTCTTAGTTTCCCCTGCTTCATTCGAGACTCAGCTCACATAACCTTCGTGGGGTGACCTTTCCCAATCCCTAGCTACTAGTGCCTTCCTCTTTGAGATTACCTTCCATCAAGTCTGTATATATCTAATATGTACCTAATTATTTATAAGTTGATACCTCCCCCATTTTCTTTGATGCTTTTTATGAGTTTTTACATGGTAGGGACTATTTTTGCTTTCATTCATTCATTTAATTGTCCATCCATCCATCCATCCATGCAGCTAGCTAGCTAACTATCCTTAGTGTTTAGCCAAGTGCCTGGCACGTTTGTTGTTATTGCTTAGTCATTTCAGTTATATCTGATTCTTCATGACCCCATTTTGGGGTTTTCTTGGCAAAGATACTGGAGTCGTTTGCTATTTCCTTCTCCAGTTCATTTTAAGATGAGGAACTGAGGCAAAAAGGGTTAAGAGACTTGCCCAGAGTCACACGGCTAGTAAGCGTCTGAGGTCAGATTTGAATTTGGGTCTTCCTGACTCCAGGCCTGGCACTCTATCCACTGTACCATTTAGCCACCAATAACTATTGGCTTCAATCCAGCTTCAATCCCAGTCCTATCACCTGTCATAATCTTCTGTGCCACCATTTGCTCTCCCATATGCAGTAAGTGTGCTCTGGCTCTCTCTCTCAGAATCTTCCCCTCAGTTTTAGCAGTATCCTGAGGGGTTGGTGGGTATTCGTTCTCTAATGCCATCAGGTTGATCTCACACTGGCTATACTCCCCACACACACCCGAAGTGCCAGTGAGTAGCACCCCAGTTCCTAACATCAACTAGCTTTAAAAAAAAGATATTTTTATATATATATGTATATGTATGTACACACACATATATATATGTATGTACACACACATATATATATGTGTGTTTATATTATGTAAATACATATAATAAATATATAACATTATATATAATATATCTTTTCATGTACTTTTCATGAACATTCATTAAGACATATTCTTTAAAAAATTTTTTATATCTTTTGTTTTAACATTGTCTTAATTTTCCCCTGTATCCTTTCCCTCTCCCACAGAGACATTCCATGTAACAAGTAATTTTTAGAAGAAAAAAGAAAAGGAGAAAATTAAGCAAAAATTTGGTGAAAACTATCAGTACATTTTAAAAAATCTGATGATATATGCAATTCTCTATGCCTGTGGACCTGCAAAGCAAGGCAAAGGAGTATCATGTCATATACCTTCTTTGGGACCACACTTGTTCTTTGTAATTTTGTGACAGTGATTTTTGGCAGTTTGGAGTAGTTGCTCTTTCCATTTCTGTTGTTGTCATCTGTATATGTTGTTTTCTTTGCTCTGCTTACTTCACTTTTCATCAGTTCATATGCGTATTTCTATGCTTCTCTCTATTCATCTTATTTGTTGTTTCTTATATACCATCATTTGCCGATTACCCCACCCCTGGCTTAGCCATTCTCTAATTGATGGGCATCTAATGTATTTCCAGATCTTTGCTACTAGAAAAAATACTGCTATAAATATTTTAGTGTATATCAGACCATTCTTTTTTTTTTTTTCTTATCAATGACCTCCTTGGGGACAGACATATATTTGCAGACAGAAGGAAAACTGTTCAGTGAGAGAGGTGGATGATTGTGCTGTCCTCAGTGAGTACAGGTTACATTCTTCTATTCACTATAGTTCAATTCTGAGATAAACACTTGGCAGCAAAGAGGCAATATAGAAAACTGGCTTTGTAATCAGGAGGATTTGGTTTCAAGTCTCTGATGTATATTGATCATGTGACTGTGGGCAAGTCACTAAACCTTAGTGCCCTAGGAAACTAAGACCATGAGTTGCAAAGAAGGGGCAATCTTCATTGGTTAAGGGAATTTCCTAATGGGTGTTCTCACTACCAATGAAAATATTAAAAATATACAAATATCTATCTGCCTGTCTGTCTGTCTATCTTTCCATCTACACATACTTTTAAAAAACATTAGCTGTGACTTTCCTGTCCTGGTTTGACATAATGCATCACTTAGAACAAAATTGCTTGTTTTCGTCGGCCTTACTTGTAAGGTTAGTAATTCTTGTTTTTAAAAAATAAGGTTGAGGGGCAGCTAGGTGGTGCAGTGAATAAAGCTCCGACCTTGGAGTTAAGAGGACCTGAGTTCAAATCTGGCCTCACATACTTAACACTTGCTAGCTGTGTGACCCTGGGCAAGTCACTTAATCCCAATTGCTTCACCCAAAAGAAAAAAAATAAGGTTGGCATGGGGGAGAGAAAAAACGAAGTAGAAGAAAGCTGTCCTTGAGAACAACTAAGCTTCAATAATAGCTTTCTGGTTAGACTGCAGCTAGTTTTGCAACAGGTATATGGTTTGATTAGGTTAAACATTTATAAGCACTTTTTCATTCTTTTACCTTCTACTTCCCTTAAATATCACATCAGGAAGATGACATTTTGAGATTTCTCTGGCTTCTCTATTGTTTAGGCTTCAACAATTTTCTCTGCACAAAAGATGAGTCATTGCCTTTTGTGCTTGATTTCTGCAGAAACTATAACAGCAATTGCCTCACATTATTTTTTCAAACCTTGAGTGAAGGTGCTGTTGCTTTGCTCAGTCCTGATTTGTTCTCTGAGCATTAGCAGACTCAAAAAAGAGGTGCATACAGCAAGCTCCCCCTCTTCTTTGTGTCTAATTCTGTAGTTTGCATAGTACATCACCATAGTTCATGAAATGATGATGATTATTGTTCATGATAGTGATAATAACACTTCACAGTCTCTCTGCACATTGTTCAAAGACCCACCTATCATATTTCACCAAATAACAGGATTAAAGGCTCAACTTTTTTCTCTGGGTTCATAGCCTGGGACAATGCCTTGAGCCCTCAATTAATACTTTTGGATCATGGTTTCTGTCCTTTCCCTTCTGAATTCTTCCCCTATGTCTAACCACATAGGATCATAGATTTTGAGTGAGAAGGAACCTTAGAGGCCATCTGGCCCAGTTCCCTCATTTTACAGATGAGGAAACTGAGACCTAGAGAAGTTAGATGACTTGCCCAAGGTCACACAAGTAGTAAACAGATGACAACTAACATTTATGTAGTGCTTTAAGTTTACAATCCACTTCACATATGGTAACTTATTTGATCTTTACAATAACACTGCGAGGTAGAGCTATTTTTATCTTCATTTTACAGATAAGGAAATTAAGACACTGAGTCAGAAGTTGCAGTACTGTGTGCAGAAATGTAAACAGGACAGTATATAATAATAGCTAACATTTACATAAAGCTTACTATGTGCCAGGCACTGTGCTGAGCACTTTAACATTGCTTTCTCATTGGATCCTCACAACAATCCTGGGAGATAGGTACTGTTACTATCCCCAGAGGTTAAGTGACTTACCCAGGGTCACACAGTTAGTAAGTGTTGGAACATAGGTCTTCCTGATCCCCAGGCCTGATGCCACCTAGCTGCCCTGGTGCAGTATATAATTAGATCATAACATGGAAGGGATAAGGGGTAAGACAATTGAAAAAGTAGGAAAAGAGCCAGGTGCTGAAAAGCTTTAAATTCTCCCCCATTAGACTGTGAGTTCCTTAAGAAAAGGGACTATTTTTGGGGGGGAGGGCATATTTTATATATTTGTAAATATCCATTTTGAAACACCATGTATTTTTTTTTCTTTTTTTGTTGAGGCAATCGGGGTCAAGTGACTTGCCCAGGGTCACACAGCTAGTAAATGTCATGTGTCAGGCCAGATTTGAACTCAGGTTCTCCTGATTCCAAGGCTGGAACTCTATCCACTATGCCACCTAGCTGCCCCTTAAATATCCATTTTGTCTAAGCTATCAGTCTTGTTAGCATATTAGGCAAGATTATTTCTGCTAATTTTCTTTATTTACTTTTCAATTGTGAATTCTTTTTTATATATTGATATAATTTGTTTATCTTCTCTCTCTTTTAGAAAAATCAGACTTGGCAATTCTTTATCTAGTTTATTAGCTTTAAAAAAAAGCCCTAGTTCCTAGTTTTATTTATAATTTTTTTGCTTTCAGTTCCATTAATCTATTTTTTCATTTTCAGGTTTCTACTTTGTTGCTTAGTTGGAGTTTTTAAATTTGTTATTCAAGTTTTTTTCTTAGTTGCATGTTCAATTCACCAATTTATTCTTTCTCTATTGTTGATGAAAGCATTTAGAAATATTAATTTCCCCCTAAGAACTGCTTTTGCTGAATCCCATCAGTTTTAATATATAGTATCATTACTGTCATTTTCTTTGATGAAATTTTCTATTGTTTCTATAATTTGTTCTTTGACCTATTAGGACCTGGGTAATCTGGAGAAAAGTCCCTGGTAACTTTGAAGAGAGAATGGGGATGACAAGATAAAACAAAGGTTTTTAAAGATAAGGGAGATACAGGGTGTTTGTGCTAAGCAGGAAAGGAACCAATAGGTAGGGAAAAACTAAACTGCAGCAAGCTTTGGAAAAAGACCCAATCCTACAATCGATAAACAGGCATCCATTATGAAGGGAAAAGAGGGGAATAAGCATTTATTAAGCATCTGCTATGTACCAGGTACTGTGCTAAGTGCTTTACAAATATCAGCACTGTGCTAGGTGCTGGGGACACAAAGACAAATACAATATCGTTCCTACTCCCAAGGAAATATAAATTTAAAAAAAAAACAGTCCTTGCCTTCAAGGGGCAATACAAGGATACAATACAAGGGGATACAAGAAGAATATGTAAAAGTATAATACAGTGTTAAAAATGGAGTGGGTAAAGGAGAAATTAGAAAAAAAGTCTAAGCATATTGGGGAATGAGGATACTAATAACTGGAAGGATCAGGAAAGGTTTCCTGGTAGAAGTGGACCCTGAACTGAGTCTTAAAGTGAAAGGATTCCAAAAGATCATGATTAGCCAGGAGAGAATTCCTAGCACAGGGGGCAACTTGTGCAAATGCATATGGCAATCATTAAATGAACATATCCATTAAGGACCTATTACATGACAGGCATTGTGTGCCTGTCGTATAATAGATACAAAGAAAAATATGAAAGAGTCCCTGCCCCCAAGGAGTTTACATTCTGTGGGAGATACAATTTGGCTGGAACATGGAATATATTAAAGGGAGTAACATGAAGTAAGATAGGTAAGCACAATGACTACAACAGCCAATGTTGTTGTTGTGCATCCTTAGTTTTCAAAGAGGACCAGTGACATCACAGGGTGATGTCTTGACTATTGAGTGAATTTGATTTAAGTGAGACAAAATTGCACAAAGTTCTCAGTCTCACTCTCTCTTCCAGAGTCACTGAAGTTCCAATGCAAGGCAAAAGTCAAGATGACTGGCAATGGCATCTTTAATGTCTGATCAAGATCTCAACACGCCATATTGCCTACTTCATTCACCTTCATGACCATTAGCAACATTCCAAAGCCCCCACTACCATAACAAACATAATAAAAGCATCAGATTGATAATGATTTTTCATCTTTTATATGGTGAGTGATGTATCTTGTAAAGTATCAGCAAATGAAAATTATTTAATAAAATGACTGATAATTATAGTAATGAAATCTGCTGTTCAGTTAAGATAATGCTTTACAACATTGCATAATATCCAGTCAATTACATATTTGATAAATGCCATTTGATGATGATAATGTTGAACATGGAGGACTCTGTCTTGTGAGAGAGACAGAAATTACCTGTAGGGGTAAGAAGGTATGTTTAGTTCATTTCTATGCCACCTATGTGCCCAATCAACATAGCTTCTCAGATATGGTTTGTATTTGAGGGAGGATTTGTCTGGTAAATTACTTGTCTTGGCTATTTCCCCACAAAATAGGGACTAAGGATTTTTAAAGTCAACTTGGGCACATATTTGGTTATTACCCCGCTAACAAACACCCAGGAAAATGAGCATAAAATCTATAAAAGCATTTAATTGGAACAGAAATGGAAATGTAAACAATGTAACAATTCTTAGCACCCATTTCTGAAATAAGGACCCTTCTGTTCCGCTTTTCCTTAGCATAATCTTGGCAGGAAGCTTCCTTCTTCTAGGTTCCTACCTAGGAACAGTGCAAAGTCTCTGCAGCCTAGGGCATTCCCACGTAGGACCCAGCTGCATACCTCAAAAGTCAGGACCTAGACAATTCTCTGCTCTTACATGCTCTCAGCCACCCACAGTTCACATCTCTCAGTTGTTTCCTTACCCCCAGATGCATTTCTACTCAGCCTCCATAAAGCACAGGCTGACCCTGGCAGTTTGATCTGTTGGCTCACATTCTTCTTATGTATCAGCCAGAAATCTGAGCAGTATCATTGGTTCCAATACTGGTAGACCTCATAACTTGGGACCTTCATGGCCCAGCTGCTACGTCTGCCTTGTCTCTTCTCCATCATGACAGTCCAAAGTCCCTTACACTAAGGCTCACAGGAATTTGAAATCTTAGCTGATCTGTCATCTGGCCCAGGTTTGGGCCTGGAGCTTCATGGGAAAAATAGTATCTAAAGAGAATACCTTATACTTGTTACACAGTACCAGAGGCAGGTATAGGCTTGCTTTTGTGTGACCCTTATTTTTTAAAATTCTGCTAGTTTTCTCTGCCAACGTGAATGTGCAAAAGAAATGACAACAAAAATGGCTAATGGAGTTGATGCCTAAGATGAGAAAAGAAATAGTAAGAGAGGCCCTTGATGAATTCAAACCCCCTGACCCAGATGAACTGTATTCTTGGGTACTAAACGGATTGGCAGATATCATTGCTGAGCCACTTGTCAGTAGTATTTGAAACGCCATAGGGCTTTGTGCATTCCCAGATCACCTAAGATGGAGGCACTCATAGTGGGAGATGGGAGAGATCTACTTCTAGTAGAGGACATTCTGTGTTCTTCTACTATGTGGATGGATACAACTGCTTTCCATTGGTTACATAGCTGTTGTAAGTTATTTAGTTATCCCTTCTACATTGTCGGAGTTAGGAGCACGGTGCCCCAGCTTGATCTAGAAAATCTGTGTAAAATTTTTTGGCCTTCCCTTTGTACCAGAGAAGAAGTCTGATTTTTTTCTTTTTCTTTCATGGAGTGTTTACAGTACCTTATTGTAAAATTTGGGTAAAGTATTTGGTCACAGGCTGTATGTTCAGCAATATTAAGTAAAAATACCGCATGAAAAAGAAATTTTTAAAAATGAAACAAATTTGAGGAGAATAATATTGAACATACTGCATTTATTACAAAAGACATTTTCCAGCTTTTGTATATTGACTTCTGGCTTTTGTGTTCTTTTGGCAAACTTTAACTTTTTACTTATTTTAACTTTAAAAAAGAAACTGTGTATATTTATGGTATTAAGAGATAAAATATATTGACATTATACAGTACTATACATATCTTTTATACATTTCTGAGTTTCTAAACTTTTTCTGTATCATCTGCTGGCCTTCGCATGTCGTCTGCAGCTTCCACAAAATTCCCCCAAAATTCCCATTTAATTTCTTATGCCAACCCATAATATATCAAAACCACGATGGGGAAAGTTGTGATATGGAAGGGATAACTGTATCTTTAAAATTACAGGATTGGATCAGTCCTGGTCCCTCTTGATAGCAGCACACATGATGTGAAGGTCTGTTGTTCACCTACAGCATGGACACCGTGCTCTCCCTTTAAATTCTGTGGCCCCACAAGATGGGCTTGGGATTTTTTTTATCTATTTTGTTTGTCCTTTTTGGTTCTAGACACAGGCAGTGGCATCCAAGATCTGGGCGTGTGAGCCATGGTAACCTTGGAGCTAGCATTTTAGGCCAGATGTTGCTGCCAACCCAGCAGGGATGCCCTGAGAAGCCAGAGTATCAGAACATAGGCCCAGGGTGGACTTTGGACTTGGAACTGGGTGGGACTGTGCCATATAGGAACTGAAACTATGAACCTAATCCTCTTCCCCTCTCCAGAGACCGACGGGGTGTATGGAGGATTATGTCCTCAGATGCTGGAGGGGGATGTTTATATGCTTGTTCTTGCTGTGCTCTTGAAGTAAATATTATTTTGTAAAATCTGATCTTACTGTTGCATGATTAAATGGAGAGAGGAGTTGAAGGATGAGGTCAGAAGCCAGACTATAGAGCGTTAAGAAGAGAATGAGAGGAAAGGAAGTAGAAGCACCTATCACAGATGAAATGATCTTCTCAAGTTTAGTTACAGAAGGAAGGAAAGATATGGGAGGATAGCTAGTGGGGCCAGATGGATGGACTGAGGGTTTTTTGAGGATTGGAGCGACATGGACAATATTTGTAGGCAATAGAGAATTAGCCAATAGACAGGGTGAGATTGAGGGTAAGTGAAAGAGAGGGAAAAGATGATCACCAAGGTCCCCTTTAACAATTTCTGGGTTTTCTGTTCTGTTCCATTGAGTTATTTCTTTTTCATCCCAGTAACAGACAGTTGTGGTTTTTTTAAAAAATTACTTCTTCATTGTATTTTTTGAAATCTGGTAGCACTCATCTCCCTTCACTTGTTTTCTTTTTTACAGTTATTTTATATTACTATTTGTCTACTTTCATATATGAATTTTGTTGTGAATATGTGATTATATAGAAGAGTATTCTATTTTATTTCATTGTATTTTACTAAATCTATAAATTAGTTTAGGAAGTATTGGCATTTTTGCTATTAAACAGGTTCCAAACTATTACTGTTTGTTTGAAGTTCAATATTACTCACAATAATGCTCTGGCCCCCATACCCACTGAATCTTCCCTGTTTGATCCTGTCACAATTTATCACATGATTCATATTCTGACAGGAACAATTTACTTAGTGTAGAAAGCATTGTGATATAAAGCATCAAATGGCAAATGGAATGAAATAAACAAATCTAATTTCATTGCCCCAAACAACTTTCTCCCGTGCCTCTGACTCCTAGCCCTCAGACTTGTTCTCTGAGTCTGGGTCTCTAAGTCAAATAGCTAAACTACAGCTACCCTCAATCTCTCAGGTAGGGGAGATGAGGTCAGACTTTGAACATATGATTAGCAAGGTCCTACATGGTGATTCCTTGGCCGGCGTTGTCTCTTGCCACTAGATAAGTGAGCTCTCCTACAGTCCTTCTGTCATAATGTCCCACATGAAGATAGAGCCTTCCGAGCTTGTACTGGACTGATCAGCCACAGTCGAATACACAGGACCTTGACCCCAACATTGTGATGTCATCGGTCCTCTTTGAGTATAAAGGACAAACAACAACAATAGCCCACATGAAAAGTAAGCTCTTAAGGGCTGCATGGCTGCATCAAGTGGTCAGTTCTAATATCAACAGGATCAAGAGAAGCCTCGCTGGTTTGCCATCATTCTGCCTCACCAGCCCTCAAGGCCATCATTGGCAGGAATGGAATAATATTAATAACTATTGTACCCCAAAAGGATAGCATTCATCTCCCAGGGCTTCTTTCTGCACAATAGCAGTTATGTTTCTTTCTTCCCATTTCTGCATTCTTCTTCCTACTCTCTGTCTTACCTTGGAGCTTCCCATACTTGTATCTTATCACACAAGTTTGCACCAGCCTATACCACCATTCAATCACAAGTTGACCAGTCCTGTAACATATAGGCACTGAAACTATGCCAAAAGAATCCACTAATGGCAGCCGCTGAAAAACATAGTTCAGGATTACTAGCTATTCAGACGTGCCCCTTACACTATAGTTACTTCACCCAACCACAATTAGGAGGTTTCTTCATTGGTTCAGCTCTTCCTTGTGTAATGGAGGTCTTGCACATTCCCACATGCCTTAACATGTCATCATACTCATGGAAGATGCTGTGAAACAGATTCTGGGAAACTGGAGGACTAGCATATGCATTGGCCTACCATATTTGGAGGAGCCTTTTATCATTGGCCATATAGTCAGAACTGACAGCATCTTCAAAGGACATAAGTTAGTACCAGCCATGACTTTGGGCTGTATTTAGGTCTGAGGGAGAGAGGTGACTTGTTCACTAACAGTCAGTCAGTCAATAAACATTATTAAGTGCCAATTATGTGCCAGGCATTGTGCTAAGCACTGGGGATACAAATACATAATGCAAATACATCATGTTGTAACGTTGTAAGGATTAAATAGGATAATATTTATAAAGCACTTAACATAGTGTCTGGCACATAGTAGGTACTTAACAAATGCTTGTTTCTTTCCTTCCTTTTCAGAATCTCAGAGTTGGAAGGAGTTCTCAAAGATCACCAAGTCTGACCTATACCTGAACAAGAATACCTTCTATAACACACCCAACAAGCAATCATCCAGCCTTTGCTTGAAGACTTCCATTTAGTGGGAGTCTACTACATCTTGAGGCAACTGAACTTCTGAAAAGTTTTAATTGCTAGGAAAAGTTTCTTTCTATTAAACCTTATTTTGCCTCTGTAATGTCTACCCTCTTAAATCTGCCCTTAAGGACCAAGAAGAACAAGTCTAATCCCTCTTCCATATGACAGCCTTTCAAATACTTTAACATGGCCATCATACCACACCCTACTCACTCTCCAATTCTTTACTTTGCCAAGCTGAATACTGCTTCTACTGATTATATTGTAGCATAATCCAAAGGCCATTAACCCCTATAGGAACACAGGTTTGGAATTGAAAGGAACCTTAGAAGTCATCTAGTCTGGCCGTTTATCTTACAGATGAGAAAACTGAACCCTAAAGAGGTTGTTTACTCAACTAAGGTCACATAGATAGTAAATATCAGACCCATGATTTAAACACAGGTCTGTGTGCCATGCTGCCCTTTGCTATCTTGGCTACCATTCTCTGGACACTTTCTACCTTATCAATATTTTGTTTTGTTTTGTTTATAAAATGTAAGTCTCAGAGCTGAGCTCCAGATATGATCTGGTCAGGGAAGATCATATCTAGACTGTTGCCTTTCTAGTCCTGGATACTATTCCTCTAATGCAGCTAAAATCACAGATTTTTTGGCTTTCATATCATGGTGACTGTTGACTTTGTATTAAGCACACAGTCCTTTAAAAGTCTCACCTCTTTTCCAGACCAACTGTTGCCCACTCAAACCTCCCACATCTTGTACATGTGCAGTTGACTTTTTTTTTTTAAGCTAAGGATAAAACTTTACGTTTATTTTTACTATTTCAACTGATCTATGACCCAATTGATGTGGCTGCTGTCTTCATGGCTACAGGTCACACCCATGCACAACCTGTCATCCAGGGCACCTCTCGCCTTCATCCTCCCTTAAAGCCTCCACAGCATACTCTAATTAGTGTGCTGGGGGCTTTTCTCCTTGATATTCTGTGGTTACCTGTGGAGGACACAGCTACCCATCAATTATCCCTTGTTCTTAACACATGACCAACCCATTTTCTTTTCAAGACATACAGTACTCTGATGACATCCTTTAGGTCACTTCTCTTGCATAATTCTTGGTTGATAATATGTTACAGCCTACTCATGTCCTATACATGCCCTTTGGGCGACCCACAATTTTAATTCTTTGGAGACTATGATATTCCATGACTCAGGCATCTAGCATCACTGGAAGAATATTGTTGTTTAAAAGGGCCTTTTGTTTCAGGGAGAATTTGGAGTACTAATGAGTGCTGCACAATATCCCAAAGGCAATCCAGCCCATTTTCCTTCCCATCATTGTCCATGTTAATAATGATAATAATAAAAGTAATAATAGCTAGCATTTACATAGCACTTCAAAGTTTTCTAAGCATTTTGTAAATATTATCTCATTTGAGCCTTACGGGAACCACTGCAGTTCTTTTATACCTTTATTACTTTTTTTTTTTTAATTCACAACAACCCTGTGATATAGGTGCTATTATTATCCCCATTATGCAGATGAAAAAACTGAGGCACAGAATAGGTAAGTGACTTGCCCTGGGTCACACAGTAATAAGTGTCTGAGGCCAGATTTGAAGTCGGGTTTTTCCGACTCCAAGTCTATCACTCTATTCGTCGCATTACCTATATGCAATATGATGTCAATTATACATGTGAAATTATGCAAAACATGTTTCCATATTAACCATGTTGCAAAAGAAGGGAATAAAAATAAGGTAAAAAATTGTACCTCAATTCGTACTCAGACTCCATCAGTTCTCTCTGGAGATGGATAGCATTTTTCATCATGAGTCCTTCAGAATTGTCTTGAATCATGGTATTAATCAGAACAGCTAAGACATTCACAATTGATTGTTGTCGCAATATTGTTGTCATTGTGTATAATGTTCTCTTGGTTCTGCTCACTTCACTTTGTATCAGTTCATATAAGACTTCCTTCCTAGGTTTTTCTGGAACCATCCTACTCGTCATTTCTCATAGCACAATATTCTGTCACAATCATATACCACAGCTTGTTCAGCCATTTCCCAATTGATGGGCATCCCCTAGATTTCCAATTTTTTGCCACCACAAAAAGGGCTGCTATAAATATCTTTGCATATATAGGTTCTTTTCCTTTGATCTCTTTGGAATACAAACCTAGTAGTGGTATTGCTGGGTTAAATGGTATTCACAGTTTTGTAAGGCTAAACTCTTTCAAGTGATTGTGGATCTCATTTAGGTTCTGTAGTTCTGAGGTTTGCTGCATTAAGCACAATGCCATCTATAAACAGGAATACATGGAGGATGCGACCATTTCCAGGGAATCCCTCTTACCTTTGAACACTTCACTTGGTGTCCTCCATAATGAGGCAAGCCTGTTTGATGAGCTTATCTCTCCCTGTTTTTACGACTCACTTGATAACAACAGTTAGAGGGCCATTGTAGCAAATTACCTTTATCCTATCTGTCAAAGTATTCTTTATAATTTTGAAAATATGCATAGGAGACACTTTGTTGGAGGAGAGAATTTTGACCTATAGAATCAAATGCCTTTTTTTATATGCAACAAGCAAATGGCACAGTAGTATCTTGAGTTCCCTGTAACTTTCGGTCAATTGTGTGATGGTTGTAACCTGCTGTAGAGATTATTTGTGAAAACCTATCCGTTCCCTCTTTGTACCTTCGGCAAGGATGCCCATGATGTATAAGTAGATAATAATTATAAAAATTTTTGTGGGGTTTGGAAATTAGGAATATGGGTTCTCAATACCTTGAGAACTGATCTTAACTTCTTCAAAATTGTGTTGCTCCCAGATGCTTTTCCCCATCTTTGTTTTTTTAGAGTTATTTCTACTTCCTCATACAGCACCTTGGGGTACTGTTAGCATCTAAATATGAGTAACACTGTCATTGAAGGAGAAAAAGATGACAGAAATCAACCAGAACTTTTCCATTTTTGCTGTTTATTGTTCTCCTTCCAGTTTTATTTTTAAATGCCCTTTGGATGACTTTGCTTAGTTGGATCTCTTCCCAAGTTTTCTTTAAGCTCATTTTCTCTGGTACTGCTACATTTTGTTTTATGAGGTGATACTGCTCATACTCTTCCACCGTCCTCCATAAAACTTTACAAATGAACTTACACTTACCTGGAATTGTCCAGTCTACTTTATGTCTATTGAATTTTACCTTATTCACCCCTATTAAACTGTATCTTATTAGATTCAGCCCAGCAATCTATTCTGTCCAGATTTTTTTTTTTATTCTTCATTCTGTCATTCCCTGTGGTGGCTCGTCTTAATAGTTTTATGTCATCTGCAAATTTGATAAGCATATCAGTATGTCTTCATCCAGATCACTGATGAAAATGTTAAATTTCACAGGGCCCTGAACAAATTCCTGATGAATTCCATTAAAGACCTCCTTCTAAGTTGCCCTTAAACCCTTGATGACTATGCTTTGGATATAGCCATTCAACCAGTTTTGAAGCCACATAACTATTGTTTCTCACTTCTGTCCATCTTTTCCACAAAAATAACACGAGAGACCTTTTCAATTGCTTAGGTAAAATCTAGGCAAGCTCACTAATAAGAGAAATGTAAAATTAAAACTCTGAGGTTTCACCTCACACCTATCAAATTAGTAAAGATGATGAAAAAAATGGAGAGTCAATGTTGGAGGGGCTGTGGGAAGACAGGCACACTGGTGGTGGGACTGTGAATTTATATAGTTATCCTGGAAAACAATTTGGAATTATGTGAGAAAAATCACTAAATGGTTCATAACCTTAGACTCAGTGAACTGACTTTTTGGCATACGAAGTATCTAGGTGGCATAGTGGATCAAGTGCCAGGCTTGGAATCAGGAAGATTTGAGTTCAAATCTGGCCTCAGACATTTATTAGCTGTGAGACCCTGGGCAAGTCACTTAACCTGTTTGCCTCAATTTCTTCATATGTAAAATGGGGATAATAATAATAATAAAGTACCTACCTCCCAGCTGGTTTCCCATACATTTCATACTATTTGTCTTCATATACTGGTTAATTAGACTACTCTATTATTGGAACTCAAATCTCCCATCTCCTTAAGACATACCTCATGCCAAGGATTGTGCTAAGGTCATGGCTGACTAGGGTAATTAAGAAAGGTTCATTGGAGAAGTTGGCTTTTGAGTTGGGCTTTAGGGTAGGAATTCAATGAATAAAAGGAGGTGACAAAGTATTCTAGGCCTAGAGAATAGTGTGGGAAAAACATGCTGATATGAGGTATCACCTCATACCTATCAGATTGGCTAAAATGACAAGAATGGAAAATGACAAATGCTAGAAGGGCATGGAAAAAAAGACCTTATTATTTCACTGTTGGTGGAACTGTGCACTTGTCTAGCCATACTAGAAAGCAATTTGAAACTATGTCCAAAAAGCTATTAAATTGTTTTTACCCTTTGACCCAGCAATCCCACTGCTAGGTCAATACCCCCAAAGGGATGAGTGAAAGAGGAAGAGGACCCATGTGTGCAAAAAAAATACATAGCAAATAGCAATAGCAAAGAATTGGAAACTGATGGGATGCAAAACATGCTATCTACCTCCTGATAGATAGATTATTGACTCAAGAGTAGAGATTGATGCATAATTTCCTTGCTCTTTCTTTTTCTCTCTTTCTTTTTGACATGGCTAATGTGGGAATTTGTTTTACATGATTAATAAATTATTAGTATTATTAAAAGGTCTTTCCTTTCTCTTTTTTTTTGACATGGCTAATGCAGGATTTTGTTTTGCATGATTAATAATTATTATTAAAAGTTCTTTCCTTTCTTTTTTTAACATAGCTAATATGGGAATTTTGATTTGCATGATTATACATATTTATAATGCATTTTGTTTTAGTTACTTTGTCAAGCAAGGGTTGGGGGAGGGGAAGGAGGGAGAAAGAATTCAAAAATGAAAATAAAGTAAAATTGAATTCAAACAAAAAAGAAAAAGCACATTGATAGGAAAATGGATAACTTGTGTGGAGGGGACAGTGGTGCAGTCAGAGAACAGGTCCGTTTGGCTACATTATAGAGTAGGTTGAGAGGAGTAGAATGAGATAAGGTTGGAGAGTTAATGTGGTGCTGGATAGTGAGGAATCTTAAAGAATATGCTAAGATATTTGAATTTTATTTGATAGACAATGGAGGGTTGTTGAGTAGTTTGGGGCAGAAAATAGAGTGATTTACATACAGAAGGAAAGTAAATCTGGTAGCGGTGAGAAGGATGTGTTGGGGTACTGAGAAGATGGAGGCAAGAAGATCTGGAAGAAGGATCATAGACCATCAGATTATAGATTTGGTCTGGAGGGGCCTTTTGTGGTCATCTTAGGACCCAGAGAGGGAAAGTGACTTGCCCAAAGCCACACAGGGAAAAGTGGCAGGGCAGAGGTAGGCTTTAAATCTGAATTCTCTGACTCCAAAGCTTTCATTCATTCTTTCTATTGCAATAGCTCAGGTGGGTAGTAACAAGGGCCTCTACTGGGGTGATAGCAGGATGATGGTAATAGAGAGGACAGATAGGTGAGATATTGTTAACAATAAAATTGACACTTGGTAATTGGTTGGATATGAGTTTAGGGAGAAGAAAGTAAAAAATAATTTGTTGTTCAGTTGTTTCTGACTCTTTGTTGACCCCATTTGGGGTTTTCATGGCAAATATACTAGAGTGGTTTTCCATTTCCTTCTTCAGTTCATTTTACAGATGAGGAAACTGAGGCAAACAGCATTCCGTGACTTGCCCAGGGTCACACTACTAGTAAGTGTCTGAGGCCAGATTTGAATGGCGCTCTGTCCTGCACCATGTAGCTACCCAAAATAATACCCAGTTTTTAAACAGGAGAGACTTGGCAAATGGAAGTAACACTGACAGAAATAGTGAAATCAGAAAGAAGAGTAGTTTTAAAGGGAAAAAAATTGCCTCAGATTGAGACATGTTAAATTAGAGATGTTGTAGGGGAAAACAAGTCTATTAATAAGGTGGGTTTTGTTTTATTTTATTATGATTCAGGAACAAAGTGGGTCCAGAGTGTGGTAAAATTAAATCCTATTTAGGGCTTTCTTTATTTGCTTCTTTTTGGTGCCATTAAAGTAGGCTAGGGGACAGTGGATAGAGTGCTGGGATTGGTTATGAAGACCTGAGTTTGAATACTGTCCTAAACACTTAATAACAATGCAACCATAGGTAAGTCACGTAATCTTTCTGTGCCTCAGTTTTCTCAGCTGTAAAATAAGGTGGCTTGGCTGGATAGTCTTTAAGTTTCCTTCCAGCTCTAAATTTATGATCGTCTGGTCCATCCAACCTCATTCACAGGAGCAGTGGTCTGTATCTTTACTGGCCACAAGATGGCCTTTAACTCCACAGAAATTAACTACACAGGTGTGGGTCTTGTAATTCTAATTTACAGCAAGCATTCTGCCATCTTTTTACCTCCCTGCACCCTGCCCTTCACCTGCCTGCCCCCTTCTAAATACTGACCCATTATTACATCCAACTGGTCCTAGTTGCCATATTATAATGTTTGCAGATGAATGAGCTAGAGTTTGTGTTTTTTTCTAACCAGTGGAAAAATTCTTTCTATGGTTTCCTTTACTGAATTTGCTTTTCCATTTCACTGCCCCAAAAGAATAACCCTACACATAGCCATTGTTGTGGAAAGGATCATTTTGAATATAAGAATTGCCCTTAACTCTGAATTTGCAAAGTACTTCATAAACTCAGTAACCTTCTGAAGAAGGTGAGGATTCGCTGTTTCACAGACACAGACAGAAGTACTGGCTTAGGGCACACAACAAAGTCAGAGGTAAAAGAGCAATCAGGATATATTAAACCATGATGTCTTATTATTGTCACATTTTTCTCACTTTATAGAATAATTTTACCTTTTGCTGATTTTAAAATTAGACCTAGATGACCTATGAATTGATTGTATAAAATTGCTTGAAGTTTACTGGAGAAAGTAGAGGCCCTCCTTTCTGTTCTGAAATCCAGGGGATTCCATTTAATTTACTTCAATAAACATTTATTAAGTACTTATTATAACAGATGCTGTGCTAGGCATTGGGATTATGATGCGCTGCTAACACCATCTTACTCCACCTTATGTAGCCCTCATGCATGAATAAAACAGTATTTAACAAGTGCTTCCTGCATGCCAGGTACTGGGCATACAAATACAGAAGTGAAACCGTCCTTGCCTTCAAAGAAATTACATTCTAATAGGGATTAAAGATTCCCAGCAGACACTGGGACCCCTTGGAGTAAGAAGAGATGGGCTGGACTAGATGGCCCCTTTGGTCCCTTCTAACTGAGATTCTGTGAGACTAAGCTGATCTCTACTTTGCTATTCACTATTAAGTCATTCCTGAAAAGTTCACTGGAGAATCGTAATAGGGAGAGGGAAGGAGGGAGTGTGTGTGTGTGTGTGAATATGTTTGTGTATCTATGTGTTGGCATATACAAAAACAACTCTAAGATAGAGGTGGAAAGGGATAGAGAGCCCATGGACAACTGGAAGTTTTTCCATGTACGACCTGTAACATACACAGCCCTATTTTTAACATACTTTTTAAAAAAAGCATGCTAGTAGCTTTAGGAATTTGTTGAGAAATATGAGGAGAGTTTCAGCTTCACTGAAAAATTTCTAAGTTCACTAGACTGTTTATACATACTAGGGACTTAATAGTTTTTACAACACTGACTGCTTCTCTGAAGTTGCATTGAAGGGAACAAGGGGGAATAAAGGTTTTATTAAGCACCTACTGTATGCCAGATATTGTGCTAAGCACTTTACAAACATTACCTCATTTGATTCTCACAACCACCCTGTGAATCAGGTGCTATTACTATCCCATTTTATAGTTGAAGAAACTGAGGAAAGCGACCAGCTCACACAGCTAGTAAGTGACCGACTGAGAATTCAGGTCCTCCTGACTACACCAATGAGGAATGTAGGATGAAAACATGGAATCAGGCTGTTGTTATGAAAACATGCCCACTGTACAACCTTGGCCCTGTTGCCTATAACAATTTGTTACATTTTGGCCCTGTTTCACAGTCTGTTGAAGTCTTCTAACTCCTCTTTTCAGAATAATATCTTTTAAATGTGTAGCCATTGGGTCAAAGACATTTGCATAAGACTCTCCTGATTGGTACAGCTCCATTGCTCAATGCTCCGTATCTGTGTGAAGGACTATGCTGGTGAAAGTTTGAAAAAAGAAAGATCCTGGTCTTCTGGTTTCCAGTTTTGAGAGAGAAGACACCTGGTCCCAAACTTTCTGCAGGTCTTTGAAGGGAGAAAAAGACTGTGAGAGTCTTGTAGAGGAGCCAGAAGCTTTAATCATGTCCCTATTCCCAGTTTACACTAGAGACTTTGGAAATTTCCCTTTCAGTAAGATCAGAATCTCTGTCTTGATTGAGTTGAGCTATTTCACTGCTAAAGAGACACCTTATTTACTTTGTATCTTGCCTGGTATATATTCTTTATGTATTACTTTCTTGATGACTGCATGCTATCTGTTTGGATAAATTGATTTATTTGTTACTTGCTATACGTGTTCATTTTGGAACTGGCATCTGTTGGGATGAGAGTCAAGTCTTGAATATATAGCTTGGGGTACTCTTTTCCTGTTAAGGGATAGTAATCAGGAGCATAGCTTGAATTTAAAAAATATTTCCCCTAGACTAACAAGATTTAAGGAGTCAGACAGATATAATTCTATCCCACTACCTCCTCTCTCTAATGTGAATAGAGTGGCCAACCCCTGGCCCCAACCTCCTGCTTCCCCTCCTAGAAGGAATAATTCTTCCTTGGAGAAGGGTGGGGTTAGGGTATTGAGATATTGATTCTTAGCTCCCTACAAGCCACATCTCAACTCATGTGGACACATATAACCAACATGGTCAAAATGCAGTACCTCCAGATGCCCCTATAAATGCATAAAATGAAACAGATTGGTCAGTCATGTTGGTGCACACCTGGTTACAGTGCCTGCTGCTAGGGAGACTGTTGGGTTGGGATTTCTGAGTTAATCAGGTGTTTGTACTAAGTTTGGCATCATTACGATGATCTCACTGTAGCAGGCCACCAGCTGCCTAAGGAGAAGAGAACTGATGCAGGTTGAAAAAAAAGAGATCTAGTTAAAGCTTTCAGCTGATCAGTGCTGGGATCAAGCCCATAGTGGATGCTAAACTTAGGGAGATTCTATCTCAAAAACGAAATAAAATACAGTATGACAACAAAGGAAATGATTTACATTGAGATAGTCCTAATTCTTTAAAAAAAACAACACAAGTTCACAGACTCCAGGCTAAGAACCCTTGCTTTATCCTGACATGTCCATCCGTTGAAGGAACACAGAGATGGCCAATAGCAAGGCATTTCTTTTGGTTGTGGACTCCATTATGACATCTTAACTTCATCTGATTTGGCATTCTTCAGGAGCCCCTGATCAGAGGGTGATAATAGCTCAGAACTCTTGGAGCCTTATCCCCACCATGTTGTGTACCTTTTGTAAGCTTATTTTTGTCCCAAGCAGGTTTTCTGACAGATTGTTGTAGACATAGAGTCCATTTTGGAAACTACTGCAAATCTAGCATATCAAGTGAATCTAGAGAGAATGACAGAGATGAAAGCACAAGTTAATGAAACAAATGGCCTTTTAATTGATTCTTTCTGAGGAAGTAAATTGATTGTGGAGTGGTTGGGCATACAGGCTTTTAAGGCAGGCAGCATGTTGAGTGCAGGGTACTGGATCTAGATAGAATGAGTCATTTAGAGATACTTAATGCACAGGTGAAAAGAGGGCATACTCTGTCAAACTGTGGACATTCATTTTGAGAATTGTTATTTTTATTGATTTACAATGACTCAGGCAAACATTTGGATAAGTCTGTCACAAAAAACAAAATCTTGAGAACACCGTGTGAGAACTAGGTCAAGGTAAGAGGTTAAGTGTTATTGACTTGAAGGGAACAGCAGTGGCTTAGCTTCTCTTTCTCTGTGTAATTTCACAAATTAGTTGCCATGCAGATTTAAAGGGACATGGAGATGGTAAGTGATAATCTCTCTGTATTTCTGCCTCTCCTTCATATTTTCTTTTTAAAATCTGCTAACAAAAGAAGTTACAACATAGTCTGTAGTCCCTGGTATAAGATTAGCAGATTTGGTTTGTCCCTGAAAGTTTTATGTCTTTTAATTTCCACCCAATAAAGTTGAGTCATAACCATGGTACCTATGGTTTCACTTACTGTCTTTGTACAACAATAAGAATAACTATTCATTAGGTGCCAACTTTGTGCCAGACATTGTGCTAGGCACTGGGGATACAAGTATAAAAAATGAAATAAATTCCATTCACAATGAGCTTGTTTCAATGGGGAGACAACAGGTACATCTTAAAATGTATACAACAAAAATATAAAGCTAATACATACAGTAGTTAAATAAAAGGTACTATGGAACAGAGGATATTAGTTGTTGGGAAGAGGGGAATCAGGAAAGGCTTTATGCAGCAGATGGTATCTGAGTTGCATCTTAAAGGAAGAGAGAGACAGTCTTTGAGGTGGAGGCAAGGAAGGAGTGCAATCCAAGAATGGGGAATGGCCAGTGCAAAGTTGTGGAGGTAAGGAAATGGAGTGTCAGGAATTAGGAATAGAAACAAAGCTAATTTGGATGGATCCAAGAATGTGGGAAAGAGAATAATGGGTGATGAGATTGGTAAGGTAAATTGGGGCCATGTTGTACAGAGCTTTAAAAGATAAACATAGGAATTATATTTTATTTTAGAGGCAAGAGGAAACTGTGAGAGTTGGCTGAGAAGGGAAGTCAAATAGTCAGACCTGTACTTAAGGAAACTTACTTTGGTGAAGTCTATAGAAAGGACTGAACTATTGAGAGACTTAAGACAGGGAAATCAATTAGGAAGCTGCTGCAATAATTTAGGTGAGAGGTGATGATGGCCTAGACTAAGGTGGGGCTGTGTGAGTAAAGATAAGGGTCATATACAAGGGTTTTTTTTTAAATAATTTTTTTCTCCAATTACATGTAAAACCAATTTTTAACATTTGGTTTTTTTCTCAAGTTTTGAGCTCCAAATTCTATTTTTTCCTCCTTCTCCTCATTCCTCCCTGAGACAGTAAGCAATCTGATATAGGTTATACATGTACAATCATGTCAAACCTATTTCCATATTAGTATGAGAGTTGTTTGAAGGAAGAATTGGCAAGATTCAGCACATGATCAGATATATGGGGCAAAGCAGAGTGTAAAGTTTAATTCTGAGATTACAAACCTGAGACACTGGAAGGATGGTGGTGCCTTTGAAAGAAATGATTGTTGTTGTTTGTTTGTCCTTCATTTTTGAAGAGGACCGATGACATCACAGGATGATGTCTTGACTTGTATGTGAATTGGAGTTAAGTGAGGCGGAGTTGCACAGGAAAGTTGGAAGGAGAGAGGGGTTTAGGAAAAACAATAACAAGTTTACTTTTGGACATTTTGAATTTAAGGTCTGCTTCTGGGACATTTGGTTTGAAATATCCAATAGGTAAATACAGGACTGAAACTCAGGGGAGAGATCAGAGCACGACATGTAAATATGAGAGTATGTGCCTAGAGATCATAGCTAAACTCATGGGAGCTGAGGAGGTTACTGAGAGTATTGAGGGAGAAGAGAAAGGGGCCCAGGACAGAACCTTGGGGATCACATACAGGGGCCCAGGACAGAACCTTGGGGATCACATACAGTTAGGGAGCATAATAGAAATGATGAGCCAGCAAAGGAGACTGAGAACAAATGGTCAGACAGGTAGGAGGTGACCCAGAAGAGAGGAGTATCGTGAAAACCTAGAGAAGAAAGAGTGTCTCGGAGTAAGGGTACGGTCAACAGCGTCAAATACAGTAGATAAATAAAAAAGGATTAGGATTGAGTAAAAAAAAACCCCATCAGTTTTAGCAATCCAGAGATTACTGGAATAAGAAAGGGAATGACTGTAGCTATTTCATGACTCTCTGCTGGAGATGGAGCAGCTAGGTGGCACAGTGAATACAGCGCCAGACCTAGAGTCAAGAAGACCCATCTTCATGAGTTCAAATCTGGCTTCGGATACTTACTAGCTAGGTGACCCTGGGCAAGTCCTGTTTGCTTCAGTTTCCTCAGCTGTAAAATGAGCTGGAGAAGGAAATGGCAAACCACTCCAGCATCTCTGGCCAGAAAACCCCAAATGGGGTCATGGAGAGTCAGATACAACTGAAAACGACGAAACAACAGAAGCTGGAGATGGAATCACAGGTATGTGTAGAGTGGTGGGCTTTGTGGAGAAGGGCCACCTCTTCTTCAGAGACTCAAGTGGAGAAAAGACTGCTGGATAAGGTAGATGTAAAGAGGGGGAAAAGAGAAGACTTATAATAAAACAGTCTCTTATTTTTTCAATAAAGTATGAAATGAGGTCCTCAGATGTGAAGGTGGAAATGAGAGATGTTTGAAGGAAGAACTGGCAAGCTTTGGCAACTTAGAGAATACATGGAGGATACATTGGAAGATGTCAAGTGAGAAGAAGTTTGAAATAGTCTCACTAGAGAAAAAAGGGTGGAGCAGCTAGGTGGCACAGTGGATAGAGGACCAACTCTGAAGTCAGGAGGACCTGAGTTCAAATGTGGCCTCAGACACTTATAACTGTGTGACCCTGGGCAAGTCACTTAACCCCACTGCCTCCCCCCATCTCCCAAAAAAAGAAAAGAGGAATCAGGGGGAAGTAAAGGGCCACTTCAAGTGGCTCATTTTGCCAATTTGCAGACAATGAGGCTTTTCTCCTCCCCTTGGACAATGACAAACAAACCTTGTGAGACTGCCCTTTCTGTGCTCAGATAGTTCAGGAGCCACTGGAGAGAGCCCCTGGGTATTGCTGCAGCAAGGAGGACTGCTTGAACTGAAAAGAGAGTGATAGGGAAGGTATCCTTGGTTGGCTCTGACATCCTATTTACTTGGCTGTTTTACTGAAGGGAGACAGCAAGGCTTTCTACAATGTTCCCTGGTTCTAGGGCTGACGCCCCCTACCATGCAGGTCCTGCCAAGGCCAGTGTCCCTGGCAAATGTGTGAGGATGTGGTTTGCTTTGTACTGTGGGGGTTGGGAGTATTTGTGGTTAACATAGTTTCCTAATTTTATCCCACATTTCTATCTTAAATAAATTCTCCCTTTTTTGCTACTACAATGTGATATCATGTGATTCTGAGTAACTGTTGGTTGGTTGTGGAAAAGATATTCAAAGGGAACAAAGGCTCATGAGCATCAATTCAAATTGATGTGGATTTAAATTTAAGCATTTTATGTTTATAAGGCTTTAATGTTTATAAAGTGCTTTACATATATTATTTCATTTGATCCCCACATCATCCCTTGTGAGATAGGTGCTATTATTATCCTCATTTTACAGATGAGGAAACTGAGACTAAGGTTACATGATTTGTCCAGAGTCACTTCCAAATCCATGGTTTAAGAGCCTGGAAGGAGCTGCAGGAGGGACCCAGAGGGCCACATATGGCCTCGAGGCTACAGGTTCCCAACCTCTGAGTTAGAGGATCCATCATTCTCTGAAGTTAGGCATTATACACATACTATGCTTTCATCCCTTCCTACAACATCTAGATCAGAAATTCTTAACCTTTTATGAACTCCTTTGGCAGTCTGGTAAAATTCATGGTTCCCTTCTCAGGAGAATGCTTTTAAAAGGATATAATAAAATATGTTGAATTATAAAAGAAACCAATTATATTGAAATACAATTCTAAAAATATTTTTAAAAAACAAGTTCACAGACCCCAGATTAAAAACCTCTGTGGGGGCAGCTAGGTGGTGCAGTGGATAGAACACCGGCCCTGGAGTTAGGATGAACCTGAGTTCAAATCCAGCTTCAGACCAAACACTTGACACTTATTAGCTGTGTGACCCTGGGCAAGTCACTTAACCCCAACTGCCTAAAAAAAAAACCCCACCTCTGTGCTAGAACCTCATTCCTTCATTAATATTTTTAATTTCTCTCTAACTATAGTCTTTTCCTTTGCTTTTGAACATGCTCAGATACTGCTAATCTAAAAGTTCCTAATCCCCAATCTCCCCTCTCTCCCACCTATCCTCACCCCATGGCAGAGAAGCATCTCAAGGATGGGGATAATATCCCTTCCCAATTCTGGAGGCTTAGCTAGGTCTGAGTCACCTTCAAAGGGCAATCAAAAGAAGCAACAAAGCTCCATAATGCCCACCAACTTTAAGCTAATAGGAAAAGCATAACTTTCCTCTTCCTTAAAGCTCTCTCTCTGTTTTTTTTTGGGGGGGGTTAGGCAATGGGGTTAAGTGATGTACCCAGGGTCACACAGCTATTAAGTGTTATGTGTCTGAGGCCGCATTTGAACTCGGGTCCTCCTGAATCCAGGGCCAGTGCTCTATCTACTGCGCCACCTAGCTGCCCCTTCCTTAAATTTCCTCCTCTCTTGCTCCTATTCTTCCACAGTGGTAGCACAATGTGCCATAAATGATTATGCAGTTAATAGTTCTTGGCCTCTTCAATGTATGTTTTGGGAGACTGATCCATAGATACACACAAACAACTTGTACAGATTCAATTACAAAGTGTTCCTTAAAGAAGTAAAGAACATCTTGAACAGCTGGAATAATATTTATGCTGATGACTGAATCTTGCCAATATGATAAAAATGATAATACCATCTGTGAGGGATTGTCTGATGTTGGCTACGTGCCACGTGGGGGTTGTGGCAAGATGGGGCAGGGACAAGATATTAAGAAGTAACCGGAGCTTGTGCTCCCGAGACAGGGGGCTGTGCCATGTGGAGTTGTGGAACTGGGATAGGAACTGGATACGGGGAAGTAACCGAAGCTCACACTCCCGAGGCAGGGGGCTGTGCCATGTGGAGTTGTGGTGAACTGGGGTAGGAACAGGATACAAGGAAGTAGCCGGAACATGTGCCCCTGAGGCAGGGGGCTGTGCCACGTGGGAGTAGGACGGCAGAGAACGAGCTCCCTTTGTCTAGTCCTCTCCCTAGGTGCAGCTCTAACCCCAGATGTCTCCTTCCGGTATCCGGGCCTAGCTTCCTTTGTCACGTCCTCTCCCTTCGGTATCTGATCCTACAACCAATCACTAGTAGGCGGGCTGAGGAGGAGGGGCTAGGAAGGTATATAAGGGGCGGTAGGGGTCGGAGCTCACTCTCTTGCTCCTGCTCTTGCTTTCCTGCTCGGCCTTGCTGTGATGGTCTCTGAATAAAGTTCGAGTGCTTGCACCTCCTGATTGGCTCGTCTCTGTGTTTATCCGGGTGGGCTCCGAGGACTGGTGAGTATGACCCTGGCAGCCTGCTCCTGTTAGAAGGAGAGTTCACGGCACAACCGGCACAAGTGGCGCCCAACGTGGGGCACGAGGAAATAAGCCAGGGGCCCCGCTGATCAGCCAGTCTGGTCGCGGGAAGAGAGACGAGACCCCATAGCCTACAGGGTGAGGGAAGGAAGATGGGACAGACGTTTGTTAAGGTCCCAGATTGGGAGGTGCTAGGGAAAGAAGTATATAAAATAGTGAAAGAAGCGGAAATCAGTGGTGAGGAAGAATCAGGGAGTGAGGCAGAGGACACCGGAAACAGGAAATGGGAGAATAAGCAAGGGAAAAGAAAGGAAGAGCGTAGCAAGGAAAGCTCCGCCTATCACGCAGAGGGGTGGCCCCCTTCCCCAGACTTCCCCTTAGAGGAGAACATTCCGTCCACTCCTCCGGCTCCCTCTTATGCGGCCATGGGGGACACCCCAACCAGGCTAGGACAAATGCTCCAGAAGGCAGTGGCAGATGGAGACATGGACGCCAAGGCATGGCTAGATGCCTGCCCGGTGTTTGAATCCGACGGAGGGAGGACCTGGGCCCCTCTAGAATGGAAGAAATTTAAGGAGTTAAAAGAGGCAGTAAGTACAGTATATGCAGCTGTCTCTCAATGTGCCCAATGGGCTTTTAGAAGGATTCAGGCATCAGGGGAAACAAAGGCCCTCCATGACCCAGATTAAACAAGGTCCTGATGAACCCTTCCCGGATTTTGTGGCCCGCCTACAGGCGGCTGTTGAGAGATCTGTGGGCAGGGGAGAAGCCGCCGGCCTCCTTATACAGAGGCTGGCACGGGACAATGCCAATACAAATTGCCAGAAGGCTATGCTTACATTAGATAATGACGCTGGCCTAGAAGAGATGATAAAGAGATGTGAACATGTCGGGTCCAGTGCCTTTCAAATGGATGCCCTCACGGCGGCCATTTCTAAAGGGTTATCAGAAGTGATGAAAACAAAAGAGACTAAATTGTGTTATCAATGCGGCAAAGCCGGTCATTTCAAGGCGCAATCCCGCCAGAAACCTGGTAGAGCCCGTCCCAAAGTAATTTGTCACAGTTGTAATAAGCCGGCCATTATGCTAAGGAATGCTGCAAATCGAAGTCGGGAAACGGGGCAAGGGGCCCCTTGAGGGCCCCTCAACAAGCTTACCAGATGGAAGCTCAACCCCCTCAGAATGCGCCTTCGGGGCTGCATCAGGAATATCTCCGACTTCTACCCGTGGTTCGGACTTCCCCTTCACAGCAAAGGAAATTTCCAAATCGACCCCGGAGATACAACCATAGTGCCAGTGACTGGGCTTGATTCTGCCCTCCAAGCAGCCCTTGTGGTGGGCCTTTTGCTATATACCCCCGTTATTGTCCACACCACAGTTATTGCTCACCAACCCCAGCAACAGATTATAGTAATTAACCCACATGATTCGGCAGCTTACATAGACAAAGGGGAGGTAGTGGCTCAAGCCCTCCCCCTGTTGGATGGGCACAATAATGATATTAATTGGGTACAACATATAGAACACAGTAAGCCATGGGCAACTATCCAAATTAAGGGGTGATCCTTCAAGGGATTATTAGACACAGGAGCTGATCGTTCTGTCATCTCACAATTATTTTGGCCTCCATCTTGGCCAGTCCAAATGGTGCCACAACGATCAACGGGGTCGGAGGGGCGCAACAAGCATGGGTATCAGCAGAGGATCTGCCCTGGCAATTTGCAGATAAGCAAGGGACCATCCGACCCCTAGTGGTTGCTGGTTTGAGGTACAATTTATGGGGAAGGGATATTTTGAAGGCTTGTGGGGCATCTGTTTATATTATACCACCCCTGCAGGATTTTTAATTGGGGCCGTTGGGCAACGAGAAAAATTTTCTTGTATCAGACCCACTCCTCTAACATGGAGATCTAATAACCCAGTCTGGGTACCCCAATGGCCCCTCCCTGCAGAGAAAGCCCAGGCTTTACGTGATATAGTGCAGCACCAGTTACAGGCGGGGCACATTGAGCCCACGTCCAGGCCCTGGAACAGCCCAGTGTTTGTAATAAAAAAGAGATCAGGGAAATTTCGAATGTTAATAGACCTCAGGGCGGTTAACGCCACCCTAGAGCCCATGGGAACCCTACAGCCTGGCCTCCCCTCCCCTAATTTAGTGCCTTCTGGATGGCCTGTGACAGTCATAGACATCCAAGATTGTTTTTTCTCTATCCCATTATCCCCAGAAGATAGAAAGAGATTTGCCTTTACCATACCCACTACCAATAATGCAGGGCCAGATTTAAGTTATCAGTGGAAGGTCCTGCCCCAAGGAATGTGCTGCAGCCCCACCTTATGCCAGGCTTATGTGGGGCGAGTGCTGGACCCTATCAGGGACAAATGGCCTAAAGCCACAATACTTCATTATATGGACGATATTTTATTGGCCACTAGCACTGATGAGACACTAGCAAGATTGGTAAAAGAAACTGTCTCTGCTCTTACTCATTATGGTCTGGTGGTGGCCCCTGATAAGGTCCAACAAAACTACCCACTCACATACCTGGGCCTTCATATGGAGGCTGTTTCTATTATCATTCAAATTCCTGAACTAGGGCTTGATAAGATAACCACCTTGAATCACTTCCAAAAGTTAGTGGGACAGATCCAATGGCTCAGGGCCTGCACACCCATTCCTCCTGCTGTGATGCAGCCCTTGTATGATATCTTAAAAGGAAATTTAGATTTGAACTCCCCTCGGGCATGGACTCCTGCTGCTAAGGCGGCAGTGTCCCAAATACTCTCACTTGCTGCCCAGGCCCAGACCGCCAGATGGGACCCCAAAGGTACAATAGAGGTCTCCTTGGTCAATCAACAGAGCCCTTTTTGTGTTATACACCAAGGTCCCAAATTATTAGAATTTGTATATGCAAAGAAGGCTCACAAGGTGCTGCCAAATTATTATGAGATGTTAAGGGAACTAGCCTTAGCTGCCGTACAAAGGGCTGTCCACTTGACTGGGCAGCGACCTTTACTTTACTTACCTTTTGAACCCGGACAGCGATTATGCAAACCTATTGGTCTTGGGCACATTGTTCCCAATGGGCCGAGGTGAGTCCCCATTCCTCCTGCCTGCTCCTCCCTATGCTAGAGCAAATAACCTTAGTACCCCCCCAACGAAAGGTTATGGGAGAACCTGTTCTAGGCCCAAATGTTTTCACTGATGCTACAAAAAACCGAAAGGCCTCTATTTATCATGAGTCCTCCAAGGAAATAACAGTATTAGAAACCCCCTATGACTCTACCCAGAAAAATGAGCTCTTTGCCATCCTCCATGCTTGCTGTAAATATCCTGAGCCTATAAACATAATCTCTGATAGTCAATATGCAGTAAAGATTCTTAGATGCATAGAGGACGCTGTCCTCCAGCCTCATAATTCCACCATATCCTTTGTCCTGAGTGAGCTACAGCAAATTTTGTTGCAGCGAAACAACCCCCTCTATATCCTCCATGTTTATTCTCATCAGTCCACCTCAGGAGGCATTTTTGAGGGCAGTGATGTAGCGGATCGTTCTTTACGGTGCTCCCTACTGCCAGTCCTCACCCCTCCTGAACAAGCCCATGATTTTTTACACCTACCCGCGAGCTCCCTGAGACGCCTGTATGGTTTAACTTGTGAACAGGCTCGACAAATTGTGAGGCGATGTGTGCACTGTGTTCCTTTCCTCCCCCCTCCACCCAGAAAGGGGATTAACCCATGCAGTCCTTTTCCCAATGACTTGTGGCAAATGGATGTTATTCACCTTGGCCGTGTTGCTATCCATGTCTGCATTGATACCTTTTCCAAATTTATGATGGCCACTGTATCCAGTAAGGAGAACACCCCATCAGTTATTAAGCATCTGTACCATTGCTTCGCCTCTGTGGGGATCCCTCACGTCATTAAAACTGACAACGGGCCTGCCTATTTATCTACACAAATGACTGCCTTCTTTACATCCTTTGGCATTAAGCATGTTACAGGGATCCCCTATAACCCCACAGGTCAGGCTATTGTTGAGCGAGCCCATCGCACCTTGAAAGCCACCCTCAGTAAACAAAAAGGGGGAGTAGGAGGTAGGGGCTCCGGGCAGTGGCCTACCCAAGCAGACATGGATAAAGCTTTATATACATACAATTTTCTCTGTCTAGATAGAGACACGGGCCTATCCCCCAGCATGCTACAGCTAATAACACCACCCACTTGCAATTCAACTGGCCCCTTAAAAACAGCACTACATGCACCATCCCTTAACCAGAAAGTCCTCTGGAAGGACGATGAGGGAAACTGGCAAGGCCCATCTGTAGTGTTGTGGAGAGGACCGGGGTATTTATGTCTTACAGATCCTGATGGCCAGAGCCGCTGGGTACCAGAAAGAAGAACAAAATGAGTTGAAGAAGCCCCGGGAGAGACAACAAGGATGGGAGAAGGAACACAGATTACAGAAGATTCAGAGAGAGCAGAAGGAAAAGACAGTTAGGATGACTAAACTGAGTAAACTGTTTTCACTTTTTTGCGCGATTGGGACTTTGCCACAGGTTGCGTCAGCTCCAGTGCCCTGGGCACCCCTGTCCAAGGCCACACTGCAGCAACAGGAGGAGGCAGGAGTGGAGAGATGGATCCTGGTAGAAGGTGCTCAAAGACAAATCCTGACGTGGGAAGAGGCTACTCCTGAGATCATCTTACAAGGCAGCTGGACCCTGAACTCCACATTGTACCTCCTCGGCATTCACCACCTTACACTGACAAAAGCTAATCCCCCTGCCAATTCGCTCCCCACTGCTGAAGATGCCAGGTGGGAGGAGATAGGTAAAGCAATCAATTATTGTCGACACAAGAGAGAATGGCTGGGGGCACTTGCGTTGGCGGCATCCATCTTTGAGGAGTTCCAGATACAGGACTTACATAGCGGACAGCAATTGCTTGCCTCACAAATAGAGGAGCTGGCCAATAAATTCGCCCACGCCCTCCAAGTGCAGGCAGATATTGATCAGCAGCTGGAGGAGCAGATTCAAAAAATAGCATTGGCTACCCAGGACATTGGGAATGAACTTATGTGGCTGGAATTGAGACAGCAGTTGCCATGCGATGGCCGATATTGATCCATTTGTGTAACACCCTTAAACCATAACTTGCGACGCCCTTTCACAAAGCATAAATGACACTCTCCCTTTCTTTTCTATTTGGTGTAATGATACCCGCACCCTTTCCCAGATCCAGGCTACAAATCTTTCCTCTGAACTCCAGGCTTTACGGGTGTTAATTACACTGGCGCGGAACATATCTGACACTTGGCACCAGCACGAGACTAATGATATTGTTCATCACCTTAGCGATTGGATTAAGCATACCTCTTTCCCCATCCCCTCCCTTATAACCCATTGGGCATTTATAGCTCTTTTTGCATTTATGCTGTTATTGTTACTACCCACTATATTAGGGTGTTTCCTTAGGATTCTTAGAGGTTCATTAGAGGCACTCAAAACCGAGGCCCTAGTCTTGAGACCCCGTCTCCGCGCCCTTGATTAAACAAAAAGGGGGAATTGTGAGGGATTGTCTGATGTTGGCTACGTGCCACGTGGGGGTTGTGGCAAGATGGGGCAGGGACAAGATATTA
>NW_020954576.1:27430113-27433231 GCF_900497805.2 Vombatus ursinus
ACTGGGATAGGAACTGGATACGGGGAAGTAACCAGAGCTCATGCTCCTGAGGCAGGGGGCTGTGCCAGGTGGGAGTAGGACGGCAGAGAACGAGCTCCCTTTGTCTAGTCCTCTCCCTAGGTGCAGCGCTAACCCCAGACATCTCCTTCCGGTATCCGGGCCTAGCTTCCTTTGTCACGTCCTCTCCCTTTGTGCAGCGCTAACCCCAGATGCCTCCTTCTGGTATCTGAGCCTAGCTTCCTTTGTCACGTCCTCTCCCTTGGTGTAGCGCTAACCCCAGACATCCCCTTCCGGTATCTGATCCTACAACCAATCACTAGTAGGTGGGCTGAGGAGGAGGGGCTAGGAAGGTATATAAGGGGCGGTAGGGGTCGGAGCTCACTCTCTTGCTCCTGCTCTTGCTTTCCTGCTCGGCCTTGCTGTGATGGTCTCTGAATAAAGTTCGAGTGCTTGCACCTCCTGATTGGCTTGTCTCTGTGTTTATCCGGGTGGGCTCCGAGGACTGGTGAGTATGACCCTGGCAGCCTGCTCCTGTTAGAAGGAGAGTGCACGGCGCGACCGGCACACCATCAAAGTTAATATATACTCTTAATGCTATGCCACTCAAATTGTCAAAAGAATACTTTATAGAACTCAATGTGTTGATCAGTTAAGCTGATTTTTTTCCTTTCCTTTTTCTTTTTTTGTTTGTAAAAAATACTGTTTGTTACATAGGATTACTCTTGGGAGGAAGAGAAAGAAGAATACTATGTTATGGTTGTTGTTCAGTCATTGAACCATGTCCCACTCTTCAGGACCCCAGGGACCATAGCACACCAATGCTATCCTTGGGGTTTTCTTGGCAAAGATTTTGGAGTGGTTTGCCATTTCTTTCTCCAGTGGACTAAAGGAAACAGAGGTTAAGTGAATTGCCCAGGATCGCAGAGCTAGTAAGTGTCTGAGACTAGATTTGAGCTTTAGTATTCCTGCCTTCAGGTCCAGCGCTCTAGCCATTGAATCACCTAGCTGCCTCCACCGTAGCACATAAGAGTCGCTTAATAAATGTTTATTGGATATTGGATTGAATCAATGAAAGTGGCCTTTCATGGTCCCATTTAATATATCTATGATTTGTTTTTGATACACTCATTATTTAATATTTAATTTTTCAGTCTCCATTTAGGTTTTAAGTCTTTTATTCATATCTCCTTTGCATTATGATCTATGCAAGATGTGTTGAAATTTTCTGCATTTCTGTAATTGCTTATGAAATTTTTTTATGCCGTGGAATTTTTACAAAATTCTAAAAAAATAATCTATAAGTCTATAATCATAGGTCTACCAAATATTTTCCCAACCTTCTGTTTGATTCTATAACTTTCTTCTTATTTCTTTTGCTGATATATTTTTCCAGCTTTAACAGAGGAACATTAAAGATATCTATACTTAGTGCCTTAATGTGCAGATCACTTTGCATTTTAGATAGACTTTCCTTTAAGAATTCAATTGCTAGGTGGATTTCAGAAAACCTTGGAAAGACTTACATGATCTGATGCCGAGTGAAGTGAGCAGAACCAGGAGAACATTGTACATAGTAACAGCAACATTATGCGATGACCAGCTTTGATGGACTTAGCTCTTCTCAGCAATACAATGATCTAAGACAATTCCAAAAGACTCATGATGGAAAATGCTACCCATATCCAGAGAAAGAACTATGGAGTCTGAATACAGATCAAAGTATACTATTTTTAACTTTTTTTTCTTTCTCATGGCTTTTCCCTTTTTGTTCTGATTCTTCTTTCACAACATGACTAATGTGGAAATATGTTTAATAGGATTTTGTGTGTATAGCTTATATCAGATTGCATGCCATCTTGGGGGAGGGAGGGGAAATTTGTACCTCAAAATCTTGTAAAAGTGAATATTGAAAACTAAAAATAAATAAATATTTAAAAAAAAGAATTTAGTTGCTATTTCATTCATTACATATAGGTTTAATATTGGCATTATTTCATTTTCTATAATGCCTTTATTATAATAGCTTTCTAGTTTTTCTCTCTTGACATTATCTAGTTTTGCTGTTGTCTTATCCAAAAACACGATTGCAAACCATTTTTTTCTTTTTATTAAGTTGAATCATAATATCTTTTCTTCAGTCCCTTCTTACCTTGGATCTTTCTGAGTACTTATCCTTCAAAGGTATTTCTTATAGGCAACAAGTCACTGGCTTTCTTGTTTCTGGAGATTTCTCCCTGCTTTCTTTTACTTTATAGTATTTATAGTATTGGGGTTTCTTTTTTTGCTTACTCATTTTTTCAGTCGTTGTTAATTTTCTTGTGAGGTTTTTCCTATTAGAATTTCTTTATTCCTTTCTATTTTTTGGTCCTGTTATTTTATGTTGCACATTTGTTATTGCTTTGAGGACAAGAGAGGGATATGGGCTAAATCACAACTACTCAACTTAGACATCTTACTTGAAGTTTCAATACTAACTTTTTTTCATAAGTGTATGACAATTTCTTTGAACCTTGAGTCCTCCAGCATAAATTGATGGTAAAAGGTTATGGCCTTAAGAAATACTACAAGGCCTTAAGGCCTTAGCATAAGCTAATGGAACCCAGTCCTTTATGGCATAGGCCCAGATTGAGTCTTTTCTTTCTTTTTTTTAATGTTTTTTTTGTTTGTTTTTTGGGGTTTTTTTTAGTGAGGCAATTGAGGTTAAGTGACTTCCCAAGGTATAACAGCTAGTTCGTGTCAAGTGTTTGGACTGAGGCCGGATTTGAACTCAGGTCCTCCTGACTTCAGGGCTGGTGCTCTATCCACTGCATCACCTAGCTACCCCGAGATTGAGTCTTTTCAAGAGCTAATCTCAGCACAAACCACACCAAGTTTTCTTGGCTCTGAGAGAAAACATGCCTTGGACTTAAATATAAACCATAGCAGAACATGGCAGTAAGTATTTTATAAACCTGTGAAACATATTTGCTTCAGGAAAAAATTAGAATGTTATCTTTGTAGGTCACCTGTTGCTTGAGAAGATCTATGCATCACTTATTAATTAATTAATGTTTTTTGATTTGAGTTTGCTGAAGTTTTAGAATGCTGTAGATGAGTTAGCCCACCCATAAGCAGAACC
>NW_020954576.1:27433241-27449475 GCF_900497805.2 Vombatus ursinus
CAACAAAAAGGTACAATTAACTTTCTTTCTAGGGAACAAAAAATAAATGAACTTCACCAAGAAGGTCATCTATTTTTTGTTCTCTAAAAGGAACTCTCTTGGTGATCAAGAAAGTCAAAAGTACCCCTTTCACATTTGCTTGAATGTATTTCTGTAGGGCTTTTATCTGTGTTTCTGTAGGGCTTTTATCTCCTTTATTTTTAAATTTACCCTGAGAGGAGAGAACAGTTCTAATTAGGAAGTAGAGACAGCTATTCTGCCCATTGGCTGTGCCATTTTAGAGTTAGTAGCCTACCTCATTACACCCACAGGGCAGCCTTCTGCCATAACTGTCATTTTTTTTATAGGTTATAAATGTATAGTCATGCAAAACATACCCATAATAGCCATGTTGTAAAAGAAAATATAAACAAAAAAAAAACTGAAGAAAAGTAAAGTAAAAAAAAAAAGTATGTTTCAATCTGTATTCAGACACCATAGGCTCTTTCTCTGGGGATGGATAGCATTTTTCATCATAAGTCCTTCAGAATTGTCTTGGATCACATTGCGAGAATAGCTAAGTCATTCACAGCTTATCATCTTATAATATTGCTGTTACTTTGTAGACAGTACATTTCACTTTGCATCAGCCCATGCAAGGCTTTCCAGGTTCTTCCCAGAGCATCCTACTCATCATTTCTTATAGTACAACAATATTCCATCATAATCACATACCCCAACTTGTTCAGCCATTCCCCAATTGATGGGTATCCCCTCAATTTCTAATTCTTTACCCCAGAAAAGAGCTGCTATAAATATTTTTGTACATATATGTCCTTTTCCTTTTTTGTTTTTTTGTCTTTTTTGGGATACAGACCTAGTAGTAGTATTGCCAGATCAAAGGGTGTGCATGGTTTTATAGCCCTTTGGGCATAGTTCCAAATTGCTCTGTAGAATGGTTGAATCAGTTCACAACTCTGTCAACAAAGCATTAATATCTCATTTTTTCCACATGCCCTCCAACATTTGTAATTTACCTTTTCTGTCCTATTAGACAGAATTGTTTTAATTTGCATTTCTCTAATCAATAGTGAGTTAGAATAATATTTTTTCATATGGCTATAGATAGCTTTGATTACTTCATCTGAAAACATTATATCTTTTGATCATTTATCAATTGGGAAATGGCTCTCATTTTTATAAATTTGACTCAGTTCTCTATATGTTTGAGAAATGAGACTTTTATCAGAGAAGCTTGCTTCAAGTTTTTTTCACAGTTGCTATTGCTAAATGTACTTCCCTCCATTCTATTTCCCCCACCCTTGTTTATTCTATTCTCTCTCTCCTTTCACCCTGTCCCTCTTCCAAAGTGTTCTGCTTCTGACTACCCCCTCCCCCAATCTGCCCTCCCTTCTATCATCACCATCCCTTCTCTTATCTCCTTCTCCTCCACCTTTCCTGTAGGGTCAGATAGATTTCTATACCCAATTGAGTGTGTATGTTATTCCCTCTTTGAGCCAGTTCTGATGAGAGTAAGGTTCACTCACTCCCCCTCACCTCCCTCTCTACCCCACCACTATAAAAGCTTTTTCTTCCTTCTTTTATGTGAGATAATTTACCCCATTCTACCTCTCCCTTTCTCTTTCTCCCAGTACATTCCTCTCTCACTACTTCATTTTATTTTTTAGATATCATCCCTTCATATTCAACACACCTGTGCCCTCTGTCTATATATACTCCTTCTACCTACCCTAATAATAAGAAAGATCTTATGAGTTACAAATATCATCTTCCCATGCAGGAATGTAAACAGTTTAAACTTATTAAGTCCCTTATGATTTCCCTTTCCTGTTTATATTTTTATGCTTCTCTTGAGTCTTGTATTTGAAAGTCAAATTTTCTATTCAGCACTGGCCTTTTCATCAAGAATGCTTGAAAGTTCTCTATCTCATTGAATTCCATTTTTTCCCCTGAAAGATTATACTCAGTTTTTTTTTCTTTTTTGATTGGTAGCATAGCTAGACTTCTTAGTATTTTCAAAGGGGCTGTAGTCAGCTTCAGCAGGCTTTTTGCTACATTTGCTTCTGGAGAAACTGAGTGATTCTTTCACTCAGGTTCAGTGTGAGACCATGTGGGAAGAGGAAGGGCTTTAGGGCCTTTTTCCTTCCCTGAGACCATGTGACCTATAGGAAATGGCCCGGTCCTTCTTGGCCTTTTTGTTTGTTCTTTTGTGTTCTAAGTGCAGGGAGCGGACTCTGCAACAACAGGAGAGAAGCCACAGGGATGTGGGTGTCAGAACACAGGCTGAATGATGTCGCTAGCCCAGCATTGAGCATCGAGGCTGGAGGAGCAGAGTGATAGTCTGGACCCAGTTCAAAGGTGGCTGAGAGGAAGAGTCACCCAGCCCTGATGTTGTCTTTGGATGTGAACTTAGTAGGAGTCATGCTATGGAGGAACTGAGCTAAATTTTGAGCTTCCTCCCCCAAAGGCCAAGGTAGCATAGGGAGAAGTTTACCTTGGATGCATTAGAAGAAATATTTATAGTTTTGTTCTTGCTGTATCTTCATAGTAAATATCTTCTTTGCAAAAGCCACCCAATTTTAAGTGCCTAGATAGATTTGGGATGCTGGTCAGTAGCCTTCAACAAATGAGAAGAACACAGCTAATGGGGTTTAACCTAATGACAGTAGAAAAGATGCCCTCAAACCTTTCTATCGACCCTAGAATTCCATGGAAGAGATGTACCCTGCCTGTCCCAGAGAGAGTGGACCAGAGTATGTGTGCTACAGAGCTTTTACCTCCACCTTCCCAATTGTTCCTTTACTATATGCCCAACCCTGAGTTTTCCTGCCCCTCCTCTCATCCAGCTTCTAAAAGTTGGAAAGAGTAGGGGAAACAAACAAGTGCTTACTATGTGCCAGGCCGTTTGCTAACCACTTTACAAATATTATCTCATTTGGTCCTTACAACAACCCTGTGATGCTCTTATTATCTCCATTTTACACATGAGGAAATTGAGGCTGAGAGAGGGTAAGTGACTTGTCAAAGATTTCACATCTAGTAAATGTCTGAGACTGGATTTAGATTCAGGTCTTTTTACTCCAAGTCAAACATCATGTAATTTTCTGAACATAGAAGGAGTTGTGACACTGATTTCTGAAATCTTGAGCTGAAATTCTAAATCAGAGTCCCAGCACTATCATGGGAAGGGATTTGACTCTAAAGTAAGAATTAAAGACTTTTTAGAAAGTAACAATTTAAAGAAAGGTGGAGGTAAGACCAAGATTGGAACAGTTAGGTGGCACAGTGGATAGAGTGCCAGCCTTGGAGTCAGGAAGAATTGACTTCAAATTCAGCCTCACACACTTACTAGCTGCATGACCCTGGGCAAGTCACTTAACCCTGTTTGCTCAGTTTCCTCATCTATAAAATGAGCTGGAAAAAGAAATGGCAAGTCACTCCAATATCTTTGCCAAGAAAACCCCAAATGGGGTCATGAAGAATTGGACACGACTGAAATAACTGAACAACCACAAGACGAAGATTAGATTAATCTACATTGATTATGATTGATAAGAGTTCAAGTTTAGTGAGAAAGGTACTAAATTATACCTCATTGTTTATTTCCTTAAAAAGTTTTCTCCAATATTATCTATTTTACTCTTTGTTAAAGTAGTTGTCTATGAACATTAATGAATTATATTTTTGACAGAGAAGCAATTTTTATTTTAGTTAATTATGTCTACATTTTAAGCGTGTAACTTCAAAGCAACTATGGTATCTACTGCCACCTGGGGGTAAAAAATTCTAACCACAAAATCAGTTATTTTGAGTAGTGAATGAACATTTCAAAAATTAAGTCTGAAAACATAAACATATAACATAGATATGTTATAAAAATAGATTTACTTTTCTTAATGCCAATAGAAAAAACTTACTACTTTACTAAAGTTTATCCTTCAATCTGCTATTATTTTGCAGGACTTTTTTTCATAAAGAAAATTGACAGTTGAAAAAAGCCCACATTAAAGTTGGAAACTTCATGGAATAAGTTTATGACAATAAGATTTGTGACACTAAGATTCATTTTCATGGAACAATTTTAGGATGATTTAAAAGTTGTTGAGTTAGTTCATTTTTTTTTATCTTTTTTACAAAAATTCTAAATTAGGGGTTCTTAACCTGGGGTCTATGAACCTGTTTAAATAGAGATAGATAGATAATTATCTTTCAATTTATTGATTTCCTTTATAATCCTATGAATTTTATTTTATGTATCTTAAAAACATTATTCTGAGAGGGAATCCCTAGGCTTTCCTAGACTATTGAAAGGATTCAGGATACAACAAACAACCCCTTGACCTAGTTAATTAAAATGCAGAAACATTGCTAATATCTTATATATATTTAGAAAACCTCCACCTGGAAAAATATATAATTATATACAAATGAAAAGTGAAAGTTCTTCTATTTCTAAATGAACCAGTGAACAGTTTTCCAGTAGTAAAATTGTAAAGAGACATCAACACAATAAAGTGCACATGAAATAGAACTCAGAAAGGAAGATTTTTTTTATAATGTTTTGAATTAAGAGCTCTTTCCCACTAAAGTTCTACTCTAATGTTGTTGGTTTGTTTGTTTGTTTTTTACAAAGAGGTGACTCAAGGTTTTCAAAGGTTCCAGCGGATCCTGAACTTTGATAGGTCTTACCAAGATAGAAAGGCCCACGTGTCTCAGCATGAGCTTAGATAGAGAGGGTTATCACCAGAACATTGGCCACTAGGTCATGAATCTATGTCCCTTCCTGGATCACCGTCTTGTTGTGGTGAAGGGACTTGATGTAGCTCAATGAAACTATGAGTTCTGCCATGCAAGGTTACCCAAGATGGACAAGTCATAGTGGAGAGTTCTGACATAAAGTGATCCACTGTAGAAGAAAATGGCAAATCAATCCAGTGTCTTTGCCAAGAAAACCCCATGGGTGGTATCAAAATGATAAAAGATGTAACATTGAAAGATTAGCTCCTCAGGTTGGAAGGTGTCCAACATGCTCCTGGGGAAGAGTAAAGGACAACTACAAGTAGCTGTAGTACTAATAACTGGGTCAAAGTGGAAAGGAAGCTCAGTTGTCTGGTGATGGAAGGAAAGTTTGGTGCTATAAAGATCAATATTGTATAGGAACCTGGAATGTAAGATCTATGAACAGGTAAGCTGGATGTGACCAAACAGGAGATGGAAAGATTAAACATTGACATCTTGGGTGTCAGTGAACTTAAATGGAAAGGAACAGGTGAATTTAACTGTGGTTAGTTCTATTGTGTTGATCAGAGTCCCCAAGTCATTCAAAGTCATTTGTCTTTTAAACATCATTTTTTTTTTGACTAGGCAATGGGGTTAAGTGACTTGCCCAGGGTCACACAGCTAGTAAGTGTTATGTGTCTGAGGCTGGAAATGAACTCAGGTCCTCCTGAATCCAAGGCTGGTGCTCTATCCACTGAGACACCTAGCTACCCCTTAAACATCATTTTTACTGTATACATTTTTCTCTTGGTTCTACTAATTTCACTTTGCATCAGTTTATACACATCTTTCCAGGTCTTTCTAAAGCCATCTCTTCCTTACATATACTACTGTGGACAGGAATCCCTTCAAAGAAATGGAGTAACCCTCATAGTCAATAAAAGGGTTAGACAAGCAGTACTGGGGTATAATCTCAAAAATGACCAAATGATATCTGTTTGAATCCAAGATGGACATCTCTAATTGTATATCTTGTGGTACTTTAAAGATTACAAAGAACTTCCATTACAACATCCCTATAAGCTAGGTAGTGCAATTTTACAGATTAATAAATATTTTTACACATTAATAAACTCAGCCTTGGGGTATTGGGACTTGAATCAAGGTCTCTTGACTCCTGGTCCAGTGTTCTTCCCACTACACCACTTCTGCTCTTTTTATTTTATTTTTTAATATTGAAGTAAGTATAGAATAGAAGAAGCATGATGTAGTAAACAGAAGGACTGGCTCATAGTTAGGAATACCAGGGTTCAAGTCCTACTTTGGATACCTACTGGATATATGACTTTGGACAAAACATTAACCATTGAAAAATTGCAGACCAGGTTCTGATCTCCATCTGTAGAGGGAATTTCCTCCCTGGCAGTATACTATGTCAATGAAATCACAGGTTCAATCCAAAATGTATATAGAACACTAAATAAATATGAGAGGGCTCCTTTTCTATTTTGAAATTTCAGTTTCTGGGCAAAAAAAAAATTGCATGAAGATATTCAGTTCATTAGATAAAGTGGTGAGGAAAGACACAAGCTTTTTCTGAGAACCTCAGATGAATATACTAAGAGCATGTTTGATGACAGAAAATGCCTGAGGTAACAATGACTACAGAAACTGTGGCCTATTTGCTTATTTATATGTGACTGTTTTTAGAGTTTTAAAGTTTGTAACTGACAAAAATAATAAATCAAATAACTGTGGGACTGTGGGAAAATGTTATTAGGACTCGGGTTCAAATCTGACAGAAAGATGCATTACTTGAATTTTACCTCATAAACTAAAGATTAGTCACTAATCTTTAGGGGAGGCTTTGATTTGAGGCATTAGAGGCTGTTAAGACACCAGCAGGGGCAATTAGGTGGTGCAGTGCATAGAACACCAGCCTCAAAGTCAGGAAGACCTGAGTTCAAATCCGGCCTCAGATCAAACACTTGACACTTACTAGCTGTGTGACCCTGGGCAACCCCAATTGCCTAAAAAAAAAAGACACCAGCTGAAGAGTGATTAAGAGAAGTTATGTATGAGATAAAAGAAGGAAGAGGAGGAGAAGGAGGAGGAGAAGAAGAAAAAGAGAATAAAAATGAGCTGAGCATAAGACGAATCACAAGGAGTTGAGGACAGATGTAATAGAAAGCTTTTAGCTGAAACAGATTATTCTTTATTTTTAACTTTCCTTGACATATTGTTATTTATTTTTAAATTTTTATTTTATTTTTAGATCTAAAATCTCACCCTCCCATCTCTACTTCCTCACTCATTGAGAAAACAAAACTTTAAAATTCCTGCATTAGTCACATCATACCCACACGCACATGCACATACACACATACACACACACTACAGAGGTGGATAGCATATTTCATAATGAGTCTTCTTCAACTGTGGTCAGTTCTATTGGGTTGATCAGAGTTCCCAAGTCTTTCAAAGTCATTTGTCTTTCAAACATCATTTTTTTTTTATTTTTGGCTAGGCAATGGGGTTAAGTGACTTGCCCAGGGTCATACAGCTAGTAAGTGTCATGTGTCTGTGGCCAGAAATGAACTCAGGTCCTCCTGAATCCAGGGCCAGTGCTCTATCCACTGCATCACCTAGCTGCCCCTTAAACATCATTCTTACTGTATACATTTTTATCTTGGCTCTACTCATTTCACTTTGCATCAGTTTATACACATCTTTCCAGGTCTCTCTAAAGTCATCCCCTTCATCATTTCTTACAGCACAATAGTATTCCATCACAATCACAAACCACAACTTTTTTCCACTTAATAGGATTTTATTTTTTCCAATTACATTCAAAGATAGTTTTCAACATTCACTTTTACAAGATTTTGAGTTCCAATTTTTTTTCTCCCTTCCTCTCTTCCCCCTTCCCCAAGACATCATGCAATCCGATAGGCTATACATGTATGATCATATTAAACATATTTTCATGTTAGTTATGTTGTAAAAGAAGAATCAGAACAGAAAGGAAAAACCATGAGAAAGAAAAAAAGAGAAAATAGTATGCTTCTATCTGCATTCAGACTCCATAGTTCTTTCTCTGGAGGTGGATAGCATTTTCCATAGTGAGTCCCTTGGAATTGTCTTAGATCATTGCATTGCTGAGAAGAGCTAAGTCTTTCAAAGTTGGTTATTGCACAATGTTGCTGTTACTGTGTACAGTGTTCTCCTGGTTCTGCTCATTTCACTCAGCATCAGTTCATGTACGTCTTTCCAGGTTTTTCTGAATCATCATTTCTTATAGAACAATAGTATTACATTACATTCATATACCACAACTTTTTCAGCCATTCCCCAATTGATGGGCATCCCCTCAGTTTTCAGTTCTTTGTCACCATGAAAAGAGCTGCTATAAATATCTTTGTATATGTATCCTTTTCTTCTTTCTTTGATTTCTTTGGGGGACTTGGTCAAAGGATATGTACAGTTTAATAGTTTTGGGGGAGTATAGTTCCAAATTGCTTTCCAGAATGGTTGGACCAGTTCACAGCTCCACCAACAATACATTAGTGTGCCTGTTTTCCCACAGCTCCCCTAGCTGTCATTTTTCTTCTTTATCATCTTTGCCAGTCCTTTAGGTATAAGATAAGAGTTGTTTAAATTGTTTTAATTTGCATTTTTCTAATTATTAATAGCTGATTCTTTAGCTGCTTTGCAGATAACTTGTTGATTGTAACAGAGACATTGATTTGCTGATTGGCTGGAGAAAGGTTGGAAGTTCATTGGCTGAGAGCTGACTTTACTGCTTTCTGTTGCCATCTAAAGACTTCAAGAGGGGAAACCTCTCAGGAATGCCTGTGGCACTCCCTATTGTGCCTCCTTGTATGAGACAGTGTAACAGAGGGGAAAAGACAGGCTTTACATTTGTTTTACTGGAAACTGTGCTTTGCTCTGAGAATAGGCTTAGAGCTGATTCAACAAAGTCGAATTTCCCTTGCCATTTGTAGATCTGAGGAGCATGGCTTTCTCTGGCTTAAGGGAAATGCTTGTCACTGAGACAGCATAACATTTTTCTCAGTGCCTCACTGAGGGTGGCTGGGAACAAAAAGAGCTTATCACCGCTCTCTTGTCTCAGGAATAAAAGAGGAAAGGTTTTGGCCAGTATGAGAGAGGCAAGAATCAGAGTGAGAGCAGCTAGCAGAAAAGCAGCTACGTGTGGTATAGATTGTTCCTAAAGGGACAGTAAGGTGTAATCCAGAGTTGTGAGTTGCCCTGGCTCATGGGGCAACATTTTCCCATTCCCATGCCTCCTTGTTAGGTTTCTATATCCATGTACTTACCCTCCCCTCTGGAAACTGTGTGCTTTGATAGTAGAATGACCCAGGTTTATAGGTGGAATGTTATTTTCTGCTGATCTTGCTCTGATCTTCTAGTAAGTAAATATTATTATTTCTCCATTTGTCTTCTATTAAGTAACTAATGTTTGATTATTCTGTATTGTACTTTCTGCTCCTCTGAATGGAGGGGAGAATGAAGAGCTCCTTCCCAAACCTCCATTTAAAGAGAGGCCCAAGCCAGCCATCTCCTCATTTCCCATCTGGCTGCACAACTTTCTCCATCATAACTCTCCACAATCATTTCCAACTCCTTTTCGTGTGTTGTCTTTCTCCATTAGATTGTAAGCTCTTTGAGTGCAGAGACTATCTTTATTTCTCATATTTGCATCCCCAGCACTTATCACAGTACCTGCCACATAGTAAGCACTTAATAAATGTTTATTGATTCCTACTTTTGCCTTTTGATGAATAAATGTAAGTAACTATTCTTGTTTATGCATCCTAATGAATAAATGTTACAATTGTTATTGCTTTTATTTTGTCACTAACTAAATGTTTTATGTTTAACACTTGATGGTGTTACAGTGACTGATTTTGTATAAATAGGAAACACACTGGTTGGGGCTTGGGAACTACAGTAGTAAGTAAAAGCATGTATGTTCCTCAGTACCAAGCTTGTCCCTAGAACCTTGAGAATGGGGATGTTTTGAGATGTAGCTGTGGAGTGTTGTCCCCTCTGAAAACTACAGACTTGCCAGCTTGAGTACATGTTGGGTGAGTGAACTAGCCCAGAGAGTGAAAATGGGGGGTCCACACCAAGCCAGACCTCCATAAATAATCAAAATCTTTTTTCTATGAGTTGCTTTCTCTCCTTTTTCTGAATCTTATTTTCCAATTTCTAATTTTTCTCAAGTTTTCCTTTCCTGAATTTTCCCTCCTCCCTCCATATTAAACTTTTCCACATGCCTCCTATTGTCCTAAAGAAAATACAGTAAGATTCCTTTTTATTCAAGACAAGTACCTTGTTTTGTTGTATTTCCAACTACCTCATTTAAGTAAAACACAGGATGTCTCCTTTGTTGGGAACAATACAGACAAAATTAGTCACCTAGAACACATAAATGGTACAGTACACAATAAAGGCTTATTCTATAATTCTGGGTCCTTCTTTGTCAGTTGCCAGTGGGTGGTTTCCATTTTGGTTCTATTTAACCATAGAACTTATGTGATTTCACTGTTATCTTCCAGTGTTCTTTTATTGAATTCAACACCCACAAATAATTTTTATAGTTACAAAGTTTGCTATAAGCGGCTGTCAAAAAGACATATTTGAGATAAACTTTTCCACATGTCTGCCAAATAAGGGCACATTAAAAATATTCTTTTGGTGATATATAGCTGGAAGTCAAGGAATACTATAGCTGAGGACAACCTAAAGCGCAATGGAAAGGTATGAAAGAGGTGTGGATAGACTGTAACACATAATAAATGAAGAATTACTTGGTACAAGTGGAGTAAAAGATACTACTGAGGGAAAGGATTACTGGAAAAATTTACTGGTCACATATAAAACATAAGGGACAACCAGTGGACAGACCACAGGCTCTGTTGGTATCCTTACATTATTGTAAGAGCATAAGGAAGATCCTCAGCATGTTAGGGAGATGCTCTTCCAGTGGAATTATGGGAGGGTATGTGCCAGAGTTGCACCGAAGGGAAATCATGCAATCTGTATCATCAGAGGAAATACTGACATCATTGAAGTCAAACATCCATTGAAATACTGAAATATTGGAGAGTGCCATTTGCAGTTTGGGCATCAGAGTCAGAGAAAAATTAAGTAATTGTAGATTAGACAAAATGTTGGCTGAAAGAGTAGGAGTCAACATCCTCTAATTTCCTGAATCTCTGTTACCTTTGGTCTAAGAACAAGGGTCCTTTTCAGTCTTATCTTTGTAGTCATTATCTGAGTAGGACAGAAGGTAAGTAGATGAGGTCATTCTCAAGTGTGGCTCTGTATTAAAAGAATAATGAATAGGTGGTGACAAATGACCATTCATTCATTCATTCATTTGTAACTGGGAGGTGTCAGGATGGAATGAGGATGGTGCTCACTTTCCCACTTCCCCTTACTAACTAGAAAGGGGATGCAGTCAAGACCTTCACATGACATGCCTAACTCTGCCGACTGGATTGGCTGAGAGGTAGAACTTTCTCCTCTAATCCCTCCCAGGTAGGAAAGAAGCTTAGCCTCAAGCTCCCTTAGTACCATACCCTCAAGCTCCCTTAGTACCATACCCTCCACATAATGAGCCACACAATAACCACAAGCTCATCTTTCAGGAGAAAATCCAAGTGAGCCCCTTATTTCAAGCTTTAAAGTTCTACTTGTTGGGAGAGTTATAAAATAATTTATGACACTAAATATAACCCAAAATAGCCCCCAGGATGGCAGGGGAAGGTTTCGTCCACCAAACTAGAACCTTCCAAAATATTAAGAAAATCCTCAGAACTGTCCCCTCCCCTCCCATGCACATTATGATTGCAAATAATGACATGATTGTTGACAACAGAAACAAATTCATTTATAAAAAGAGAATCAGACTTACAAACTACATAGGCATTAGGGGAGTAGTATAGGAAAACAGACAATATTGTTTTTTTCTTCCTTTTTTTTTTTTGTCTAAATGATAGGATGATGAAGAAGAGGGAAAGAGACTAAGAAAGTGAGACCAACAGACAGAGTATTCTACCTATTGCTAGGGTAGATCCCAATACTGGATAGAACCAAGTTTGGATCCTACTTCCTAGGCTGGTCACTACTATTGCCACTGACTTTAGTGGATCAAGTTTCTGGCCATTTTGTGTGCCAGACAGTATTCTGCAAATTGCTTTATGTTTTCTTGTTTTTGTTTAGGCAATTAGGGTTAAGTGACTCACCCAGGGTCACACAGCTAGTTAAGTGTCAAGTATCTGAAGTCAGATTTGAACTCAGGTCCTCCTGACTCCAAGGCTGGAGCTCTATCCACTGTGCCACCTTGCTGCTCAAAAAGCTAAATTTCAAAGAAAAAAAAAAACCTAACAAACCAACTCAACCTTAACCATGCAGGTGGTAACTGACAGAAGTCTGAATTCAAACCCAGGTCTTCTGATGTCCACATCCAGCACTTTTGTTGTGTCAAAATAATATCTAAGGGAAGGCTTTGTTTATGGAACTTCAGGGTTGGGAGTCACCTCCAAGATCACCTAATTCAACCTGTATGTGAATAAGACCACTCATTTTCAATGAGGTCAAAATATAGTTTAAACAGTATCATTTATGTCAAACATGGAAATGTATGCTTTACAAAAATTATCTGTCTTTGCCCCATCCAGGATTTCTCCTAGGATCATAAGAATTTGGCTTATTTTGACCCTACCCAGGGTTTTCACCAGGGAACATCATATAATTTCTTGAAAGAAATTTAACAAATTTGCTCAGACTCACTTTCCTAGACCCAGGCAATTTACATTTCCAGGGGGAAATATTTGTACGTTTTTTTCTATTTATATCTTCAAGGTAAATGCTTCCTTTAGAGTTTCTCTTCTCTAATGTTATAGGTTTAGGCCCCCACTGACTATAAGTCATCTTACCCCCACCCTCCAGACCCACTATTAGGTACCAGTGATTAGCTCCATAATTTCATTAAACTGCTTAACATTAATTAGCTTTTATAAAGGATCATTTACTTTGAAACTATAGAAAGAAGTAACACTCCCCCTTCTGCAACATCTTGAGAACAAACTCTTAGATTAGTTCCTATATAATATTGGTCCCAGTAAGTTCACGACCACATGCAATATGACTTGCTAGCTGAGTCCGGGTCTCAGCTATGGCTAGATTGGATCCCTAAGATCACTTCTTTCTCCTCAGGCCATGAGGCACTTGTTGGACTCTGGAGTGCTGGTACTCCGGGGCTCCCTCCATGCCTTTTGAAAGTTGCAAGATCGGAAGTCTCCAATCCTTTCACTAAGAAAGAAAAAGAACAATGGGACCAACAACTCCAGAATTCTACAGGAACTAAAGTCAACTTCACTGCCATGTAGTTTACAGATTCTGTTCTCTTCTTCTTCTTTTTTTTTTTTTTTTTGGAAATCATAACATTTGCTTTCCCCTAGGCCTGTGTTATCTATCTTGCTTTCCGTGATCTTTCAAATATCATTGAGAGTGAGTTCATGAGCTGCCCTGGTCACACCATCTACTACCCTGCCTTTTGGGGTTGAACTGTTCCACTCTTAGGTACACCAGTGCTAAGAAAACAGAAACATACTGTCATCGCGTCAGTACGCAAAATCTTTGTAGCACGTAAGGAATGGGTAGAGTTTTTTCTCCATTGTCCCTTTAAGAACGTTGGGTGTCATTGTGATATGTCAGAGTAGTACTTCCGTGGAAGTATTCATTAGGTATACTGTAGGATATACACATTGCTCATATGGTTAGGTATTCATGGAAGATGACAAAGTGGGATGGGGTTGGGGAGGAATCTGAGACCCAGTTCTACAACCCCAATTGACTTTTTAACATCTTGAATTGGATGTCCCATAGGCATCTGAAATGCAACATGTTTAAAAGAGAATTCATCTTTTCCCCCAAACTCTCTCCCCCTTCTGAATTTTCCTATTACTGTTGAGGGTATCATTATCCTCTCACTCACTCAGTCTTAAAACTTCAATGTCATCCTCAATTCCTCATCCACACTCACTCTACACACATATCCAATCAATTATGGAATCTTGACATTTTTACTTTTACAAGATTTCTCATATACATCCCCTTCTCTCCACTCACTCAACCACCACCGTAAGGCCTCATCATCACATACCTGGACCATTAAAACAGCCTTGAAATTGTTCTCCCTGCCTCAAGTCTCTCCTGGCTATGCTCCATTCAGCTGCCAAAGTGATTTTCCTAAAGCATAGGTCTGCCCATGTCACTCCACTACTCAATAAACTCCAGTGACTCCCTACTACCTCAAGAATCCTCCAAAGTCCTCTACAATCTCCCCACAATCTTCTTAATCTCTACACTCCTTAATACACTCTACAATCCAGCTACATTGCCTACTTGAAATTCCTTGAACAATACATCTGCTGACTCTGATTTTGCATGGGCTGCCCCGCATATCTAGAATGCTCTCCCTCCTCATATCTGCCTCTTAGCTTTCCTGGCTCCTTTCAAGACTCAGCTCAAATTCCACAACTGCAAGAAATCTCCCCAGCTCCTGGTGCATTCCCTTTGAGATTATCTTTCATCTACTCTGGAAGTATTTTGTCTATTCCTAGTTATTTCTTTGTTGTCTTCCCTATTATAACATGAGCTTCTTGAGAGTAGGGCCAGTGTTTTTTGTCTTTCTTTTTATCCCCATAGCTTGACACAGCTCTGGCCCATAATATGTGCTAAATAAATGCTTGTCAACTGATTGACTGACCAAGATTATTGTAATGCTTCTTGAGGTCTTTTCTGGTCTTAGAGTTAAAGTAGGGTTGATGTAGTAAATAAATCTAATGTCCTACTTTTCATGACCCTATTTGGGGTTTTCTTGACAAAGATACTGGAGTGTTTTGCCATTTTCTTCTCCAGCTCATTTTATAGATGAGGAACTGTACCACACCCCACTTAAAGTATTGTAAGGAACAGAGAAACAGCCAGTAGTTGAGGAGAGATGGAAGATAAGTGAGAATGTGAGGATGATAGAGGGGGTAATCTGTTGGAGAAGATGGAAAATAATAGAATCACTTGTACATGTAGAGAGGTTTGCATTGGTAAAGAGAAGGGCCAGTGTGAGATTGAGAGTGAAGGAGGAGATAGTGACAGAAAGTTGCTGGGTAATGTGAGATAAGGAGGTTTAACATAAGCAATAACAACATCTGAGGCATTTGGAAATGAATTATAACATTCTCAACAATATAGGTTGGGGCATGATCAGCTCATTTAAAATTATCAGTAAATTGCTGTTAACCTTATCAGTAGACAACAGGGGTCCAGAAGTGAATCACTGGTTCAATAGAACCTTGGATTAGTTTACCTTTAGAGACTCTTTTTCATATAATATAACTTGTCTAACTCTTTCTCGTTGATTTTTCCTATGTCCTTCTTGACCACCAAGAAAAAAAAAATCAGGCCAATATAATATCAATAAGTGATTTTATTAATTCATCATATATTAGAGTTCTTACTGTATGCAAAGCTCTCTCCCCCCACCCCTTTAATAAAAGGATTTGTTCTGTGAAGCTTGGATTCAGTCAAAGAGCTGCACTTGAGGACCTAGAGAGCCACATGTGTCTTTGAAGCTGCAGGTTCCCCACCCCTGCTTATGCCTCACTGCTTCTAAGGGGGTACCTAAGTGGTACAGTGAATAGAGCACTGGGCCTAGAGTCAGGAAAAGCTTAGTTCAAATCCAGCCCCAGATACTTATTAGCTATGTGACCTTGGGCAAGTCACTTAACCCTGTTTGCCTCTGTTTCCTTATCTATAAAATGAGCTGGGGAAGGAAATGGTACTGTAGTATCTTTGCCAAGAAAACCCCAAACGGGGTCATGAAGATTAGAACATCACTGAACAGCAACAAAATTCAGGAACAGTCTTTTACACACTCAATAAGCAAGGCCAGGCATTAGACAGATGGCTGGTTAAGTATTATCTATGGTAGAGCCAGAGCATGACTTTAGTCTCATGCTTTAATCAATGAGGTAATCATCCAAAGACCAATGACCTTGATAAATTGAGGTGAGCACAATTTTCCATGGAGCTAATCCCAAATATTTGAGTAGTAATGAAACTTCTCTTTCGCAGCCTAGAAACTCCTAGAAAAAGCTGTCTATACTCATTGCCTCTATTTTTTCACCTCATGTTCACCCCTCAAATCCTTATAATCTGGCTTTCAGCCTTATCATGCAACTGAAAGGGTTTTCTCCATGTAATAATCATCTATTATTTGGTAAATCTAATGGCCTTTTGCTTTATTTGGCCTCATGGCTCAAGATAGAGGGCAAGGACCCAGGTCTGAGGATTTACAGAAAACTGGTCCCCAGGAAGCTAGTACAAGCACGAGCTTCTTAACAATGCAGCTCAGCAAGCAGGCAAAAACAAGAGTTCACACACACACACACACACACACACACACACACACACACACACACAC
>NW_020954576.1:27449485-27456870 GCF_900497805.2 Vombatus ursinus
CACACACACACACACACACACACACACACACACACACACACACACACTATAGCAATACAGACCAACAGGAATTTGGTCACACACAGGGCCAGGTCACATGGATGAAGGAGATGTGTATTGTAGCAAAGATTTTGGTGGGAGTACATGCTCAGAGTGATGTCTGAGCAGGGAATTTTTATACCTTAAAGATGGGCTTGGTTGAGAACAGGTAATCAATGCCAGATATGGGAGATATTCCTAATCAACCCTAGATATGATGGGGAAATGCCCCAGAGCACTTGTAGATACCAGACTTGGGTAAGGAGTTTCTTAATGGGGCCAGAAATTTGGTGAGGGTTCAATTTGGAAAATTGGGATCCCAGAAATGGGTGTTGGTGTGCAGCTGCTGCAGTTGTCTGGGAGGCTTGTCCAATCAGGAGCCGTGATCATTTACTTGTTTGACATGGAGTCAGAGAAAAAGCACAGGCTGTCTATCATTGTTTATGATTATGGTCATTAGGATCCTAACCTTGATTCTTTCTTCAGGAAGCTTACCCTAATCCCAGTGGAAAATTACTTTGTATATATTTTCTATTTGATTTTCTAAGTACATGTGGTTTTCCCCCAATAAGCTCCTTGAAAGCAGGGATGATTTTTTGTGTATCACCAGCACCTAGCATAGTGACTGGCACTTCGTAAATGCTTAATAAATGCTAGTTGAATTTAATTGGTCACCCTGATTAAATCTATTACATGTAGATTGCCACTAATGAAGAGAAATACCTAAATCTGACCAAGATTCAGTCCATGTTGTAGGTTTCTAGAAAGCAGTAAGTTCAAATAATTAATAATAATAACTGATATTTATATGGTACTTTGAAATTTGCAAAATATTTTATATACATTAGCTTATTTGAACCTAATAACAACCCTTCAAGGATGATATAACAACTATTATTATCCCTATTTTTGCATGTGAGGAAACTGAGGCTCAGAGAGGTTGTGACTTGGCTATGATCACATATCTAATAAGTAGCAAAAGCAGGATTTGAACCTGGGTCTCTCTGATCCCAAATCTAGAATTTCTTCTAATCCATCACACTGCCTTCCTATAGAATCAACTATAAGCCATAATCCAGAGGTATAGTCTAATTTGAATACAAGTTTTCCCAGGCACATATACATCTCCTGTGTCAGCTATCTCCTTCTTCCACTAACTCTTCAATTACCTCTTTGTAAATTAGAAAACTCAAGATTAAGATGGTGTCCACAATTATTCTGGGACTGTAATACACTGGAAATTGTGCTAGGTGTCAAAGGCAAAAGAAAGAATGTGAAAACAGGTGCTCCACGCCCAGGCAACTACTGATAACAGTAATTTGTTTTGTCTCCTTTGCAAAAGGAGTTGAATACAAAATGAAGGGGTGGAGAAGACTTCAGAAAGACTTATACATAGACAAGCAGGTGGGAGGAAGTAGAAACTGAAACTTGGAAGGGCAAAATGAAAGAAAATGATTAACTTGAGAGCCAGATGAGAGCTTTGAGAGATTGAGGGAATGTGTCACCAAAGCACAGACAAAGTTGCTTTAGTTTCATGCTTCTGTTATTTAAAAAACCCAACATAAACAAACCAGCAACTTGGCAGCAGAGAAATCTCAATTGGCGAGAGATTAGTTTCAGGACCAATTGCCAGCTGTTGTCCCTTCTTACCTCCCTCCCTTTAGGGCAGGGCATTTGTGAAAACAAGCAGTAAAGAAATAGAAAGGAATCCAGATGTCAATAATTCCACCTATCCACTTTTCCTACCTCACCCCTCTTTTAGTTTTATTTACTGACATGTCAAATACATCAAAACATTAAGTTATTTTTTTATGCAAGCATATTTTAAGGTGTTTAGGAGGCTTAGTGCCATGGTTTCCCATTGGAGAGAAGCTGGAATTTGGTGACAGACATCTAAAGGATCCATGTGCTGGCTGACTGCATCACAGGACACAGAGTTTTTGAGACTTCTTCTGTTTCTTTTGATGTGTGCAAATAAGGAAAACAAAATTGACTAAAGATGAGCCTGTGAAAAATCTTTTCTGTGAAATTGTCCTTTTATACTCAGATGTTTACTTTTAAGTATTTTTGCTTCCTGCAAAAGTGTTAATTGTTAGGGGTTATAGTTCCTATGCTTCTCATCCAGGTTGCTATTATTCAACCATCAGGACAGCTATGTGGCACAGTGGATAGAACGTGGTGCCTATAGTCAGGAAAAGCTGAGTTCAAATCCAGCCTCAGACACTTCCTAGCTGTGTGACCCTGAGCAAGTCACTTAACCCTGTTTGCCTTGGTTCCCTCATCTGTAAAATAAGCTGGAGAAGGAAATGGCAAATCATTCCAGTATCTTTGCCAAGAAAACCCCAAATGGGTCACAAAGAGTTAGATACAACTTATAGACTAAATAACAACAAAAGAAACAGAAGGTTATTAATAAAACTTTTAAGAATGTGTCTGATACTCAGATAGAGGATACCTAGAAAAGAGTTATAGAGGAAGAATGGTTTGATAAAAAGAATACTTGGTTTGGAGTCAGATGACCTCAGTTTAAGTTTTGGCTTTGGTCTGACACTTAACTACCTATTCAATGGCTTGCAAATTACAACTTTCTTGGTCTCAGTTCTCTCATCTGTAAAATAAAGGGACTGGATCCAGAAATTCCCAAAGTTGGACAATACCACTCCCTGGGGGATGCTGGAATGATGGGGGTTCAGTAGTAGCTTTGGGTGCAATTGAGGGGCATTGAATAAAAATAAGGGGGCAGTGGAAGCATAAGGAAGGAGGAGAAGAAAATTTTGAAAAACCATTCGTACATATTTCATCTGTTGTGTGACAGAATTAAAGTTGTAGTGATTACATTATTTTCTAAATAAACACACAAAATGCAAGTTATAATCCATCAGTGGTCAAGTCTGTCGACAGGTCTTAACAAGCAAGTGTTGGCAGGCAAGCATGTTACTCATTGTCAAGAAGTCCAGCATGCATCAGCAGGAATATGTGTGTTTAATGATTTATTTACAATATGATACTATACAGTTGCATGATGCAATATTGTGTCATCAAAATTTCAATGCAAGAACAACCCCACAAATTTACAATAAATTATTATATTTAAGATGCATCATTTAAAAATACTTTATATATTTTGAAATGATGCAAATTTTTTAAAAAAAAGTTAAAGGGTGAAAGAAAGTAGATTTCCAGGGTGGGCATTGAGTAAATTTTTTTTTTTTTTTGCAAAGGGGACAGTAGGCCAAATAAGTTTTGGAACCTCTGGATTAGATGATGTCTAGTAGATCTCTTCTATCCTAAAACTATGATTATTTTCTAGCTGTGTAGCCTTAGTCAAATCACTCAACTTCTCTGAATTTCATTTTGCAAAATGGGGATAATAATAGCTTCCTATCTACCTTACAAAGTTGTTTTGATCAAAGTGCTTTGTAAACCTTAAGGCCTATATAAATGTGAGTTATTATAGCATTTCATATTCCCATTTAGCTTTAAAAAGTATTGCATTTTACAAATCAATTTCCTCTGCCAGGTAATTTCAAAGCAGACCTCTTTTCACTTCTAGGCTCTTAAGTTATTTAAGCTGTGCTATATGGAGAGGGTAAGAGAGCTTTTACTCACATTTATAGATGTTTTTGAGGGTAACAAATACAAATTCCATTCAATTCAGTATTCTAGATTCAAGGCACTGGCATTTAGAATACTTTACAACTTGGCTCCTTCCTACCTTTCTAGATATACCTTAGTCCCCTTCGCATCCTCTATAGTCCAGTCAAACTGGCCTGCTTGCTGCTCTTTACATATACAATTCCATCTCCTTTCTGGGTGCATGCTTTCACATAGGCTGGACCCCATATCTGGAATGCTCTCCCTTCACACCTCCACCCCCTACACTCCCTAGCTTTCTTTAGCTCATGGGCTCTTTCATTTTGAAGATTCTCCTGATCCCCCAGTTGCAAGTACCTTTTTTCTTCTCCTCCCACCCAAATTATCTTTCTTTAACTTTTTAATATATTTTATATTTATTAGTGTGGGGGGGTGGTCTCTTCATCTGGGCACTTCCCTATATCAATGAAATCACAGGTCTGGTCCTTAACCTATTTCTGTACAATGACGATAAAAAACATTTATATAGAACTTTAAGCTTTTCAAAGCACTTTATACATATTATCTTCAAAAATATATTTTGTGCCTATCCCTAAATTTGCTAGTGCTATTTCATCTGAGATTGTCTCCCCTCTATTCTATATGTATCACTTATATACCTACACACGTACATGTTGTTTTCCCATTTTTGAGGGCAGGAAGTGGTTTGTAGGCTTTTTAAAAAAACTAGTCTTAGGGGCAGTTAGATGGTGTAGTGGATAGAGCTCTGACCTTGGAGTCAGGAGTACCTGAGTTCAAATCTGGCTTCAGACACTTGACACTTACTAGCTGTGTGACCCTGGATAAGTCACTAAACCCCCATTGCCTCATCAAAAAGTAAAAAACAAAACAAAAAACTATTCTTTATCTCACAAGCATGTCGCACAGTGCCTAGCATATAGTATGTACTTAATACTTTTTAGAAGTACTTAATACTTTTTGGTTCATTTGTTAATTAGATAGAATGTAAACTTTTTTTTTTTTTGCAAAGTAATAGGGATTAAATGATTTGCCCAGGGTCACACAGCTAGTTCAGTGTCATGTATCTGAGGCTGGATTTGAACTCAGGTCATCCTGACTCCAGCATTAGTGCTCTATCTACTATGCCACCTAGCTACCCTAAATGTAAACATCTTGAGCATATGCCCTGTTTGGTCTTTGTTTTCAAATCGATATCACCTACTACAGATTGCAACATAGTAGATGCTTAACAAATGCTTATTGATTGACTGTTCACTGAATACACAAAGGTGTATATAGGAGGATCTGAACCCCTGGATTGGCTTGTCTTGCCAGAAGACATAGACCTGGAGGGAACTGTTTGGACAGCACAGAGCCGAAGTGAAAAGTAAAATATTTGTTCATCAGTCTTACAAACTGCATCATGCATCAACCTGCTAGGAGAGCTATTGCCATAGTTATAAGTTGCACTATCCAGTTTTACCTCTGTCAATGCAACCTTGCAAGTCTTTATGTGTGGAGGAAATAAATATATGTCCCTTAGCTGGTTTATATTGTACACCGAGAACTGGTCTACTCTTCCCCTTTTGGGGAGAACATACATATGCAGCAAATGTAAGCTATCAGTAATTTTCTCTGGGGCTCTGGGGTTGGGGTACAAAAAAGCTGAAGAGTAAGGAAAAAAAAACACCTTATCTCTTCCATTATGGGCCAGGCTTCCCCAAGGTTGAACCACGCCACCAAGTTTGTAGAAGAATCGTTTTAGTAGAGAAGAGGGCACAGTACCTTCTCTTTGGGATCACATTACAATTATTATATACTCAAATGACTACTCCAAATATTACACGTAATGTTGGTCTTGCTTAACTCTTTTTTTGTTATTCTTTGTTTGTTAAAAAGGGAGGGCTCAATGAGTGAAAGGGAATATACTTTTTTTTTTTTTTTTACAAAAAGCATCAATAAAACATTAAGGAAAAATATAAGTCAATTTACACACATACATATATACACCCACAACCAAAATCACTGCTCTAAGCCCCTATTTTCCCTCTCTGATTCCTCCTAAGATCAGTCAATATTAATCATATTAATTACATCATAGCAATGCAAAGAAGGATAATTTACTTATAATAAAAATGTAAGGGACATATCAAGAAAATGAATTAACAGAAAATGTTCTTATCACCTATTACTCAAACCCCAGATGATATAACATTATGAATCAAACCTGACTTTTGGCCCCATGTCTTGGCTATCAGCCCAGCATCTAATCTCAGGAAGCAAGAAGTAGTAGTTTAACAATTTACTCATCAGAAAACTACAAAAGGTGCTGAATCTTTTTGTCTTGGTTGTTCATTGGCTGTCCATCAACACTGGACTGGTGAGTCTTCAGGATTTGGCTGCCGATGCTTCCTGTGCAGAAGGGTGAAGTCTTAAATGGCTACTGGAGCACATGTGGAGCAAAATCAAAGCCATGGTAAACATGGGGGAAAGCACTGGTGCTTTCAACAGTGCTGGAGTATCTATGCCCCGTAGTCTAGCATCAGCAAGAGTGTTGGGGAAAACCTTACTGTTTATAAACCTTGGCAGGATGATGAATAATGCCCTTGGAGCTTCTGACTTCTAGAGACATTTTTCCTCTTTTTTTTTCTTCCCTCTTTTTCTCCCTTTAAATTTTGTGCTTCTTGGCTTTTTAATTTTCTCCTGTATGTTTTTTGCAAGAAGTATGCCTATCAACTAGAATCTAAATGATGTAGACATGATGTGGAACCTGAAACATACTTCTGGAGAAACCACTTTGCAGAGCCTCCCCAAGGAAGCAGTAAGCTCTTTGCCCTCAAATCCTGTGGGAATGTAGTCCAGAGATGGAGGCATGCACCTGGTACACCCAGAGCGTTGGTAACATCCCTCACATATGTAAAGTAGAAAGTAAGTTTAACTCCTAATACTGTGAGGGAGGATCAGGGAAAGCTTCATGGAAGAGGTGGCACCTGAGGTGAGTCTTGAAGACAGATAAACATGCTGACTCGGACAAATGAGAAGGGGAGGTACATTCTAAGCACAGGGAATAGTTATTGTAACATCAGCTTCAATAGCCTCTCTCATGAAGACTCTTATTGCTATGTCTTTAAGAGGCAATGGAATCTTGGGAAGCTACAGTTTAACTGCTATTTTTAAGAGGGAATGAATCTTGAGAAAACTGGCAGCTTAATTGTCATACTGGAAAGTCAACTGTGGTGGCTGGAGAAAGACTGTGTGAAGACAGAAAGAAAGAACTAAGAGAATTGCTTTCCTGAGAGACTGCATTTAATTCTCATCTTGGGTGAAACATTATAAAGAGAATTCTTGGATTTGGGCTGCTATCCTGAGCAAGCTGAATCGTGGGACTGGGCTTCCAGACTTGAGGAGGTCAGCAGGAGCAGCGATGCTGAGCTGTGACTTTTTCACAGGTGAGACATTATTTCTCTTTATTTCTTGTTACATTGTTAATACATTAGATAATTAGGAAGTTAGTAACCTTGATGTTTTAAGCCTTGGATATTGGGGTTTATATGTATATATGTATGTATGTACATGTATATATGTATGTATATGTACATATATGTGTGTATATATACAGAGAGGATATACAGAATATATATACACAGAACATATATAGATTATACAAATCTATACGTAGAACATATAGAGAATATGTAGACTATCTAAATCTATACATAGAACACATAGTGAACATATAAATCTATACATAG
>NW_020954576.1:27456880-27616081 GCF_900497805.2 Vombatus ursinus
TAAATCTATACATAGAACACATAGTGAACATATAAATCTATACATAGAACTTATATAAAGACTATGAAAACATACATAGAACATAAATAAAGAATATATAATCATACATAAACATATTTAATCTGTAGAATATATAAATACATACATAGAACATATATACACATGCACATATATATACCTACATATGTGGGGAGAGAGAGAGAGAAAAGTCTATGGAAAAGAAGTTTCTCCACTTTATTTAATAAACTAGGGTAGGGGATCAGAGCTAATTACTGATAGAGATGTCACAGTTTTCATATTTTATAAGGAATTAACAGAATATATCCTGTTTGCCTCAGAATCTGGTATGAGAATGAGAACGAATAAAATAATGAGGGACAGGGTTTAGTGTTGTTGTTGACAAATATACACACTTAGTGACCATGTAGTCTATGTGTGAGGGTCACCAAACTTAACATCCTATTACACTAGTGTAAATATATAGTAGTGGGAGATAGTGTAAATTTTGAGGAACTGCTAGTAATTCACTTTGTCCTGTATGTAAAGTTCATAAATGGGATTCATATAAAACAAAGCTGAAAAGGTAGGGATGATCTAAATTGTAGAGGTTTTTAAATGGTAGGCTAAGGAGTTTATATTTTATCTTAGAAGAAAGTATTAATTCCAAGAAAATTTTTGATATGGTGATATGGTCAGACTTGTGCTTGAAGCAGATTATTTTGGCAGCTCTTGTGGAAGATGAGAGGGAGAGAGAGGCTAGAAGCAAGGAGATCAATTAGGACACTATTACCACAGTCTGAGTGAGTGGTGATAATAGACTAAACTAGGGTGGTGGCGCTGTGAGTTTGTGGTTTGGCAATTGATTGGCTAGTGAGATAATGTGACTGACAGTTACACACTTCTTTTAGCTTTGTAAAGTGCTTTTATAGACGTCTGACAATCTTCACAAAGTGAAGAGTTATGAGTTATGTGAAGGTTATGAACCTGGATGACTGGAAAATTGGTGGTACCCTCAATTTATTGAATAATTATTAAGCATTGCTATGTGCATGCCATTGTGTTGGGGATTGAGGTTACAGAGACAAAAAATGAAACTGTACTTGTCCTCAAGTAATTGATATTCTTTTGGAAAGAAGGGGTACAACATATACACAAATAAGTCAATATGAAGTTTATGCCAAAGTATACAAGGTCATAAATAGAGAGGGAGAGGGAGAGAGAAATGATAACTGATAAATGGAGGGATCAATAAAAGTCTTGTGTAGGACTGGTACCTGGATGATGCTCAGAAGGAACCTAGGATTCTTCCATTTAGATATGAGGAGGGAATATATTCCAGAAATGGCAACCATTTGTGCCGAGGCCCAGAGGCAGAAAATAACAGGCCTATTTCAAAAGTAGAATGTGTGATGGGAAATCCTATTAAATAAGTTTGGAAAGATTAGTGGAAGCCAGACTGTACAGGGTTTGTGTAGGGATTGTATGCTAGGCTGAGAATTTTTTGTATTTTATCCTAGAGCCAATATAGATCTATTGAATATTTTTATTCAGGGTTAGGGGTAGGTTGGGGGAAAAGATGACATAGTCAGATCTGTATTTTAGGAATGCCAGTTTGTAAGCTGTTAGGAAGACAGATCTGAGAGTGGAGTGGAGAGGCTGGTTATTGCAGTCATCCAGTCAAATGATCACAAGGGACTGAACTGGGTAGAGGTGTTAGGATTGTAGAGAAGGTGACAGATGCAAGAAATATTGTATAGGTAAAATCAGTAAGCCTTAGCAACTGCCTGGATAATCAATAGCAAGTATTTATTAAGTACCGACTAAGTGCAGGCATTGGTGCTAAATGCTGTGCGTTTGTAGGGAAATTAAAGCGAAAGTCCCTGCCCTCAAGGATCTTATGTTCTAATAAAGGAGAATGCTTACTTTCTCAATCTACACTCAGACAAATAGATTGGATTCCCAGAGCATTTCTGCCTAACTACTCCCCTCAGCGTTTTAGGAATAACTCTAATGGCCTGGGATGGGGATGGGTGGGTGGGACTGGGGGTGGGGTTTCTAATACTATCGCTTATAAGCCCCAACCAGTGTGTTCCATATTCATTATCAATTGATACTAGTCAGCCAGACTTAGGGTTTTTTTTTTTTTTAAGAAATGGATATTTACTAAGGTGGTATAGTAAGAACAGTTGTTATAAAACACTTTCTTCTTGTCTTCCTGCCAAACTGGGGAGATGGTCTCTCACAGAATTCAGGGGAAAGTGGGCTCAAGTTTAGAGAACACATGTAAGAAAACGGTAAATAAGTTGCTGGAAGTCTTTCCACTCCACCCTTCCCTTCTAGAGTTTTCATGAAGTTCCCCCTAGGTATAGTATAGCTTTCTACTAGGTTCCTTGTAGCCTCCCTCTTTCCTCAGGGAAAGTTTGCTTCTGTGACTCTCAGCTCCCAATGCAGTGCTATTGTCAGCCACTGCTATTTTGAGGACACTCTTATATTTGCAGATGGATAGTCCCAAATATTCTGACCTTTTGAAGTTTGAAACCTCATTCTGTAATCAATGGTGTATATGCATGTGTGAACTTCTCCCTCCTCTCCTCACTTCCCACCCAAGCCATTGTCTCTCAGGGGTTTAGATCCTGGGCTGCTCATTATTGGAATGACTGATTGTAGACTGTTTTATCAAACCAATCCCAAAATACTTGCTGTGTTTTGTTATTGTTTAGCATCCAACTCTTTGTGACCACATTGTTTTCTTGGCAAAGATACAGGAGTGATTTGTCATTTCCTTCTCCAACTCATTTTACAGACGAGGAAACAGAGGCAAGCAGGGTTAAGTTGACTTGCCCAGGGTCACACAGCTGATAAGTGTCTTGAGGCTGGATTTGAACCAGGTCCTCCTGACTTCCAGGGCCAGTACTCTCTCCACTGTAGCACCTAGCTGCCCCTTCTTGTGTTTACACCTATCTTATGTTTTGATTTAATCTCAGTTGAGAAGTCTCAGCCTTCTGTGTTCAATTAGAGTGAGGTAGACTTCCAGTCTTAAGTAGAAAACAAATACTATACAAAAGAGGTTTGAAGTAACCTTGATGAGGGAGTCACTAGCTCTGAGAATACCAGGAAAGGACTCATGCAGAGGGTGGCACTTGGGCTGAGTCTTAAAGGAACTCAGGGGTTCCAGCATGCACAGGTAAGGATGGATTGCATCTTAGACACTGGGGATACCCACTGCAAAGACAAAGAAATGGAGGGCTATGTGTGAGAAATACCAAAAAGGCTAAATTGACTAGGCTGTAGAGTGCATAGAGGAGAGTAATATGTAATAAATCTGGAAAGGTTGAATGGGGCCAAATTGTGTTCTATGACACAGTTTATATTTTACTCTGGAAGTTATAAGGAGCCACTGGAGTTTGAGTAGGAGGTGTCATGGTCAGATCTGCATGGTTGGAAAATCATTTTGGCAGCTGAATGAGAGAATAAACTAGAGTTGAAAGAGACTGAGGCAGAGAGACCAATTAGGAGGGAACTGAAACAGACAAGGAGAGCAGTGATGATAGTTTAAATATGGCAGTGCCTGTGTGAGTGGAAAGAGGAGGGGTTATATGTGAGAAGGGTTGAAAGGATAGTAGGTGGTAACTGATTGGATATGTAGAGAGAGTGAGGAGTGGAGGATTAAACCAAGGTTTTGAAAATGGGTAACTGATGGGGCAGCTAGGTGGCTCAGTGGATAGAGTGCCAGCCCTGGATTCAGGAGGACCCGAGTTCAAATGTGACCTCAGACACATAACACTTACTAGCTGTGTGACCCTGGGCAAGTCACTTAACCCCATTGCCTAGCCAAAAAAAAAAAAAAAAAAGAAAATAGGTAACTGGATGGATGATGCCCTCAACAATAATAGGGAAGTTTAGAAGAGTGGTAGGTTTTGGGGAAAAGTTAATAAGTTCTGTTTTGTACATGTTGAGTCTGATATGTCTATACAATATGTCTTGAAGTGTCCAGAAGGTGTTAGTTTGGGACTAGAGCTCAGGAGAGTGATTATGTCTAGATATGTAGATTTGGTAGTCATTTGCATAGAGGTGAGAACTGATGAAATCATTAAATGAGAGACTGTAGAGAGAAAAAATAGGGCCCAGGGCAGAGTCTTGGGGTATATACACAGTTATTGGGTATGAAATAATGATCCAGCAAAGAATCCTGAGGATTGGTCAGCTAGGCATGAGGGGGACCAAATGAGAGCAGTGTCATGAAAATCGGAGAGTAGAGAGGAAGAGAAGAGCATAGGCAACAGTGTCAAATGCTAGAGATAGCAAGAAGGATGAGAACTGAGAAAAGTCAATCTACATACATACATATACACACATATGTTTATATGTATATACACACACATATACACAGACACATCTACACACATATAATGTATTTACTTGGTGTATACATTAGATAGTTTATATTATATGGTAGTACATAATGGATATGAGGGTTGAAAAAGAGGAAAGAGTCATGGATGATTCCAAAGCTGTATATCTGGGGGGGGGGGTATTGATAATAGAGGAGAGAAGTTTTACAGGGCTTCTTAAACTTTTTCCACTTGAAATCCCTTCAGTGTTTCTTAAACTTGAGACCCCACAGTTTAAGAAGCACTGCTTAAGAAACAGTTTAGGGCTGATTATAAAGAAACTGGAATAAGAAAGGCAGGTTCAGGGGTGAGGAGAACAGAAGATAATGAATTCTATTGGGGATGCTAATTTGGGGATACCTATTAGACATATGGCAGCAAGGTGGTGCAGTGGATAGAATGCTGGGCCTGAGGTCAGGAAGACGAATCATCCTGAGTTCAAATTTGGCCTCATATACTTACTAGCTGTGTGACCTTGGGCAAGTCACTTAACCTTGTTTGCCTCAGTTCTTCATCTGTAAGATGAGCTGGAGAAAGAAATGGCAAACTACTCCAGTGTCTTTGCCAAGAAAGCCCCAAATGGGGTCACAGAGAGTTGGACTTGACTGAAACAACTGAACAATATTGGACATACAGGAGAAAAGTGTCCAAAAGGCAGTTAATGATGGGGGACTAGTGTTTAGGAGAGAGATTAAGTCTGGATGTGTAGATTCGGGAGTCATTTGGAGAGATAAGAGGACTGAGCCTGGGAGGGTAGAGAGGATACACATCTATCTTGATACAGATTATCTACTATCTACTATCTCCTATCTATCCATCTACCCACCTATCCATCCATCCATCTCTCTCTCTCTCTCTCTCTCTCTCTCTCTCTCTCTCTCTCTCACTCTGTCCAAAGAGAGAGGTATGTCCTAAGAGTGTGTGTGAAGAGAGACAAACAAAAAGCTCTTGGAAAATTTGAGGAGGGGTAGAAAGAACACTTTCTCTTAGGGAAACTTCTCTTTGGGTCTCAGGGAAAGTTTCATTGTTGAGTTCCAACATGAACTGAAGGATGAGAAGGATCTTAACAGGAGGAAGGAAGAATTCCAGGCATAGAGGTCAGCCTGTGCAAATGTATAGAAGGCAGGAGATGACAGACTAAGATCAAGGTACAGATAATGCAATGTGACTGGAATATAGTGTGTCTGTTAAGGAGAATAACATACAATTCTGGGAATAATGTGAAATAAGTCATAACCTGAAAGGAAGTAGATTGGCCCTGAACCGTAAAAGCTATATTGGGGAGTTTGTATATGTTATGCTTTTTAGACAATGGGGAAACCACTGAGGGTTTTCAAGTGGGGAAATCTCATGGTCAGACCTGTGCATTTTGGAATGCTTTTAATTAGACATGGATTGGCAGTATTTTCTTTACGCAGCATACAGGTAAGGACTGGACTTTTGATAGGGAACTTCTGGATGAGCCAATTCCATATACCACTGAGGATCAACTTACTTCTGCCTAACTTGTACTCTTAGAAGATTGCTTGGAGCATTAGCTTGTCACACAGCTGGTGTGTGTCAGAGGCCAGACTTTAATCCAGTTCTTCCTGGCCCTAAGGCCAGTTCTTTATACCCTTGTGCTCCACTACTATACCCAAAATATTGAGTACATGATGAAAGTCCTCAGCACCTTGGATGGATTCCCATGGTGAATTTATGGGAAGTAGTGGAAAAGAGGAGAGAGGAGAAGCATACACAAATAGCTTGTAACTGGAGGAAATAACCACATCTATAAGATTAAAGGTCTTCTTGACCCAGAGGCTGGCTCTTTATGCGCTATACTGTACTGACCCTCTTTCACAGCACAATCCTGGTAGTAACAACTCATTTATACAGCTTTTCAAGTTTTACAAAGCAGTCCCTCATAATCCTGTAAGGTAGTGATTGAAAGTATTATTTCTCCTTTAATTTTTTTTTTTTTTTTAACACAGATGAGGTGAGATGGTAAGTGACTTGCCCAGGGTCACAAAACTAGCACATGGTCCAGGTGGGATTCTTTTCTAGTCAACCTAGAATAACAGGTGGACTCTATTAAAAGTTTTTATGCAGTATAACAAAGCAATATCTCATTTTTGCGGAGCAGACCCCGACTTTTGCTTAATTTCTTCTTTAGTATCAAACTTAGTCCCCTGAGTGAAAGCCTGGATTGTTCTACACTAAGAATAAGGTTTCTCTGGGATGTGCTAGAACCAGCTTACCTAGCTCAGTTCGGTGTGAGAATTTACACCTCAGAAATTGGCAAACTAAACAAACCAGAGTTTAATTTATTGTTCTTTGATTGCCTAGACAGGAGAAAGTGATGGAGAAAATGTTAATAATGGAGATTAAACTCAAAAGTGCTTTGTGGGCGTTAAGCATTTGCCAGCACCTAGGGCTGTGAAAAATCAACCCGGAGAACAACCAGGGAGGTCTTTTCCAGAGAGAGCTTTCTAAATCCGTTCCAGGCAGAAACAAAAGTCTCCTTCTTTTGCAAGATCAAGGCAGGTACTCCTAGTACTTCAGGTCAGTTAAGTTGTGTAATTGACTTAGCCTGTTCCTCCCACCAGAGTATAATGTCCCTATCTGGAACACGGTGGCACTCCCCAGGTGGGATGGGAGCCAAGTTGGAGCACCGCTCCCAGACAGATCATTCACGGAAATGGGACACACATGCCTTTGAGAAAACCGGGCCAAGTGTCCCCAGAGGAGTAACCGGGGACACTCGAAACCCACTCCCGGCTTAGGAATGTTAAGAGGAACTGTGGCCTTTTCCTGGTTCTCCCGCTCGGGGAGGCGTCTCTGAGGAGACCCTGTGTACCCCTCTTCCCCCCACCTGGAGCCTGCCCGTTGTGGGGGTCCTCCCCTCCGTGTTATCGCTGGACTAGGGGAGCCCCCATTCAGGGGTGTCCCGTCTCCCAGGCACTCCGAGAAGGTGTAGCTTTCCCAGGAATCACTGGGAAACAAAACACTTTTAATTTTGTCCCAGGTCCCTCTCGGGGCCAAATAAATGGAGGCAGCCGCTCCCGAAGCCAGGACTGCTTCGGAAACACTCACGCCCCCTCCCCCGGCCTTTAGGGAGGGCGTGGAGTCGCGCAGCCGGGGCGCTCCGCCAAGGAAACGCGAGCCTGCGCGCGCCCGCGCCACTTCCCGGGCCCTGGGGCGCGCGCCCTTCGTCTCGCTCCACACTCACTCCTCCCTGTCTCTGCCCCTCCCTTCACCCTGCGCTCGGAGGCGCGCGCCTTCGCCCGCGTGCTTTTGTCTTGAAACCGGGTTCGTTCCCCGCCCCCGCTCAGGGCTGGTGAGCGGGGCGCGCGCCCGCCCATCGGCCCCTCGGCTTCCCCGAGGTGCTGCTTCTTCCGCCCCGCCTTCTCCCCTCACGTAGGGCGGGGCCAGCGGCGCGGCTGGACGGGGGCGGGGCCGGAGCCGGGGCGGGCCCCGAGATTAGTGGGTTTCGCAGCGGAGGTGGGAGCCGGAGCCGCCGGGGACGCGGAGGAGACAAAGCCGCAGCGTGGGGGCGCTGCCACTTGGGAGGGGGTGGGCCCGGAGGCTGGGAGGCCTCCTTTCTCGGGCGGTGGGCTCCGTGCGGCCGCAGCTCTCGGCCTGAACCCCTCCGCCTCCCTTCGCAACAGGTCCGGCCTCCCCTGCCCCACCGGCCCCGGCCCGGGCCCGGTCCTGGTCTCTGGGATCGTGTCCCCACGCTCGCCGGGCGGGGTCTCCAGCCCGGCTCCCCGCTTCGATGCGGTTCGGATCCAAAATGATGCCGGTGAGTGCGGAGCGAGTCCGGAAGAGTGGAAGCGGGCGGTTGCGTCTGGTGTGTTTGAGGTGGGGGGTGGGGAGGGGTGGCAGTGAGGCGGCGGGTCCGGGCCTGGGTTCCGTTTCTGGGACGGCGCCCGGCGGGGGGCTGGCGGGGGTGCCTCGGACGATACTTGCCCCTTTCCCCGCCATTCCTGGGAGCTGCTCCTGATCCCCAACCCTGTTCCTGCCAGTGCCCTACCTGTTTTCGCCGGCGGGGGGGGGAGTCGGCGCCTCCCTGCTTTACCTTCCATTCTCCAGGCTCTCTTACCTCTCTCTTTGATTGAGGCCTCTGGAGAGGGAGCAATCGCAATTGGGGGGCTCTGGAAGTATTTTCCGGCACTTCTCTTCTCTCCTCCCCCACGGGAGCGAGCCCAACTCTGGAACTTATTGAGGAGTTGCACTGGCTGAAACTCAAAACTTTTTCCTTTCGATGAATAGTGGTGTATTGACTTAGTTCTTTTCAGTTGCTGAGTCCTTGAATAGAAGCACTTGGCCCCTGCCCTATTTTAAGCAGAATTTGGATCCAATTGCTGTCTCTACACTCTTATCTCCTCTTGGAAACTGACTTTGGTAAAGTCACTTCCTAAAGATCTCAGCCTTTAATAATTACGACTCCTACCCTTCTCCTCCCCCTCCCACTCTACAGTTGGTAATTTGGATATTCATGAATCCTCTCAACTATGTTCCTTCATTTTGATTAATAAGATCTTTGGGGGTCAAGATAGGTGATTTTTGTTTGAGAGATCAACAAGTTGAAGGAACCACTAGCCCTACATAACAGGTGTACAACAGGCTTGAAGTTGGGGTGCTGGATGCAGGGGAAGGGAAACATTCACTTCTGAAACGCTGAGTGTTTTTCACCTAATGGCAATGTCATCAAGTTTATTTCAATGAATGATGCATATTTCGGTACACTTGTTTATTTATGAAACTTGTAGTTAAATTTAGCCCAGGGCAGTGCACCTAGCTAGTCTTATTTTAACGGTTGAGGTTGTGATATTGTGAGGATCAAATGTTAAAAGAAACTGTATCCAGGGGACTTTGTAAACCTGAAATCATAGAATGCAATTGTTAACACTGTTGCCCAGCCTGGTTTCTGTTTCCCTGGAGTAGGGATGTTTCTATCTGTAATTTTTGAAATAGCTTCTCTACTATGTTTATACTACTATGTGAAATACAGTGTCCTTAAATTTTTGTAGTTGTAATCACATATATTAAAAAGAAAACAGAAAAAATGTTACTTGTTTACCTTCGTGGCAGAGTAAGGTGATTTCCTACATGTTACTAAATTTCATTGGCAGTTCTATGAACAAACTTGTAATTTTCTTTGTAATTGAGATTCTTTGTAATATTAAATGAGTTATTATTTGTAAAGCACTTAGCACAGTGCCTGGTACATGGGAGGCACTTCGTAAATGCTTGTTTCCTTCTTTCCTTCCTTCTTTAATTGTAGGTGTGTTTGGCAGGCTTTCATTTCCATTTGCAAATATAAAATTTCTTATCTGTTAGGAGTCCAAGAAAGATGTTTATAGAAATGGGCACATACACAACAGGTTTGGCTCAGGTTAAAAAGACAGGTTTACCAGAACCAGAGTACAATGCAATGTGGATAACAAATTTGAATGCCTTGAATGAACTGTCTGGGCATTTCACATTTGTTATTCTCAAACTCCAAAAGATAACAGAGGAAAGGAAAAGCAAAAAGAAAGAAGCATAATTTTATCTTTATTATTATCAGGGAACCTAACCAAGAAATACAAATGAGTATTTATACAACTTTTTTTGGGTCGTGAACCCCTTTGGCAGACTGAAGTGCAAATTATTCTACCAGCAAATTGAAATTTATAGGCTGCTAAGGTGATTTAAAGGATGTCAAAACAGAAACCATGCAACTGATCCAGAGTTCAGGTTTGAGGAAGAAAAAATGAAGTTCCTTTTTCAAAAGTATAATGTAGTTAATCAGTTAGAATTTTCTGCTTTTGTTTTACTCCTGCATGAAATGTGATAGCAGCTGTTTTGTGTATAGATGTGAACCATTGACTGAACGTTGGTGTAAATTGGAGGTGTAGATGAAATTCTCCACTTCCACTGACTTTGTGTGTAATTCTGTCTTGATACACATCTCTGATTTTTGGAGGTTAGGAGGGGATGAGAGAAATGTAATAAATAGCTTTTTCAAATTGTTATGCTGTGGGGAGGTGTCCTGGCTAATTTAACATTCTGACTAAATGGGAGATACAGTTTATGTGTGTATAAAATAGGATCATAGATTTCCAGTTGGAAGGGAACTTAAAAATAATCTAGGTCAACCTCATTTTATAGATCAGGAAATTGAGGCTCATAAGTTCACACGAAGTATAATACCTGGCAGAATCAGGATTCAAATTTAGGTCTACATGTTCCAAATCCAGCACTCTTTAATTGCACTGTATATATTTTCAAGGAATTAAAATATATTTGGTAATAAAATTAAAACTTATAATTTTATCTTTGATTCAGAAATTCATTCAGGATATTGCAATGCTTCAGAGGCAGCATTGTATTTATACTTTTTCAAAATTTCCCACAATTTTAAATAACACATTTGTGGCATTTTATGGCTGATATCATAACCATAAGATCCCAAATTCCTTTTTTTCCCAGATTGGTCACTAGTGTGACCATTTTAGACCAATATGATTATTCAAATTCTAAGACAAGCCCTTTTTAGGCTGAGATATAATTCTCAAAAGGTTAAACTCTGTGTGAAATGAATCATTTCTTTTTTTTTTGGCTAGGCAGTGGGGTTAAGTGACTTGCCTAGGGTCACACAGCTAGTAAGTGTCAAGTGTCTGAGGTCAGATTTGAACTCAGGTCCTCCTGGCTCCAGGGCTGGTGCTCTGTCCACTGTGCCACCTAGCTGTTCCTGAATCATTTCTTTCGGAAAAAAAAAAGTGCAAATCTCATGTTTATCTGCAGATACAGTTTATCATTTGTTGGATTGTGATATCTATCATAGCAATTAGAAAAGTGAGTTTTAGTTTTCAGTGTATTTGGTACCATCTCAGAGACTGATTTTTTTTTTAAAGAAATGCGGGCGAAAAAGGTTTTATCCTCAGATTTGTAAAGCAGAAACATAATGGTGTTGAAATATACCACATTTAAACTTGCATTATTAAAGAGCAGAATATCCCTAGAAGGGACCTTGAAAGGTCACTGAAATTCATGCCTTACTTCTAGGAATACATTCTTGAAAAATGTTTAGATGAGCATTTTGCCAGAGTAATTTGATCCTAAAATACCTTCTTGTATTTAACTATTTTGATGGAATACATAAATGCCGATCTGGGGGAATGGAATAACATTACAACTTGGGAAAGTTTTGGAGCAAAAGAAATACATTTCATTTGTTACACAGAAAAGTTGTCATATGTAACTATTTTTGATGCCTGTATATTTAAAAATATTTTTTCATAAATTTTTATTGAGTACCTAGAATTTATTTTGGTTCATAAAGTTGTTCAATGTTTATCAGAATGTAGTCAAATAAATTAGTGAGACCCTGGATTTTGTTTCTTGTCAACCAACTATATGCATAATTTTAAGTTTAATATTTGAGGGAAAATACAATCATCTTGAAATATTCTTGTGGAACTGTTATTTATATCATGCAGAAAGACTGGGAAATGCAAGTCCATCCTATTTTTTTTAAAGCTTCACAGACAGAGATGCCTTACTTTTTCTTGTCTGTGTATTCCATTGTCTCACAATTTTTGGGAAGTTTTCTTAAAATCTTTGTGCTTCATTTCTTGCCCTGCTTTTAGTTGAAATTCAAATAAATGATTCAACAAGCATCAATGACTTCATTTGGTGCAGAGAACTGTGTGATAGTGTCTGGGGAAGATACAGAGTTTTGATAAGCCATAGTGTATAGCTGTACGCCATTACTCATATATTGTCATATGCTGGTTATTTTTAAAATGCCACATCTAATTTGTCTCCCAAATGATAAATAATTCCTCAACAATAGGAGGAAGGTAACATGGAATAAGAATTTTAGAATCCAGACTTTTGCTCTTTGTTGTTGATACTTTGCCAAATTTAGTATCACTTAAGTACTTGTCTTGGAATGATTGTATTTTATGTGCCCTAGAATCCATTTTTTTATTGTTAAGGATTTCATAATCTTAAGACATTGACAGATGGAAATATAGATAATTGGGCACATAGTGAAATTACTGTTAAATATCATACCAGTAAAGGAGTTATGTGCATTTTGTTAGATGGTGGATGTCATAAAAATTGCTTGTGCACATGGAGAACAACTAATTTCCCTTCTAGTCAATCAGGGGAGCCTTCATGAAGGAGGTGAGATTTCTAGATGCTGCTTGAATGAAGAAAAAGAGAGACCTTGAAAGACTGGGTTGGATGTTTGGGGTGAGGTGAGGGTTGTTGTGTTGAAGGGAGTCTGCCAGGTCACTCTGGAAGGAGGCTGTAGTATGTCTGTCCTTTACTCTGGAAAGCAGAAATAATTCAAGTGAAGAGGTGCTAAGATGATTAAAGAAATAATGGTTAAAAACACAGAAGATTCTTGGATTATGGAAATGCTGGGCATCTTTTTTTTTTATAATGATGGATAAGCAGTTTCATAGAGCTGGAGATTGTGGCCATTGACAGATGTTTTCTTACATATAATTTCTTATACACACAAAAAAATACTGCTTTTGGATGATTCTTACTAGAAAGATTTGTTTGACAGTGTTAATTTAGCTGAAAGATGGTTTCATTTAAAAAATGCTTATTTTAGTCATTTTGCCTACTGAATACATGTTTTGGGATTGCTTATTCAGTTTTTAAAATTGTGTCTTTGCAGAATTCAGCAGAAAATTAGCACATCACTATAATAAATTGAAACATTGTGGAACAGCATCAGCTAAGATCTTAAAAAAAAAAAAGTAACTTGGATGCTGCTCCACTAGTGAAGATGAGTAGATTAGTAGGGGATTATATAATTGTAGTTCAGTTCAGTGCTTTTTAGATGATGATTTCTCACATTTTTTGCTTATATTCTGTGATTTTTTGAGACTTATTTTCTGAACTAGAATATTTATTGAGTTTTACAGTAAATCAGGTGGTAGATAATGTTGGTTATAAATGTGATTTAAAAGCACTGCATGTATGAATATAACTGATGTAGATAAAAAAAACCCTCCTGATTAGATTCAAACCAGTAGATCTCTCACCTCTGAAAATATTGAAAAGGAAGGGAGGTAGTTACTCTATCCAGAGCTAGAGTAATAAGGAATGATTTGTAATCCTTTATACTAAGATTCAATATGAGGTAATGCAAAGAGCACTGGAATTGGAATAGATGTATCCAATTAAATTATTGGCTCTGCCACTTAGTAGCTATGTGCCCTTGTGAAAGTGACTTGACTTCTGAGCCTTATTTTCCTCATCTGTAAATGAAACTGTTGGACTAGATAACATTCTAAGTTCTCTGTCCCTTTTGGCTCAAAAGCTTGTGATCTTGAACCTTTTATAAGCAGAATTATCCTTTATTATTATATCACCTCATAACATTTGCAACATGGATGAAAGTATTGAGATATAGCAGCGGTAGGTTCCATTGTTTCTTTATAAAGCTATATCAGGTCTTAGGGGTGACAAAGAAGGAAGAAAAAGGGGAAGAGGAAGAGAGAAGGATGCACAGGGATATGCACAGATGTGAAGAACAGGTACGATAGCTATAGCTATTGCTGAGACTTTTGTGTCATTGGTTGCTACTGCAAGAGAGATCATCACTTAGAGTGGGCTGTTTGAGAGCAGAACAGTAACAAATGGATAGCCCAGTATTGCACAGGTGCTTAGGAAATGTAAAATAGCCTAGACCTAGAGGAAAGCCTCAAGGACTTTGGGTAAGTGCTTTGAGAATGCATTCAGAATTTGATTTCTACCTAAATCAAGACTTGAAGCTTAAATGAAAAGCAAAGACAAAGTTTTCTAAGTCATCTCAGAGTAAGCAGACTAAGCAAAACACAGCATTCTCATTTGAGGCATTTTATTTATTTAACTTAGAAGTCAGTACAGATTGTTAAGTTGAGAAGTTTCTTGATTTGTCATGCAGTGATCATATAACTCTCATAGGATTTTGAATCACTGTTGACCTCCAAACTCACATCTCCAACTGCTTTTCGGATATCTTGCATCAGATGTTTAGTAGACATCTTAAACTCATCATGGCCAGAATTGGGAATAGGGAATTTGAAATTAATTTAAAGATTTATTTTCTATAATCAAATGGAAATTCACTGAAACTTAAAGTACTTAAAGCTAGAATCTAGTTATTGTTATAACAAACTACAACTCAAAGATTAACTCACACCTCTTAAAAATTAACTTATCTCCTGGTAGTGTGATTTCTGTTATTCAATGTTTACAATAAAGCCATTCACTTTGTTAGGAACCTCTAGTTTCTGTTGAGAGGATCATAAATAATCTGTAAATTCTGGTGATGACTCTTCTCACCACTTTTGCCAATGAAAAAAAGAGAGGCATGTGTAATAATTAAATATTCAGAGGAGTCAGTCAATAGTCAATAAATGTTTATTAAGTGCCCACTATGTGCTTTTGGGAATACAGAAAGAGTCAAAAGACGGTCCCTGTCCTTAAAGAATTCATTATGTAATGGAGAAGGCACCAAGCAAACAAATATGGACAAACAAGCTATATATAGGATGAATAGGGAAATAATTAAAAGAGGGAAAGCACTAGGATTAAGAGAGATTGGGAAAGGCTTTCTGTAGAAGATGGGATTTTAGCTGGTACTTGAAGGAAGCCTGGGAAGCCAGTAGGTGGAGATGAGGAGGGAGAACATTCCAGGTGTTGGGGGACAGCCAGAGAAAATGCTCAGAGCAGAAAGATGGAGCATTGTGTTCAAGGAACAGCCAGGAGGTCAGTGTCACTGGATCCAAGAGTATATGGCAGGGAGTAAAGTGTAAGAAATGTAGGAAAGGTAGAAGGGGGCTAGGTCATGAAGGGCTTTGAATGCCAAACAGAGAATTTTGTATTTGATCCTGGAGGTGATAATGGAGCCACTGGAGTTTATTGAGTAAGGAGATGACATGGTCAGACCTGTGCTTTAGGAAAGTCACTTTGGTGACTGAATAGAGCATGGATTGGAATGAGAAGATACTTGAGGCAGGCAGACACAGTAGCAGGCTTTTGCAATGGTTCTGTTATGAGGTGATGATGATCTGCACTAGAGTAGTGATGTGTCAGAGGAGAAAAGGAGTATGTTTGAGAGATTGTGAAACTGGTAGGCCTTGGCAGCAAATTGAATATGAGGGCATGAGAGAGTGAGAAGATTGCAAGGTTTCAAGCCTGAGGAACTGGAAAGATAGTATTACCTTGTATAGCAATAGGGAAGTTAGAAAGAATGTAGGTTTAGGGAGGAAAATAATGAGTTCAGTTTTGGTTTTGTTGAGTTTAAGATGTCTGCTGAACATTTAATGCAAGATATCTGAAAAGCATTTGGAGATGTGAGTTTGGAGGTCAGCAGAGAGATTAGGGCAGGATAGGTAGGTAGATTTGAGAATCATTGCATAGGGATAGTAATTAAATCCTTGGGAGCAATTGAATTCATAGTAGCTGATGAGATCACCAAATGAGATAGTATAGAGGGAGAAGAGAAGAAGGCCTAGGACAGAATCCATTAGGACTCCTCCCGTTAGAGGGAGGGCATGATCTGGATGAAGATCCAGCAAAGGAGGTTGAGAAGGAGTGGTCCGATAGATAAGAGGAGAGCCAAGAGAGTGGTGTCCTCAAAATCTAGGGAGAAGAGAGTATCTAAGTATAAAAAGAGTGGTCAACAGTGTTAGAGGTTGTAGAGAAGTCAAGAATGAAGATTCAAAAAGGCCACTGGATTTGGCAATTAAGAAATCATTGATAACTTTGGAGAACTTTCAGTGGAATTCTGAGGCAGGAAGCTACATTGTAAGGTATGATGAAGAGAGTGAGAGGAGAGAAAATGGAAGCACACCTATTGTAGAAGGCCTTTTCAAAGAGTTTAGCCACAAAGGGCAGAAGAGAAAGCATGCTAGTTGTCAGGGATGGAAGGGATCAAGTGAAGGTTTTTGAGGATGGTGGAGACAGGCATGTTTGTAGGCAGTAGGATAGGAGCCAGTAGAGAAGACTGAAGATAAGTGAGAGTGGGATGACAGGGGCAGTTTGTTGGTGGAGGTGAGATTGGGTGAGATCTCTGCAGGTGGAGAGGGGTTAGTTAGCTTTGGTAAGGAGTAAATTCACTTCTTCATGTGAGGCAGGGTTAAAGGAAGAGAAAGTGGCAGAAGGCATCTGAATGATAGGAGATGAGGGAAAAAGGAAAAATGGCAAATGGCCTCAATTTTTTTCTGTAAAATATGAGGTGAGGTTTTCTGATGAGAAGGTTGGGGGAGGGAAGCAATGGAAGTTTAAAGAATGATAAAAATGTTTGGAAGAGCCATTGTGGAGAGTGGGATACTGAACTGGTAAGGGTAGTATAGTGGGATTGCTTAGCAGCTCTGAGGGCTTAGTTGAGGTTATGTAAACTTAACTTGTAGTAGACCCAGTCAGAATGTTTGTGAGATTTTCTCCACCTTCAGCAGAAGGTGTGTAGGAGCAAAGTTAAGGGATGGTGGGAGTGATCCAAGGCTGAAGCCTGGCAGGGCACAATTGGTAATATGAGAAGGGGGCCAAGGACTCAAGAGAAAAGGAAAGTGTAGAGTTGACCTGGTTCACTAAGGAGTCATGATGGGGGAAAGAGGAGAGAGTGGCTAGTTAAGGGGAGATGGCCTGGGAGAGAGCTGAGAGTTTGAGGAATTGGGGGAGCCATTGCTTTGCAGGTTGTGGATTTTAAATATAAGTAACAATGAAAATTCATAGGCAGTTTTTTTCTGTTCAACTTTTATGAAGTGTTTAATTTTTTCAGTCACATATTTATTGGATACATTCAAGGTCTTAGCTATTTTTATCACCTTTCAGTCCTAGTGAAACTAAGTTCCTTAGCATTCGTAAGGACCTCTTCTCTGTTTTTCTACTCACTAGGTAAAAACTATCATACATCTATCAATTACTTTTGTACTAGTTAGTTTGTAACTAGTTGTTTACACGAGTTTGTACTAGTTAATAGTTTGCAAAACACTTTACCTATATCATTCCTTTTGAACCTCACAACCATAGTCAGGTAGGTACTTAAAGGTATTATTATACCTACAGGTATTATTATGGCCATTTTATAGATAGTAAACCTGAGGCTCAGAGAGGTTAACTAACTTGCCTTTTCCTTTACTAGTCTTAGTTCCTTTTCTTCGGTTGGAACAGATCCTATAATTTTCATGGATATTTAAAAAAGACACTTTGAATGTAATGCCATTTGTATCATTGCCCACTTAAGGAACTGTAGGATTAATTTCATCTGGAATTTTATTGCAATCAATCATTAGTAAATATTTTTCAATGTTTTATGTGCCAGGCACGGTGTTAAGCTGTAGGGATACAAAAACAAGCAACAGTCCTTGAGGGTTCTGTACTCTCAAGGAGCTTGCAATCTAAAGGGGGAGATAACAACCAAACACATATGTACAAACTATGCACAGACTAAATAGGAAATAATTAAAAGAGGGAAGGCATTATAGTTAATCGGGATTGGGAAAAGCTTGCTGTAAAAGATGGAGTTTTAGTTGAGACTTAAAGGAAGCCAGGGAAAGCCTGGCTTCAACATGGAGTTGAGGAGAGAGAGAGCATGAATTGCTTTTTTGCTATTTTGGCATGAGTTCCAGGAATAGGGGACATCCAGAAGCAGGCAAACTCAGAGCAGAGAGATGGAGTGTCTTGTTTGAGCAGCAGCAAAGAGGCCTGTGTCCCTGGATTGAAAAGTACATAATGGGGGGTAAGTTATAAGAAGATTAGAAAGGTAGGAGGGAGGTAGGTTATAAAGGGCCTTGAATGCCTTTTATTTTGTATTTTGTATTTGATCCTGGAAGTGATAGGAACCCACTGGAGTTTATTGAGTAGAGAGGTGACATGGTCAAACTTGCACTTTGGGAAAATTACTTTGGTGGCTGAATGGAAGATTGATTGGAGTGGAGAGAGACTTGAGACAGGCAGATCCATCATCAGGATATTGCAATGGTCCAGGTATGATTTGATAATGGTCTGCACTAGAGCCGTGGCAGGGTCAGATGAGAGAAGGGGTATATTCAAGAGATGTTACAAAGAAGAAATTCAGAGTCCTTGGCAATCAATTGGATGTGGGAGGGGGGTTGAGAGATAGTGAGAAGTCAAGGATGACTCCTAGATTGCATTTTATCTGTGTTAAATGCAAATCTTATTCATGCAGATTTTGGTTTAAAGGCCTTCAATCATGTGATAACATAAATTCTTCTGAAGTCTGATTAGGTCACTTAATGTTATTTTATTTCTACAAATGTTAAGTGATTCATTAAGCTGAACAGAATTAATAATGGAATGCTGATTTTTTGACGTGAGATCAATGGTTTTCATTGCTTAATACAATGATCTCCAATTCTGGACCACTTACTTTGGTTTATCCTGTTTGCTGTGTTGTATAGTAGAATTTGGTTTATCTCAGTAAAATGGGATTGTTTTAGATAGCTGAAAACATAACATGCCTCTTTAGAGGCTATCATATTTAAATTGGTTTTGAAAGCTTGAGTTGGTTGCTGTTTTGAAACATGTTGGAGAAATAGCAGCTTAGGCAAATAATTTCAACAGATTTATTATATAATGTATCTGTTGAAATTATTTATATTATGTTTATATTATAAATACATAAATATATATGTATTTATGTATTTATATGTATCTGTTGAAATTATTATATAATGTATAGAATCAAGTGAGCAAGGAAGCATTGTGTTTGATAAACCCCAAAGTCCCAGTTCCTAGGATGAGGATTCACTATTTGATTAGAAAAAACCAACAACTGGTAGGAGTACTGGAAAGTGTTGAATATAGACCAACATCTTAAACTATATACCAAGATAAACCCCAGATAGAGAGCCATGACTTGAAACATAAATGGTGGTATCATAAATAAATTAGAGGAGCAGGGAAGAAAGTGGTGAATGTCTGATTACATTTTGGTGTATGAAGCAATGGAATATTATTGTACCATGAGAAATGTCAAAATGGAAAGTTTCACAGGTAACTGAGAAGACCTCTATGAAATGATGCAGTGTGAAGTGACCAGAAGTAGAACAATGTATAGAGTGACATTGTAGAGAGAAATAACTTTGAAAGCCTTCAGAATTCAGATTAGTACAGTGATAGCCCTCAAGTCCAGATGATTGAAGGTAAATTACCACTCATCTACTGCTGGAGAATTGATGAACTTAAAATGCAGAATGTGACTTACATTATTGGACATGACCAATGTGGGACTTTGTTTTTATGTACTCTGAAGGTTGTTTTTTTCTTTTTTAAATTGTTTAATGGGCAGGGACATTGGGAGACAGATAATACATGCTTGTAAAAATAAATTTTTAAAAATAAGTTTTAACAATAGCATTATACTAGCCTCTTAATACTTATTTTGTAAAAAATGCACCATTTAAAAATAAAATGGTATCCCCATCCTTTTTAAATGAAAAATTATCCATAGATTTTTGGAAAGTATAGTGGGACTATTATCTCTGGTCTTGAGTACTACACTTACCTTCATATTAGTTCTTTTGTCTGTCATATTATATACCGGGGTGGGGACCTTGAGGCCACATGTGGCCCTCTAGGTCCTAAAATGTGCCCCTTTGACTTTGAATTTGGGTTCAATCAAAAGGCCTCACTTGAGGACCTAGAGGGCCACATGTGGCCTCAAGGCTGGAGGTTCCCCATCCCTGGTATATACCATTGACTAATTAAGCTTGCAGTTCAGTAAAAGCTCCAGGTATTTTCAGATGATCTCTGCTATCTAGCCACACTTGTCCTATCTTCTACTTGTAATGATGTTTGAACCTAACTATGTCTTTACATTTGTCTGTACTAAATTTTATCATTCTAATCTGTTTATTGGATTCTGAGTCTGTCTCTAATGTCTTAGCTATACCTTTTAGTTGTTTTAATATCATTTTCACAGTTGATAAACATTCTATTTTTACTTTTGATATTTTTATTTGTGCTTTGTATAAACAGCACAAGGCCAAGGACAGATCATGGGGCACTGCATATCAGTGGTGTCAAACTTAAAATTGAGAAAGATCCTTGCTGACAACATATTGACTTAGATAACTACAAATTAATATTATCTATGTTGTCTTATTTTTTTCTTTTTTTTTTTTGTTAAACATTTCCCAATTATGTTTTAATCTGGTTCTGGCCACACTAGGAAGTTTTGCAGCCTATGAGTTAGACACCTTTGCTGTAGACCTCCTTCCAAGGTAGCATGGAACTATTAATGACTACTCTTTAATCTATCAATTTAACCAGTTCCAAATCCACCTAATTATTTAAGTCTAGTCTGCGTATTTCTGCATTTTCCACAAGAATAGCATGAGACATTTTACAAATACTTTATACAAAATTTTAGGTAACTGTCTACAACATTCCTTGATCTGTTAATCTATTAACCCTATCAGAAAGGGAAGTGAAGTTGGTCTGACATGACCTGTTCTTGATGAAGAAAATGCTGGCTTTGTGGTTGTCACTCCTCTCCACCTCCATTCCTACCCTTTAATAATAAATTCTAGAATTTGCCCACAATCAAAGTCAAGTACACTAACCTATCATTTTCAGGCTCTGCTTTCTTCCTTTTTGTTGAAAATCAGAACATTTGCTCTTCTTTAGTACCATTGTTCTCTTCACCAGTTCAGTAATTATTGACAGTGAACTGAATATTCATATATGCCAATTCTTTTGGTATCCTGAGAGGCACTTTGTGTGGACTTGGTCACCTGAACTCATCAAGGGTATTGAAGGGTTCTTTTTGTCTTCCTACTTGTCTTAGGAGTCAATTTTTATTTTTTTAGCTATTTTTGATTTGCCTTTCCAGTCCAAAGATCATTCATTCTCCTTGACAGAGAAAACAGAAGTAAATTAAGAGTTCAGAAGTCCTACCTGTTGTCCGTTATCATTATTCCACCTGCCTGAAACAACAGTACAATCCCTTCTTGATCTTCTACCAAGAAACATGAAATCAGCTACAGTTCTTTTATTCAACCTAGATTTATAGACTGTTTGAAAGCTTTTGTTGGAATCAATATGTTGTGCCTTCAATGTTGCTGTACCTGAAAATGTTTTTATGTTTTCAATCTCTTTGCTTTTTATAATGTAAAGAATTTGCTTCTAAGTTTTCCAGGAATATATTTATAATTAGAGTCAGTGAAAATGATTGAGTTTCTCATAATAGTGTCTCAAATTATAGACTAGAATTACATCTTATAACTCCATTTAGCTTAGTTTCCATCTAGGAAATTGCTTTGTCATATCCTTTTTGAATAATGGAAGTTTAAAAAAACTCTGTTAACAAGAAAAGATGAACTTTGGGTTAATTTAACAAATATTTATAAAGATTACTCTAGATCGAGGATCATTTTGTATTTTAAAAAAATATCTCATGGACTGCTTTGGCTAAAGAATTCATTAACTAGTGGCCAGCCTTTTGAGGATGACCCTCTTGTTACTTAGCTAAGCTAGTCCTCAGATAGGAGATAACAAATTTGTTGCCGGCTGTGTACTGAAAGCTTCCTTCCCAGATCTTGTGGTCTGCTGGCATAGCCTTTAAGAATCCAGGATCACTTTTGCCTGATGTTGGAGTAGGGCACGCTAACAGAAAGCATGAGATCCAACTAAGGTGGATCATCTAAGAGTGTGTTTAGAGGTCCAAAAGGAAGAAGAACTATAGCTAAATGTGCAATAGAACAGGTTTGCCAATATTTCTGTGGGGAATATTTCTCCTCATGCATGATGGTGAGACCTGTGCACTTGATCTCTACTCCCATTGTATATCCATTGTACTGTATGGAGAAATGGACGTGGACTTTAAGATAAAGTCACAAAAAGTATCTGTCTGATCAAAGAAGAAATCCCTGTTGGAGGCAACACAATTTTGAGGGTAGTCTTTTCTTTTTTTTTTTCAATGTCAATTCAGTTTAATAAAACAATATTAAACACATAAGTAATAATACAGAATAATAGATAAGCATGAGTGATAAAAAGAAAAATTGCATTACTTGAGCTCGGAGTCAATATAGTTTGTTTACTGAGAGGAAAAAGGCAGCCTTCCTCTGAGTTGTCATTTGTTTTAGATGTTAAAGGGTGAATAGGAATTCAGCAGGTGGAAAAATGGATAGAAGGCTTTCTGAGATTATTGAACAGTAAGCAAAGGAATTTTGGGGGGATATAGTGGAGATAGTATATAGTTTGACTTGAATATATAACAGTCACAGTATACAAGATCAGCATTTTGTTCAGGAGATTATATGTCTTACACAGAAGGTAAGAACAGCCATCCGTTTTATTGTATCATAGTTTGTTGTGCTGATCCATTGTATTTATCTACTACATAATACACTGTACAACTTTAACTCTATCACAAAGTCGTATCACGTAGGGCCTTTTCAGTTTGATGTTCTCCAATTGACTCAGGATATTTTATTTATGTTTCCAGTTTTATTGATAAAATGAAGATAATGTTCTTCATCTGAGGGTATTCTTTTAGCTATTTTTTTTTTTAGGCAATTGGGGTCAAGTGACTTGCCCAGGGTCACACAGCTAGTGAGTGTCAAGTTTTGGTCTGAGGAGGGATTTGAACTCAGGTCCTCCTGACTTCAGGGCCGGTTCTCTATCCACTGCGCCACCTAGCTGCCCCCTGAGGGTATTCTTTTTTTTTAATTAATTTATTTTGATTTATCAATAATCTCTTCCATATGCTTTTTAAAAATTTTTTAAAATTTATTTTGATTTATCAATAATCACTTCCATATGCTTTTGAGTTTTAATTTTTTCCCCCTTCCTCCCCACCACCCTCCCCAAGACGGCGCACAATCTGATATAGGCTATACATTTACATTCATATTAAACATATTTTCACATTAGTGATGTTGTAAGTAGAAATTAAAACCAATAGGAGGAACCATCAGAAAGAGGAAACAAAACTCAACAGAAGAGAAAAAAAATAACAATTCGGCTTCCATAGTTCTTTCTTTGGGTGTGGATAGCATTTTCTGTCACAGGGCCTCTGGAGATGTCTAAGATCCTTGTATTGCCAGGAAGGGTTAAGTTTATCAATATTAGTCATCACACAACATGGCTGTTATTGTGTACAACGTTCTCTTGGTTCTGCTCACTTCACTGAGGGTATTCTTTAAAGACGGATTTTAATATATTAGAAAGAGGGGAAGATTCTATAAGAAAGGACAAGATAGATTGTATTATCATCCAAAAGGAGTGTGACTAAGAAACCACCAACAAATCCCAACCCATATGACTCTAATTTCTTTTTTGAAAATAAATTTCTGTTAATGTCTTTACATTATGTGACCTACAATCCCTATTGTAGTCCCTCCTATGCCTCCCAAAGAAAGCCATTCCTTATAATAATTTTTAAAATGAAGGAAGGAAATAATAGTTCGTTAAGAATCTACTGTGTGCCAGGCACTGTTCTAAACACTTTACAGTTATCTCATTTAATCCTAATAACAGCCTTGGCAAATAGGTTTAATTATTATCATCCTCATTTTTACAGTTGAGGAAATGGAGGTAGACAGATTAAGTAATTTGTCCAGGGTCACACAGCTAGTAAGTGTCTGGGGCGAGATTTGAACTTGGGTCTTCTTGACTCTAGGCCCAGCATGCTATCCATTGTATCACCTAGCTGCTTCTGAAGAAAATGAAGAAAAAAACGGTTCAGCAAAACCAACCAATATATTAAAAAAGTCTGATTTTATATGTAATATTCTACATCCATGGTCCCTCATCCCTGCAAAAAAGTGGGGAGAGAGGTATCTTTTCATACTTAATCTTTAGGGCCAACCTTAGTCATTATAATTTCTTAGCATTCAGGCATGATATTTTTTTTTTCCAGAGGTGGGGGGTGGAGAGTGGCGGTTGGGGGAAGCATTTTTTTACATTCACATTGTTGTAGGTGTTGTGTATATTGTTTTTCTGGCTCCACTTTATTGTTTATAAGTTTGTATGAGGCTTCTCACTCTTTTCTGTATTGGTCGTATTAATAATTTCTTGCAGTACAATAATAGTTGATGGGTATTTATTTTGTTTCTAGTTCTTTGCTACTGCACCATTATGCCTTCTTTCATATCTCTATAAAATCTTTGAAAGAAACATATGATGTACACATCAAGGGTATCTGTGTTGAAAATAGGAGAAGGAAATCAGGTAGGCTTTTGCAGATGGGTGCTCCTATGAGGAGCACACTACCAGAGTCATACTCACTTCCGAGTCTTCGGTCCTCAGCTGGATAAACACACAGAGACGAGCCATCGGGAGGCGCCAACACCAGAGCTTTATTCAGAGGCCATCACAGCAAGCCATCATAGCAAGCCCAAGCAGCAAGGCCAGAGCAACAGGGCAGGAGCCAGGAGAGAGAGCATGTGAATCTGACCACGCTCTTTCCTAAGTACCTACTTAGCACCTCCTCCCCAGCCCGCTTACTAGCCAATGATTGTAGGGTCAGATACCGGAAGGGGCTGTCTGAGTTTAGCACACCAAGGGGGAGGGAGTGACGTAGGAGGCTAGGACCGGATACAGGGAGGAGGCATCTGGGATTAGCGCATAGACAGAGTACGTGACCTAGGAAGTCAGACTCAGACACTGGGAGGAGGGGTCTGGGTCAGTGCTGCACAAAGGGACCCAGGAAGTCAGGAAGGTCACAAGAGGCGTCTGGGGATGAAGTTGCATATAGGGAGGGGACTGAGCAAAGGGAACTCAGTCCTCTGCCGTCCCACTCCCACGTGGCACCGCCCCTTGCCTCAGGAGCTCAAGCTCCGGCTACTTCCTTGCACCCAGCTTATCTCACAAAGCACTGCCCATTGCCTCAGGGCTTCTCCGAATCCAGCCTATCCCAGTTCACCACGACTCTGCCTACCACAGCCCCTGCCTCGACTTCCAAAATACCCAGATCTTACCCTACTCTTGCCACAGCGCCCAACCTGGTAGCTGCCAACATCAGACAGTCCCTCACACTGACTCCTGGCACTCTATTCACTGCTCCTCATAGCTGTCCTTCATGTGTCATAAGGGAGGAATAATAGGTGAATAGATCTACTCTTTCATTGATATCTCTGAAATATTATAAGGATTATAGGATGTTACTGTGTTAGAGGATTGCTTGAAAAGCATTGATCTTTAGGTGATTATTAAAAAGACATGGACAGGAATTGTACAGGATGAAATTTGGCTCAGCTGTCATCTGTACGAGGAGAGGCAATCTTCACAGATGTACACAGATTCATTGCAATACTCTAGACCAGATGTGTTAAGGCTCCTCAACAATCCAAAGTTCAAAGGAACTGGATTAAAATATAATTGGAAAATATTTAAACAAAAATCCAATAGAGCATAGATAATGTTAATATGTGGTTTTCTAAGTCAGTATGTGTCCTGCAGGGATCCTTATGTAAAGGTTCAGTGGCCCCCATTTCTATTTGACCTTGACACCATTGCTCTAGACTATTTGTAGACTTTGCCTTATTATTTCCCTGTGTTAGTCTTAATATGTAGACTAAGCACAATAGAGTAGCATAAATTGTATTCAATTTAATTCTGTATTTACATCTGCTAAAAGGCCGTCTCTATTTGGATGTTCTGAATTACCTTAACTCAATATCTCCAAAACTGAAAATGCCCTTCCTTTCCAAAATTACTGTTTCCAGCCATCCCATTTCAATGGCATCACCATGCGTCTCTGGCTAGAAATCTTAGAACTGTCTTTGACTGCTTTCATCCCCTCATCCCCCAAATCCAATTTGTTATCAAGTTCTACATCCTTTTATTTTGAAAGTACTTTTGGTTTTGCTCTTTCCATTTCATTCCATTTCAAATGCTGTGTTCCAGGCACTTAATAGCTCATACTTGGATTATTAGGTCAAAATATAATAATCTTCTGTGAATTCTTTCTCCTTAGACTAATTTTACTAGTGTTTACAATTAAAAACTTTTTTTATTAATTTATTTTGATTTATCAACAATCACTTTCGTAAGCTTTTGAGTTTTAAATTTTTCTCCCCCTCCTCCCTTCCCCAGGACAGTGCACAATCTGATAAAGGCTATACATATAAGTTCTTATTAAACATATTTTCACATTAGTGATGTTGTAAGGAAGAATTAGAACCAATGGGAGGAACCACCAGAAAGAGGAAACAAAATGGAAGAAAAAAAATAGCAAATTGTATGTTTCAATCTGCATTCAAACTCCACAGCTCTTTCTCTGGATATGGATAGCATTTTCTATCATGAGACTTTTGGAGATGTCTTAGATCCTTGCATTGATGAGAAGAGCTAAGTCTATCAAAGTCAGTCATCATACAATGTGGCTGTTACTGTGTGCAACGTTCTTCTGGTTCTGCTCACTTCACTCAGCATCAGTCCATACAAGTCTTTCCAGGTTTTTCTGAAGTCTGCCTGTTCATCATTTCTTATAGCACAATAGTATTCCATTACATTCATATACCACAACTTGTTCAGCCATTCCTCAATTGATGGGCATCCCCTCAATTTCCAATTCTTTGCCACTACAAAAAGAGCTGCTGTAAATATTTTTGTACATGTGGATCATTTTCCCATTTTTATGATCTCTTTGGGATACAGCCCTAGAAGTGCCATTATTGGGTCAAAGGGTATGTACATTTTTATAGCCTTTTGGGTATAGTTCCAAATTGCTCTCCAAAATGATTGGATCATTTTACAACTCCACCAACAATGCATTAGTGTTCCAATTCTCCCACATTTTTTCCAACATTTTTTATTTTCCTATTTTGTCATATTGGCCAATCTGATAGATGTGATGTGGTACCTCAGAGTTGTTTTGATTTGCATTTCTCTAATCAGTAGCGATTTAGAGCATTTTTTCATATGACAATAGATGGCTGAAATTTATTATTTTAGCATTTGTTTTAAAAAATTTTAGAATTTCAAATTTTCTACTTCCCCTCCACATTGAAAAGGCATCCAATAGGATAGCAATTATTTTATTTATGATTAAATGTAAAGGCCTTATTCTGAAGATCTTTAATGATACAGGAACCTACAGTTAGTTTTTCTTTGTTTAAACAAAATTTGTCAACATTTTGATGAAATGCAGTTCGTTTTTGTTTTAACATGGAGGTAGTTTTTTTAAATAATCTTTTTATTTATTACTCTTGAGAGTTGTAGACTTTTACAACATTTAATTGATAAATTGAGTATGGCGAAAGAAAGTATATATGTGCCTAGTTATTTTCACCTTAGTTTAACAGGTTGATATTACCAGTTTTGTCATATATATGTATGTATATATGCATGTATGTATGTATCTGTTGTCCTTTAACCTTCCTTTAGTTTTTCCCTTTTCCTTAGTGTATAGCAAGTAAAAAGTCTAAGATTAGGAGACTCTACTATGTTACTTATGTGTTTCTAATTTTTTTAAAAACAGTTCTAGGTTGTCATATTAAAGCCATTTAATGTGATCAAATTATATGTTGTTGAAAAATAATATTTATAATAAATGATATTTAACCTTTAATTATAATACTCATACCTATAAATCTGAAGAGGGAATGTAATGATTTTTAAGAGCAGTAGTATTTAGATAAAAGTTGCGATCTGTAGTTAGGCATGTTCAAAAATACTTTGATTATGCTGTAATTATACCTTTCCAGAAAAATTAAGTACTGTGAAGTCTACACATGGAAGTTGTAGTCAGAGTTGATAATTCCATTTGTGATTTTCTGTTGAAGAGTAGTTATTAAAACACTATCCAGAAGATTGCTGTATGGTGAATTTCTATAAGTGATTGTTGAATCACTTTAGAAAATCACTAATTTATAAACCATCAGTGTGGTAGAAAAGAACAGTAGTTATCACATTAAAAAAATCGGGCCCCTGGGGGTAGCTTATGAGTGTCTTGATACAAAATCAACGTTTCCCTACTTAGCAAAACCAGACACATGGTTTGATGAAAGACATGATGGATAAGGAGGCTAGCTGAACTTCTGTTTTGGAGGGTCCTTTCTGGTTATGTGGCAAAGTGGACAAAGTCAGACTAGCTTAGAGTCAGAAAGACCTGAGTTCAAATCTAGCTTCAGATACTTAGTAGCTGTGTGACCTTGGGCAAGTCATTTAACCTGTCTGCCTGAGTTTCCTCAACTGTAAAATGGGGATAGTAATCATACCTAATTCCTAGGGCTGTTGTAAGGATCAAATGAGATAGTATTTGTAAAGTGGTTAGTACAGGGCCTGGCACATATAGTAGATGCTAGAAAATTGCTTCTTCCTTTCTCATTTCCCTGCCCCTTTTCAAGTCAGGTCAGCAGACATCTGTTAAGGGCCTAATATGTGCCAGGAACTGTGCTAAGCACCGGGAATTCAAAGAAAGGCAAAACCAGTCTGTCCTCAAGGAGTTTGCCATCCAAGCAAACACCTGTGTACAAATAAGATATATGCAGTATAGGTTGTAGATTATTTCAGAAGGAGGGCACTAATACTAAGGAGAACTGGGAAAGACTCCTTATGTAAGGTGTAATATTAGTTGAGATTTGAAAGAAGTCAGAAGCCAGGAGGCAAATGGAGGTGAGGTTTCTTTTGCTTACTTCAAAGTTCTAAATTTGTCAGTGAGCAACTGATTTCCTTATGTCATTATTAGAACCTTTTTAAAAAATGAAATACTTTGTGAGGGCAGAAGAGTGCAGAGCACCTGGCACAGTATACTGGATAGAGTGCTTGACTTAGGAAGATCCTCATCTAAGATACTTGCCAGCTATGTGAACCTGGGCAATGATAATTAGCTAACATTTGTGTAGCACTTACTATATGGCAGGCACTATGCTCTTTACAATTGTTATCTCATTATGTGTTGGAAACAACCTTGGAAAGTAGGTGCTATTATCACTCCCATTTTACAGATGAGGAAATTGAGGCAGACAAGTGTCTTGCCTCTGGTCACACAAACTAGTATGCATTTGAGGCAAAATTTGAACTCAGCTGTTCACTGCATCAGCTCATTTGTTTGTTAAATGAGGAATTGAACTTGATGGCCTCTAAGGTCCCTTTTATCTCTAAATCTGTGATACTGTGTTGATATGTGGGTCAGACCTAAATTAGGCTAGTCCAACAACTCAACTTTGAGGTTTAAAATTTGGTAAGACACTGTGGAATTTTACTTAATAGGAGATTAAAGAATCAATTTAAAAGAATGTGAGGTTAAAATACCACCCAGAGCCCCCTCCCCCCCTACCAGCATACAATGAGATCATTAGATAATGGATTCAGAGCTAGAAGAGACCTTCAAGGGCATGGAGTCCAATCCTCTCATTTGCAAATGAGTAAATTGAAGCCCAGACCAGTTACAAGTGTGACACTGGGTCTACTGAAATATCTGATGTGGGATTTGAATCCAGTTCTGGACTGAAAGTCCAGTACTCTCATCCACTGTGCCAGACTGCCTCCAACAAGACAGAAGGAGCTTAGGCGATTCTCTTAGCCAGGACTGCACACGCATGGCCCAAGGGCTGCTTGAGGCCTGCCAAAGGATTTCGGATGGTCAGTGAAAAATGCAGAGGATGTAAAAAAAGTAAAGATGTTGTGAGTGCTTTGTCTGTGTCCCAATTAACTCGCCTTCCACTAGTCACTATTATTCCTGTCATGTAACTTGGCAGGTCGCTTGCCACTGCACAGTCTCTCCTGTTTGTTGTGTGACCCATGGCAACCAACCATCGTCAGTCTGTTTCTAGTCTGAGAGGAGCAATTTCATGATAAATAAAAATCTTAAGTAATAAGTATCATTAATTGATATTAATTGAAATTTCCCTCTTTAAAATGATTTATTTGCAAAATAGTTTAATCAGTAATTATACCTTTACTAGGAAAGTGAGCTGCTAAAAACCCCAAGAAGTTTAGCCTATTTTAATTTTGGCCCCTACCTACTGCCAAGTTGTACAGGTCTGCTCTTAGCTCTTAGCACTTTCCTCAGGCTAAGTCTAGAAGTATAACTTCTAGGGACAGAACACCTCTATCTTAGAGGGCCACCCTAGTTCATGTGCCAGAGGGACAGCTAGGTAGATAGAAAAGTCTGCTAACAAGAATTTATTATGTGATTACTAGTTGCCAGGCTGTGCTAGAAGATCAATGCCTTGAGCCTGTATAAGAGACCCACCAGAGTTGGTGAAAGCAAGAGAGAGGAGATCTCCAATCTCTTCCAATCTTGGGACATGTTTTGAGTCTCTACAGACATCTTGAGTCTGTTCAGGCTTTGGATGCTTCTGACTTCTGCCTAGGCAGAGCCTTGGGATATACCCATAGTTAGGGGGCAAGATATGGATGATGAACCAGCAAAGAAGATCAAGAAGTAGTAGTTGATCACAGGTAGGAAGAGAACTGAGAAAGTACAGTGTCATGAAAAACAAGAAGGAAATATCTAGGATGATTTAGGGTTAGTGTTAGGGTTATAAAGAAAGGAAAAACAAGCAAAACTCTCCTAAAGGAATACATGTTTTCATGGAGGAGGGAGGAAACAACAATGTACATAAAAGATATATACAAAATAGATGGATTGTAATCTCAGAGGGAAGGCAGAGGGGAGGCCTGGGGGGTGGATGAGAAAGGGAAGACATCCTGTAGAAGGTAAGATTTGAACTGAGACTTGAAAGATATTGAGGAAGCTAAGTGGTAGAAGTGAGGGGGACAGAACATTTCCAGCATTGGGGACAATAAGTGGGATGACGTTGAGTGAAATGTAGTGTGCAAAGAACAGCATATTAGATTGTAGAGTGCTTAGAGGGGAGTATAATGGAGGAAGATTGGACAGGGTCAACTTGTGAAGGGCTTTAAATGCTCAAGGAAAGGACTTTATATTTGATCCTTAATATAATAGGGAGCCACTGTACTTTGCTGAGTAGTGAGGTAACATAATCAGACTGAAGTTTTAGTTGAATTTGTGGATCAGTTGGAGTAGAGAGACTTAAGCCAGGAGACCAATTAGAAAGCTATTGCAAGAGGTTATGAACTAGGCTTGTGGTTGTATGAGTGTAGAGGAGACATATACACACTCACACACAAGAGAGAGATATTGAAAAGGTAAAAATAACTAGAATTGGCAACAAATGGTACATGTGAGATGAATGCAAGTGAAGAATTAAGGATGACACTGAGGTTTCAAGCCTGGGTTTGTGGTAGTGCCCTTGATAGTAATATGGAAGTTTGGAAGAGGGAAAGGTTTTTTGGGGAAAAATACAGAGTTCTGTTTGGGACATGTTGAGTTTGAGATGCCTGTGGGATCTAATTTGAGATGTTGAAGGCCATTGGATTTGGCAATTTAGAAATCATTGTTAACTCTGGAGAGGGCAGTTTCAATGGAATAATAAGGTCAGAACTTGTATTGTAAGGGGTTAAGAAGAATGAGAGGAGAGAAAGTGGAGGCACCTATTGTAGATGGCCTTTTCAAGGAATTTAGCTACTAAGGGCAGAGGATGTAAAGATCAAGTGAGGGTTTTGTTTTGTTTTGTTTTTTGAGGATGAGGAAAGATGAGAATATTTATTAGGCATGAGGGAAAGAGCCAATAAACAGGGAGATAATGAAAATAAGTGATGAGTATCTAGAATTATCCTAACTTAAACTCAGTACAGTACCAGATCTGTGTTCTAATTCATATCAAATAACAGGCATACCTAGACAGACTTTGTTCATAACTACTCTTTCATTCCCTTTTTATATGTTCTAAGTATCAATACCACACTTGTTCTGTTCTCTTATTTTACTACATTCTTACTATTTGTGTGTCTATGGACAAGTCACTCAGCCTCTCAGAGATGAGTTGAGTCAACTCTGCACAAGTGACCTCTTGTGTATATGCCTCTAAAATCCTTTCCAGGTCTAGATCTGTCCTATGATATGATCTTTGTGTATGCCTAGGGACTGTGTTAAAATCCAGCGATCTGACCATCTCCTTGGTATAAAGCCCAAGGGTCAGTCAATGGCGTTGAACTTGCCTGAGGGCTCTGTGAATAAGTTTATTGATTAACAGCATCAAAAGGAAAATATTAGAATAATAACAATTCTTTACAATTAGTTAAAAGTGAATTAAGTGGCAGCAAACTACATAGTATCATATTGTCTAACTTCCCTACAAATATTAGACTTAGATCTGTCACAGATGACATTTATATATCAATATCTTGAATGATTTTCTTAATGTAATCTATGAATCATAAACCTAACATAGTTTTGGAACACAGCCAGTCTACCACTATTGAAATGATGCTTTCGGTATTAGGGCAGACATTTAAAGCATGAGTAACCAATTCTATCAGGGTAGACTAAAGAAGTATTGTTATATTGTCTGGTTTCTATCAGACTTAATTAGATTAGCTGTGTCATTTTATCGATAGGAAGTTGTCATAGTAAGAAGATTATGCAAGTCTTGGAGTCAGGAAAGAAGGAAAAAAGCATTTATTAAGTGCCTACAGTGTGCTTTATGAATATTATCTCATTTTATTGTCACAACTACCTTGGGAAGTAGGTGCTATTATTGTCATTTTACAGTTGAGGAAACTGGGGTAGACAGGTTTAGGGATTAAGTGACTTGCCTAGGGTCACATAGGTAGTTAGTTAGTGTCTAAAGCTGGATTTGAACTAATTTTCCTGACAATAGGCCCAGTGCTCTTTCTGCTAAGCCATCCAGAATCTTCCAGTCAGGTGAACCTAGGTTCAGATCTCACCTCAGATACTTATTAGTTGTGGTCAATGGGCAAGTCATTTAACCTATCAATAGCTTTAGTTTCTTCATCTATAAAATGAGAAGATGTACTATTTATCTTGGTCATTGCCAGAAAAGTACTTTTTGCACTATTTAAATGTAAGCTATTATAACTTAGTAGCAGCTGAAAGAAAATAGCATTTAACAGTCAGAAATCAGTGGTATATTTTAAGGAAGCCATCAGTTTCTAAAAGACCAGGATAAGCCTGGCACATGTTAATTGCAGACCAAAGGACATCCCTTACCTTTAGGTAATTGAACAAAAGAGTAGGATCTTACGTTGGTTGTTTTAATATCATATAATTACCAACACTACCAGAAACCCGGTCTTCTCCCTTCTCCCTCCCCGCCCCCCCCACCCCCCCGTTTGTTCTTTAATCATTTACTTGACTCACGTAAAAAGTGTGACTACTTATTAAATAAACATACCAGAACCTGTACATCCAAATGACTGTTGGCCTTCAAAGTAGTCACTTGGGGAGGTAGTATCTTTTCCATTGTTGTTGCCATTGCTTAGAATTGTTTGGAATACCTCCTTTAAAAAAAAAAGTTTTATATCTTCTTTTTTTTTTTTCCATCATAGTGATTTCAGGGTATATATCCTTCATTCCTCAAAATTATCTGGACGTATATCTGTCTTTCTTCTCCTGAACTGAACCCTCCCTTGTCACAAAGAAAAAAAAAAGAAATTAACAAAAACACCTGATAGGGTTACTGTGACTGACAGTGTATTCAACATAAGACCTTCTTCCACTAACCTGTTCCCAGGAGGGAGGTCTGTTTCACTATCTGTTCTCCTGGACCATTAGTGGTTTTTTCAGTTACTCAGAATTTGGCTTTCTTTTACTGATCTTTTAATTGTAGTAGAAACTTAGTCTTCAAACAGGTAAGAAAACTTTAGGTTTTAACACAACTTTATGTACTTTGATGTGCCCTGCAGTTTTTGGGAAGAAATTACCTCTGACTAAGGAAATTTCTTTATACTTGTCTTTTATCTGTTACTGTTAACTAGGGGGAAAGTTTGGATGGATTTTTAAAAATTGTCTGACCAAAAGGAAATGAGCTGCTGTTGATAATAGTTCAGATTATGGTGGGTTCAAATAGAGGACTTCCTATGTAACTCCATGGATGTTGCATCATTTCCTTTTAGTCATTTATGGATAGATGCCAGTGCATTTAAACTTGAGTATTTGTTCAGTAGCTGAGAAGGAAACACATACTGTATACTTGATGTACTTTTAGGTAACTTATTAAATATTTTATCTGAGTTTTGTTATTTTTATAGTGAAGCAAAGAACTAAATATGAGATGGAAAAGTGAAATTAATTCCTTTTTGGCCAGATATTCCTCCAATCTAAGCCTTTAAGTATGTTGTGTTTCTTTGCTGTAGCAGCCCCTGCATTGGTAGTTAATCTTTGTTATTCGCTTAAGTGATTTTAGTTACTGATTTATGTTTTATGTAACAAGTTCAAGTGCTTTCTCTTTAGTTGGGAGCTAAGACTCTGTAGTATAGTTGATTATGTGGAGAACCTGCAATTTGAAAACTTCTGACTTAATTTTGAGAAATAGCTGATTTTTTGGTAACTTTTCAAAATGGTAGTATTTTGAGGGTCCAGATTTAGTGTTTAAAAGTATAAAGGAACTTTTAAAAATTTCTTGGGCAGAGCTGAAGCTAATTTTTAGGACTGCAACTAGCTATTGACAAGTTTGCAATTTTTTTTGCCTTAGAAATGTATTTACAATGAAAGTATTAAAGTTTAGACTTTCCTGCTCTTTTGCTCCATTTTGGTGTAAACATTCTTTAAATACTGTTCTTAGGTAGTCTATATTTGAAATAAATACTTGCAAATATGCTTGTATTTCACATACTACACTTGTAATATTCTTAATAATTATATTTCTGAAAACATTTCTAATGGGTAAATTGTTCATTCATCTCCTCTATCTCCACTCTAGTAATAATAGTTCACATTTTGTAGGGCTTTAAAGGTTTCCAACAGTAATATAGTGAGGTAAAGATAGTGCTAGTATTATTATTTCCATTTTATAAACCATGAAACAGCAACAGAGAGATATGATTTGCCTAAGATCACAAAGCTAGTATATAAGCATACGAGTTTTGATTGAAGTGATATGTCTTTTGACCTGTTAAGGCCCCTGGGACTGCATTCTCCCAGTGTTCTCAACACTTGTTCATTTTGTCCTTATTTTGGACCTTTGATAGCTGGAAGGCTAGACAGAATATCTAGTCTTCCCAGGGTGCCACATACTCTTCTCCTCTGTGAGTAACTCAAGAGTTGAGGGAGAAATTCTGGCTACTTAGGTACAGAATCTGGTCTACCTATTTTAAATTGGCTGCATATTTGTTTTGATGTCCACATGAGGAATGCAGCATAGTATAATTTGGGAATTAGAACTGGGACTAGGAAGAGAAATTGCGGCAAGTACTAAACTGATATTATTGGGGTAAGTCATCCAGTCATTTTCCTTGTTGACATTTTTACCTCTTTTACATTGGGTGAAAACCATTGAAGGTTTGAAAAGTGCTTTAAGCTGAGCTGTTAATAGATGGAATCAGAATTGTAAAATCAACATGAATTTTTAACAGAACTGCCTTCTAACTCCAGGTTAGTTTTTATCTTTTCATGCACAGAACACTTTCCTATTTGTTTCTGTCTTGTTTTTTCCTGGCATTCCTATTTCACTCGTCATTTTTACTTTGGTTTTGGTTTTTGCTGGACTGACTACATTGAGTTTTATCCAGTCTATGGATATCTTTCAAGACTGAATTCTAAGCTTCCTTCCTCTGCCTTCATTCCATTGAAGAGTTTGCCCTTGGGTTCTAAACCACCATTTAGATTCATATAACTGATTTGCATATATAAAACTAACCTTTTATCACATATTTATTAAACACTTATATGTTCTAGGCACTGGTGGTACAAATACAAAAATGAGATGATCCCTGTCCTCTAGGAACTTATATTCTATACATGCTACTAAGATATTACAACATGTTCATAGATAAATATAGGACACACATACATATATGTGTATGTGTATACGTGTGTATGTGGATGCATACATATATGGCATATACATACACACATATCTCTAGCTCTAACTCTATCTCTATCATCCATATCTATACCTCTTGAAATAGGTGGCAATTGAACTGAACTTTGAAGAGGCATGGTAATTTCAAAGGGGCAGAGGTGAGGAGGGAGAATATTCAAGACTTGGAAGAGAGCCTGGGCAAAAGTGTAGAGGTGAGATATTGAATGTCATATATGAGGAACAGCTGGCAAGCCTGTCTGGCTGAAGCACAGTATGTGTGAAGGACAGTTGTGTATAATAAGCCTGAAAATATGGGTTTGAACCAGTGTGTGAAGGGCTTTAAATGCTGAACAGAGGAATTGAGATTTTGTCCTAGAGCTGAAAGGAAGCTACTGGACATTATCAAGCAGGGGTATGACATCATTGGAACCATTAGACCTGCGATTTAGAAATAATCTTTTGGCAGCTTTGAGGCGCATTGATGCAAAGAAACCAATTAAGAGTCCAAGTGAGAGGTGATGAAAGCTTGAACTAAAATGATGGCTGGATGAGTGGAGGGAAGAATTTAGATATAAAAAATTTTGAGAAGGTTGAATTAATCAGATTTAGCAGTAACTAACTGGTTATGAGGGATGAGAGGGAAGAGTCAAATATGACTCATATTAGGAATCTACATTCCTAATTCCTACATATTAGGAATCTGGGTGATTGGGAAGATAGCAGTGCTCTCAGAAGACATAGTCTAAATGTACTTTACATAAATAGTTTTAAAAATGGAAAAAGGAATACTTCTCATAGAAATTATGTTCAGTGATGTGATTGAGGCTACAGTATTATTTTTTTCCTTTATTTTTCAGATGTTTCTTACGGTGTACCTTAGCAACAATGAACAACACTTCACAGAGGTTCCAGTTACACCAGAAACAACATGCAGAGATGTGGTAGAGCTGTGTAAGGAACCTGGAGAAAGTGACTGCCATTTGGCTGAAGTGTGGGGTGGTTCAGGTAATCTAATCTTGTGGCTGTGTCATCTCTATCCTTTATTACTTTGGGGATATTGTAAGATTTTGTTTAAAAAACACTCGTGTTTATCCTAAAGAACATATATAGAAAGAATAGGAGAGTCAGGAGATGTCATTTTTAGTCTTGGCTTTGCCAATTGACACATCAATGTGAATTGCCCTTCAAATAAAGTTCAAGTTTCATGTTATAAACATTTTTGAAGAAGCATAGTCTTAAATCTTTAACAGTATACTATTTTATGTTAAAGTGAAATTTTGATCTTTTAAATATGAGCTTTCAAAATTCAATATCTGAGGGTTTGTTAGAAACTTTTTTGTTTTTTTCCCTCCTTTTCTCATACCCTTAAACAACACAAGGAAAATATGTGTATTATTATTCAATTAATTATTTGGCTCAATTGGGAGGCTTGAGGAAGACTGAAAAGGTTTGAAAAAGATAGTTCACTGATGAGGGAGGTGTTAAAAGGTTGCCTTACTACAGTGGGAGCCCACTTGAGATTATGTAACACAATTTTGTAGTGAACCCAGTCAGCACAAGTTCATTATTTTTTTCAGCTTCATTTAGCATGAGTACATGAATAGGAGCAAAGGCAACTGATGGTGGGAGTGATCCAAAGCTGGGGGTTGTCTGGAGATCAGCTGGAGGATAAGGTGGCAAGGGACTTAGAGAAGAGGATAATATAGAATTGAACAAGGCAAGTGGAAGCCCCTGGAGGTTCTTCAGGAGGTCATCTTGTTTAACCCCTGCATTTTATAGCCGAGTCAACTGAAGCCTGGAGAAGTGAAGAGACTTTCCCAAGACCCCACAAGTGAGTGTTAGAGCCAGAATGTGAGCATAGATCTTTGGATTCCAAATTCGTTACTCTTGATGATGTGTTATGCTCCTTCCTGCCCACAGTGATTTCGGTCTGTGTTCCAGCAGAACCTGCCCTTCTCATCTCTGCCTGGTAGAGTCCTACCAAATTACTTCTATGACACAAATACAGTCTGGATACGTAAACTAGTTACAGCTGTAACTGAGCAAGAAAACTGCAGACCAATATCTGTAATGGATCTTAATACAAAATGTTAAAATTAAATATGAGCAAAGAGATGACAGTGACATATCACAAAGACTATACACTATGACCAGACTGGATTTATACTAGGAATACAGAGCTGGTTCAATATAAGGAAAACTATAAGCATTATTGACCAAATTAATAATAAAAATAATAAAAATCATGATTATAGGAATATAACTTTCTTTAATATAAGCAATATCTATTTAAAACCAAAGTCCAACATTGTCTGTAAATAAGATCAGGAGAAAAGCAAGGATGTCCATTATTACCATTACTATTTAGTATGGTGCTAGGCTACTATAGCAAGAAGACTAGAAAAAGAAATTGAGGAAATAAACATAGTCAAAGAGGGGAACAATTATCACTTTTTGCCATTATGATGTTGCTTAGAGAGTTAACTAAAAAACTAATTGAAACAGTTAACAATTTCATCAGAGTTGCAGGATATAAAATAAAACCACACAAATCATCAGCATAACTATATTATTGCCATCAAACTCCAAAAGATAGAATAAGAAATTTCATTAAAAAAAACTACAGATAGTGTAAAATACTTGAGAGTCTGCCTGCTAAGACAACATAGAAACCATATGCACACAATTACAAACCCTTCTTTACGAAAATCAAGACAGATTTAAGTAATTGGAGAAGTATTAATTGTTCATGGTTAGGCTGTGCCAATATATTAAAAATGGTAATACTACCTAAATTAATTTACTTATTTAGTGCCGTAACAATGAAACTACCAAAGTATTGCTTTATAGATCTAGGAAAAAAAAACAGTAAAATTCATCTGAAGGAACAAAAGGTCAAGAAAGGAATTAATGACAAAATGGGAAGGAAGGAGGTCTAGCAGTACCATATCTCAAACCATACTGCAAAGTCCTTAAAGCAGGTAGGTGGCACAGTGGATAGAGCACTAGGTCTGGAATCAGGAAGACTAGAGTTCAAATGTGGCTTCAGACAGTTACTAGCTGTGTGACCCTGGACAAATCACTTAGCCTTTGTTTTCCTCAATTTCATCATCTGTAAAATACAATACCTACCTCTCAGGATTGTTGTGAGGATCAAATAAAGTAATATTTGTAAAGTACTTAGCAAAGTGCCTGGCCCATAGTTAGGTGCTATATAAATACTAGCTATTATTATTAAAACAATTTGGTACTGGTTAGGAAATAAAGAGGTTGATCAGTGGAACAGATTAGAAACAAATAAGCACAGTAGCCTAGTGTTTGATAAACCCAGAGATCCTAGCTACTGGGGTAAGAATTCACTCTTTATCAGAAATTGTTAGGAAAACTGGAAAAAACTAGGTATGGATTAACATACAACATAGGACGATAAGCTCCAAATGTGTACATGATTTAGATGTAAAAACTTTATAAACAATTTAGAGGAGCATGGGAGAATTTCCTTTCAGATCTATGACTAGGACAAGAGTTCAGTGACCAAACATGAGATAAAGAGATTCATGGGAAGTAAAGTGGACACATAAAATGAAAAAGGTTTCACATGAACAAAACTAATGCATCTAAAATTAGAAGAGAAGCAGGGAATTGGGGAAAAGTCTTTGAATCAAGTTTCTCTGATAAAGTTGTCCTTTCTAAGATACATAGGGAACTGATTCAAATTTATAAAAAGAGCCATTCCCCATTTGATAAATGGTCAAAGCATATGAATAGGTTGGTTTTTAGAGGAAGAAATCAAGCTACGAATAGCTGTATGGAAAAATATTCTAAATCACTAATAGTTAGAGAAATACAAATTAAAACAATTCTTGAGGTACCACCTCACACCTATTGGATTGGCTAAATTGATAAAAAAAGAAAATGATAAATGCTGGAAGAGCAGTGAAAAAACAGTTACCTTAATGCCCTGTTGGTGGAGTTGTCCAATCATACTGGAAGGCGATTTGGAACTATTCCTCAAAAGCTATTAAACTGTACATAGCCTTTGACTTAATAGTACTGTTACTAGCTCTGTACCCCAATGAGACCGTACAAAGATGTACCAGAAAAAAAATTATGGAAGTTCTTTTTGTGGTGGCAAAAAATTGGAAACTTAAGAGGGTGCCTAATAGTTGAGGAACAGCTTAACAGGTTATGGTATATGAGGATGATATAATGTTACTGTGCTGTAAGAAATGATAAAGGGTGTGGTTTCAGAGAAACCTGGGAAGGCTTGTGAGCAGGACCAGGAGAAAAATGTGTACAATCACAACAATATTATAAAGACAAAGAACTTTGAAAGACTTGGGGATTCTGATTAACACAATGACTAAGCATAATTCCAAAAAACTCATGATGAAACTTGCTGTGCACTTCTAGGTAGAGAAGTGATGGACTCAGAGTGCAGATTGAAGCTTTTTTATTTTGGGGGAGGGATATGACTAATGTGAGAATTTGTTTTGCATGACTGTACATATTTGTAATAGATTTTGTTTTTCTTGCTTTCTCAGTGGGGGTGAGTGAGAATTCGGACCTGAAAATAAAATAAAATTAAGTTTAAAAAAATTATAGTAATTAAAAAAGTACAGAGGGATGCCTAATGGGAACTGGGGTTTGGCTGATGACCCACAGGGCTTCAGAATCACTGTATAACCTGATGGAAGTTTGTTAGTCATTAAGTGAGAAATTTAGAGAGATTTTCAAAGTCAATAGTATTATGACCTAAGGTTAGAGTCCTTTCAGAGCCTTGGGCAGTTGAGACAAGGGGACGATAACTTGGTGCATAAGGAGTGGTGATACTCTCCTTCCAGGTAAGGGACTAAGCTGGAAACTCGATGGAATGGGGTTCTCTCTCCACATCTCAGCAACTGAAAACCAGTAAGGTAGAACGGTATGGCGCTTCTTCTCTTCCCACAGAAGGCTAGAGAACAGACAACGAAATGCATGCTGAAAGATGGACGGCATCCTTCCTCTCCTTCTGGAGGCTAGAGATTAGGAAGGAGGCCCATAATTGAGTCTAGATTATGAAGAACTTTGAATGCGTAAGAGAGGAGTTTATATTTCATCTTAGAAGTGATAAGAGCTGTTGGAGTTGGTGTAGAGAAGTGACATGATCAGACCTGCACTTTAGAAAAATCACTTTGGCATTTTTGTAGAGGATGTACTGGAGTAGGTAAAGACTTGAGGCAGAAAGATTAATTAAAAGGCTGTTGCTTGCAGTAGTCTGGGTAAGAGCTGATGGTCTGATCTAAGATGCTGGCTATGTGAATGGAGAGAAGGAAACAGACATGAGATCTTGGGATAAGAAATAACAAGATTTGGCAACTGATTGGACATGTGGTGGTGGAGAGAGTGAGGAGTTGGGGATGAAACAGGTTCAGAACCTGTTTCTAAAATTCTGTGTATATTTTCTTACTTCAAGATCTTATTGATTTCCTATTATGGAACTTTGTATAGGTGAAGCATGAATAGTGAATTGCTTTTTTAAATTTTTATTATTGCACATAACACCCTTTTTCATCTTTTTTCTTTCCTCTTCCTTTAAGAGCGTCCAGTTGCTGATAATGAGAGGATGTTTGATGTTTTACAGCGGCTTGGAGTCCAGAGAAGTGAAGTTCGTTTCTTTCTTCGTCATGAACATCCCCCTAGCAGGGATATGGGTAGGTGATTTCTTATAAATCATAGTTTGGAAGAATCTACATCTGATAATTGGGGAAGGAATTAATAGCTGTAGTTTGATTTTTGGTCTTCTGGAGTTAATGTTAAGGTGAGTGTCTAAGAGAAGACTTGGAGTAGTCTTACCTGGGTCATATATTCTTGTATACCCTAAAATATTGGAAGATTTCATTACGGACATTTGAAGGTAGAGTTAATTCAAGACTAAATTGTGTGTTATATTGTAATAGAGAAGTTGTAAAACTATGATTTATACCTCTATTGAGTAAAAAAGGCAGTTTACCTGTCTTAGTATTTGTTTAGAAAGAAGACTTAAATTTCACTGTTGCTAAAAATATAATTAGTATATACGGGCAAGTGGTACATGTTGTTAAGAATCTGATACATTTATAGTTAAAAATGTGACATGGTAACTATAGTTTTATTTGACAAATATTTAGTTTTTAAAAAAAATTAACCTGTTTTTATTAATGTAGTTGTTAAATGGTACATGCATTTTCATCTGATATCTATGCCAAGAAACCTTAATACATTACCTGAGTTATAGTTGCTTTCTCTTTTTAAATTACTACATGGATCTTCAGATGAATGAGTTGAATTTCGCAAGTTAGTCTCCCAGGTTAAATATCTTCTTTCACTAGGCTCTATGTAAATTATTGATTAACCTTTCAGAAGTACAGTATGTAGTTTCAGTGTGTCTGTGTTGAAGTGTAATGTAATGTGAGAAATAAAATCTGGAAACAGTAACTTTTTTCACAGCAGAAAACATCAAGGTCACAAAGTGTTCATAAACTTGAATTTAAAAATGTTTTCCTTTTCTAAGCAGTTTAAGAGACTCAGTGCTGTTGAAGTTGTTCCAACTTAGCTAGGTCCCCCACTTAATGTGATCAAGAATGTATATAAATTGGGACCCAGGGCTTCCAAAAAAGTCTTTGCTACTTAATACTCTTATATAAATGAGTATATAAAAGATCACAGAATCTCAGTATTGCAAGGGACCTCAAAGGTCATCTAGATAAATATATCAGGAATCCTCTCTACAACTGGACAGATAGTGATTGGGCCTCTGACTCCCGTGGTATAGTCCACATAGGTAGTCCATGGTGTGGAAACTCCTTCCACTAGTGCAAGTAAGCATCACTTCTTCAACATAGAGCCTTGGAGATTGGCCTAGAGCACTAAGGGGTGAAGAGAATTGCCCATAGTCACATACCACTTCTGTTTCAGAGGCAGGACTCGAATTCTGGCTTTCCACAAGGACTTAATCAACTCAAAGACTTCTAGTGATGGGCAGCCAACTACCTTCTGAGATAGTACATTCTGTTTTCAAATAGTCCTAATCGTTAAGAAGTTTTTCTTAATATTACACCATAATTTGTCACCTCTTGGCAACTTTGTGGAATCATTAGCAGGAAGGGACATTAGAAGTTGTTGAGTACAATTCTGCATTTACTAAGAACCATAGACATTAAGTGCCTTGACCAGGGTAGCATGAGTACCAGGTGGCAGAGCCAGAAATTCTGACTTTCAGGTGCCTTTCCTGTTGTACCACATTCTACCCATTGCTGTAGTGCTACCGTCTGATACCCTGTACCATTCCTGAGGACAGCTATTTTATTTTCTCTTTATGTATCTTTCCCTTGGGATCAGTGTGTCAGTTTCCTTCAGTTAATACTCAAAAGTTGTGATCTCAAGGCCTGGTTATTCCCCCTTAGATTCTCATCAGCTTATTAATACTTCCTAAAAGGTGATTCAGAGGGAATGTGGTGTCATGGATAGAATGGTGGAGTCAGGAAGACCTGGGTTCAGATGAGACTGCGGACACTTAGTAGCTTGGTGACCCTGAGCAAGTCACTTAACCTAGTTGTACCTCAGTTCCTACATTTTGAAATAAGCCTGTAATTCTTTGAACTATGTATTGTCTAGAACCAAACAAACTATTCTAGATGTAGGCTAAACAAGGCAGAGTACAGTGGGACCTTCACCTTCCTCTTTCTGGGCACTATACTTGTCAGTGAAGCTTAAGATGGATTAGCTTTTTAGTTACCAGGTCTCATTGTTTGTGCATTGTATTTACAGTTCTCTAAAACCCCCATATCTTTTTTTCAAAAATGAATTTAGAAACCTCTTCTCTGTCTTAAACTTAGGAACTTGATATTTTTTTGAGCTCAAGTAAACTTTCTTTATTAGATTGTGTCCATTGACCTTGCTTGTTGAGATATTTTGGGTCTTGCACACTTTTCTAATGTATTAACTGTCTTTCCAAGCTTTGTGTCATTTCCAAATCTGATAAGCATGACATCTATGCATTCATCTAAATAATTGATTAAAAAAAGTTATAAATAATTGATTAAAAAAAAAGTGCACAGAACCAAGGGCAAATCTCTATGAGACACTCCACTAGAGATTCTTATTATGTTGGCATTAGTCCATTAATAACTACTTTTTGGATCCTGTCTTTCAAACAGTTTTGAATCTACCTGACTGTACTGGTCTACATTAGTCAACACAGTTGAGAAAGTAATCACATTTTCTGTTCATTTGATTAGCTCTGTAGTATGCTAGATCTTTTCCAGAAATATATGTTTCATAGAATAGATGTACTGAGTAAATCCTATCTAAGAAAAGGGTAAATATTTTATCATACAAGACATATTCAAGCTATGCAAAACTAAGAATTTAATATGTATTTTCATTGAGTTTTTCCATTACTTGTACCTTAGAAGAGCTACTAAAGAGAGTATAAGATGAGATGGTTTGAATTTTACTGTTTTTCCTTGTTCCCTGACAAAGCTCCTAATGAGTAACTCAGTAAACAGAGTGTCAACCCCAGAAATTTTTAAGGTGAAAGTTTGAGTCATTAGTCAAAAGAATATATATATATATATATATATTATGCTTCTGTAGGAATAAGAACTAGAGCATTGTTTCTCTGTTAAGGTATCATAGTATAGATTTGTTTCTTCCTTAGGGATGAGTTTATATAGTTTTCCAAGTTAGTTACTATTCTTTTTCTCTCACTTTTTTCTCCCATTAACCTAGCACTATCATACATGGTTTCAAATAATTTGTTTGCCATGGGACCAAATTGTGATGACTTATTCTAGTGCTATTTGAAAATATCATCTTATATGTTCAGTTGAAAGTGGAGGTGGCAGAAACACATGAGTTCACTTATAACATTCCTATCACCTAGTTTTAATGTATGGTTTTGAATTTTGTGTTTAGTGAGTGGACCAAGGATTCAGGATCCTATCTCAAAAAGGAATGGCGTTAAAGTTCCTAGTGATCGAAGAATTGAGAATGGTGTAAGTATTTATTTGAATGTTTATTATGATAATAATGGTATAAACTTTACAAATGTCAGTCTCAGCAGGATTACTTGCCAGGGTTACATAAGGAATAAGATTAGAACTCTAGGCCTTCTACCTTTGTCTGCTATTCCATACCATACTGCTTTCTCACCCAGTATAGGTGCACTGAACTCCTGTGGTGCGTCTGAGTTGTTCCTTAACTCCTTTTTTTTGTTTGTTTGTAATGGTGTTAGGAAGGAATAAGTAAGTGGAGGCCTTAACTTTTAACTTTTATAGTTTGGAGCCTAAGCCAGGGGTTCTTAGCTTTTTCATATCATGGACTCTTTTAGCAATATGGTGAAACTTATTTACCCCTTCTCAGAACAGTGTTTTTAAATGCATAAAAGAAAATACATTTAATTACAAAGGAAACCACTTATACTGAAATAATTATCAAAATGAAAACAAAAACACAAGTTTATGGACCCCAGTTTAACAGCCTTTGTTTCTATGAGAGGCAGAGTGGTATAGTGGATAAAACACTGGTCTTAGATTCAGTTAGACCTGAGTTTGACTTTCACCTTTGACGCTCAATAGCTGGGGGATCATGAGCAAGTTACTTTACTTCACCAAAACTCAGATTCCTCCACTGTAAAATGAGGTAATAATATATTGTTGTAAGGTTCAAATGAAAGACATGCATTTAAGATGCTTTGGAAAATCTTGAAATGCTATGTAAAATTTATTATTATTGTTAGTAGTAGTATTGCTTAAGTCTAATATTCCTCAGATACTAGAGACTAAAATTACTTGGTTGGCATTATATTCCTAATTGAAGGCAAGTGACGATTACTAGATTTGGCATCTTTGCCATCTTATGTTATAGTTGTTACAGTAGAAAGAATGGCTGTGACACAAACTATAGATACATTATTTCTAAAGTGAATTTACTTTTATGTTAATTGATTTACAGAGTTAATTTTTAGTTTATTCAAAAATTTAAGTGTTAATCCTATAGAATAACTTGTGAGTTTCCATCAACATGTCTAATTTATGATAAATAAGTGGTTAAGTCATTTTGCCATAGTAAGTTTTCACATGAAACCTTTTAAAACTGTAGGCAAGATTAAGAGAACCCATGAGAAGGGAAACTAGATGCTCCTTCTGTAATTTGTTGGGTTTTGATTTTTCATTTGCAGGTTAATAGTCCCAGGATAGATATGACTCTTGCTGAGCTGCAAGAGATGGCTTCACGCCAACAGCAGCAGATTGAGGCTCAGCAGCAAATGCTGGCTACCAAGGTAATGCATTTTTACATACAGGATTGCTTGTTAGTTGTGGAACAAACTTCTAGGCTGAAAGTCATTCCTTTTTTTTTTGTTTTTGTTTTTGTTTTTGTTTTTAGGCGATTGGGGTTAAGTGACTTGCCCAGGGTCACACAGCTAGTAAGTGACAAGTGTTTGGTCTGAGGTCTGATTTGAACTCAGGTCCTCCTGACTTCAGGGCCGGTGCTCTATCCACTGCGCCACCTAGCTGCCCTGGTTGAAAGTCATTACTTGACCTTAAAATAATTTGTGTATTATAAGCAAACCTTTGGATTTTATTTTCTGGGAAAATGTTTGGCTAAATTACTAAACCATAAATAAACCTTTAATCTTTTAGCCAGTTTCATTTAATCCTGATATTTAATAGAGGAGCAACTTTCTGTACTATTATACATAAGTTTTCTAGAAGAGATATAATAGAATCTAATTTACTCTAGTTTTATAAAATCCTACCTTTAGATAGATTTCTTCCTTGGTCTAATTTTGCCAGAGAAGAAGTAAAATCAGTATTTTCTGAATCCTACTATCTAAACATTTGTTCTATTCATTAAGTGTGTGACATTCCTGTCTAAAATAACATGCCTATTCATTGTTTCTTTCTTGAGGAACAACGCCTGAAGTTTTTAAAGCAGCAAGATCAGCGCCAACAGCAACAAGCTGCAGAACAGGAAAAACTGAAGAGACTAAAGGAAATTGCTGAGAATCAGGAAGCCAAGTTGAAAAAAGTGAGAGCCCTCAAGGGTCATGTAGAACAGAAAAGACTCAGTAATGGAAAACTAGGTGAGTATTCTGTGAGAGAATCCATATCAGTCCAGTTCAAAATGAGATAATTCACAACACTAAGTACTGGTTAAGCACCTATTATATGTAAGATGAAGAAAGAGCCTTGGAAACTAACAGATAATGCAGGAAGCCCTGCCTCTGTGATGTACCAGCTTTGTGACCATGGGCACATCACTTAAGCTCTCTAACTCAGGCAACATTCTAAATTTCATTTGAGTTTCCAACACTCGGTCCTCACATTGATGAAATCACAGGAATGGACAAAATAAGTATTATGTAAGGTACCGGAAAAAATAAAACTCAATACAAATGCTTTTAATATTATTTTAGAGTGTGATAACCTTCCAAAGACCCAGCTTTTTTATCCTTACTCTAAATATTTACATAAACTATTGGCAAATATAAATTAATAAAATATTTTTGTATTCAGAAGATTAGTGTTAGAGAGACAAGTTGTCCTTTTACAAGTTGCTTTTCTGAATTTTTTTTTACAATAATTATTTTCTTAGACCTGATTTTGGATGTTTTGGCAAACCTGTTTTTGGAAAAGATACTTTAACCAAATCTTTTCATTGTTTTTTTTTTTTTTTTGGTTTGATTATATGCAATAAAAGTCTACAGATTTTATTGATAGATATGCCTTTTTTCAGCAGTATAATAGTTTGATTTATCATCAATTATTATTAGATTTCTTATCTATTCTTAAAATGTTTTTATAAATTTAGTTCTACAGAACTTGAACTAAGTTTTTACTGAGTAACATTTCTTTCTGCTGTGGGCAAATATTGTCTCTAGTTGCACCAAAACAGTATTATAGGAAGAAAAATAATTTATGGAAACTGATATAAATGAGTGATCAATTCAACAGCATTGCTGTGGGGTTTCACAGCTTTGTGGTATCATTTGGTTAGTACATTAACCATTATTATTATGAATTGTGAATAATCCACTAATTCTGAATTAGCTATTATGATGATGTCATTGATCAGGACAGCCCTATTTAGTGTATACCTATATCCATTTTGCAAAAGATATATGTAGATAATGATAGCAGATTTTCACGTCTCATTTGTTTTCTTTGTGTAAATTGGGAGTGTTGATTCTGAGACATTTCTGAAAAACTGTGCTGCTTTTTATTAGCAAACTTGCAGAGGCCTAACTGCTTGGGAAGGAATCCATTCTTGTTTTTTGTTTCAGTCATTGTTACTGTGTTCTCGTTCTCCTTCTAGTGGAGGAAATTGAACAGATGAATAGTTTGTTCCAGCAGAAACAAAGAGAGCTGGTTCTGGCTGTGGCAAAAGTTGAGGAACTCACCAGACAACTGGAGATGCTGAAGAATGGTAGAATTGATGGATACCATGACAACCAGTCTGCAGTAGCTGAGCTCGATCGACTATACAAGGAACTGCAGGTAACTTTTTAATTAAAAACAAGTAGAACTACTATTTATATGTAAAAACCACAGTGGCAGGAGCATAGAGATTTATAGACTACTGGCAGGAAATACTGGTTATCTGGTGGTTTCTCCTAAAAAAAAAACAAACCAAACTCAAAACAAACTCCTTTCAAAAACAAAACATAGCACCCCATGTGGGAAATTTGCTGTACTCCTCATGACCACAGCTAGAAGTGGAGCAGGTGTCAGTTAGCTGTTGGCTAGAGGATGGAAAATGGACTTGTTTACTCAAAACTTAAGTAGTTGTGTTTTTGTGAGTATTTTGCCATCTGAAAGGTTTGTCTTCCCATCCTTCGCCCTTTTCTCTCTTCACTTCACTTTATTCAGTTAAGAAATAAGCTGAATCAGGAGCAAAATGCCAAGCTGCAGCAACAGAGGGAGTGCTTGAACAAGCGCAATTCAGAGGTAGCAGTCATGGACAAGCGTGTGAATGAGCTTCGGGACCGTCTGTGGAAGAAGAAGGCAGCGCTGCAGCAAAAGGAAAATGGACCAGTAAGGACAGGGGCTTGAGACCCAGTGAAAAGGGATGAGAGGGGTGAAAAAAACAGCAATCCTGCAGAGCTCACCTCTTCACACATAGTCTATCGAAAAGTTCAGCTCAGCTTGGCTGGAAGGAGGGCGGCTAGTGCTGGATTACTTAAAAAAAAACCCCAGCTTCTTTTGCTGTCTGGTGCTGCTAATTGTATAGTGCTGCTTGTAATTCTGATGTTTGTTAATGTTCTGGTTGAGTCAGTTACAAAGGCGCTTTCATTCTGTTCTGGATCCTTATTTTTATTGCATAATCAGCATATAGTTGGAAACTGAAATTAATTTGTTATCAAGAACCTTGCAACTTAAATGACCTTTTCTGACTTAGAAAGTATGTGATATGTTATATATCACTGAAGAAAATGTGTTAATGCTTTTGTTCAGATTTCATCTGATGCGAACCTTCCTCAGCAAGTGGTATCAGCTCCAAGTAGGGTGGCGGCAGTAGGTCCCTACATTCAGTCCTCCACTATGCCACGGATTCCCTCACGGCCAGAACTTCTGGGGAAAGCACCCTTTCCAGATGGCTCTTTAACCACGCAGGCACCGGACGGTCTGCTCAAAACACAAACGCTACCTAATATGAGAGCTGGGACTGTCTCACAAGCAAAAGGTAGTGAGAATAATTTTTTGTTTCCTGAATAAGTTGGATCTTTGACTTAGAGTAATTTTGTTCAGTTTTTTTAAAAAAAATCTTCTCATGATATACGCTTACATTGTTTACAGGGGAGGGAGTTGTAACTCTTCTTGTTGGTGGACAAAAGTGCTAAATGTTGATGCAACCTTATTCTGTGTATTTTAGTTGAAATTGGCTTTCTTTCATTGGTATTTTCAGCGTTTGGGAATTCTTACACTAGCCATCATAATCATGTAGAAAGAAAGTGAAGTGAGAAGTTCCTGATTTATCTTTGTTGATAAGAAGTACATCAGGGAGTTTTCAGGGATGTTCTCACTATGTATCTTTGGATGGAAAGGAATGGTTGTAAATCAGGGATTTGGTGATGAGAGAACACTGGAAGAAGAAACTTTCCTTTAATTTAAGCTCTTTTTACCCAAGACCCTGGAAGGAATAGTAGCAATCATAAAAGTCTATAAAGTTTTTATCTCTGCACTTAAAGTTGATGAAGCTAAAGATTGTTCATTATCCTGAAGTCTTTACTATCTGTGAAAAAATTTTGTCATAGATCAATAGATCTATAGTTTGTCATTTGGAAGGAAAAAGCAAAATTGCTGCTTTTTGAATAGAATGGAATATAATGTCTATATCAGCTTATCTGTGAAGAATTTGTTAAAGTAACATGGATTAAATCTCTGAGTTCTTTTTCATTTTATGTGCTTTTGACATGGTACCATTTTTCTAGCATACACAAAACTTGGAAGGAGATCCCTTCAGGCCATTTTAGAGAGGCAAAGATGAAAACAGACATTTTATAATGAACATTAATTGATTATTTAAATTTTGGCCTTTTTTGAAGTAGAAAACATTTTCATTCTGTAACAAGGTATTGATATTTCCTTATGGATTGGAAAAGTATGTATCCTGAATTTTTTCTGAAACAGACATCTAATTCTAAAATTCGAGATTACATATAAAAATAATAATTAACTGTCCATCTAATATAATTAATTTATGTATATTATCATATAAATGATATGTAATTTATATGCACATATAATTTGTAGAAATTTCAATTTTGTTTGTGTTTTAATTATGAAATTGAAAGCTAAGAAGCCTTTATATTTTTAGAAAGTAAAATTTCAGCTTGTAAAATGGTCCTTTAAAAAGTTTTCAAAATGTTGGGTATTAATAGCACCTTTTCTATAATTCTAGGCTCTAAAGTCCATCAAGCTGGCCAAGATTGGAGTACTTCAAACACAGATCTCTTTCCTCTTCAGGGCTCAGCCTCTTTATCTAAAAACTCATTGAATTCTGCTGAGCAAGGTAAATTGTAGCTCTTTTGTGCCCATCTTTTATGTTTTGGTCATGTAGAAGTTGCCAGGATCTGGAGTGTGTTTTTTTTTTTAAATAGTTTTTTTAAATATATTTAAAATAGTGACAGTGTAACCTGTAATTTTTTTTCCAAGTCCCTCTCATTCAGTGGTTGAAAAAGTTGGATATTGCTTCTATGGTATCCTTATATTAGGTTAACTTAAAATCATTTGGGAAAAAAAGGTTCTTTCACCAAGACGTTATAGAAATGACTGTATTGTGTAAAAAAATACTTCATATAATGTTAACTAAGATTCTTTCTTTTCTTATTTAGTTGATGATGGGGAGATACCACTAAGGGAGAAAGAGAAGAAAGTACGTCCCTTTTCAATGTTTGACACAGTAGACCAAGCTGCTGCCCCACCACCCTTTGGTATGCTAAGGAAAAACCAGAGCAGTGAAGACATTTTACGGGATGCTCAGGTACTTACAGGCTCTTGAGTGATGATTGCAATACTAAATCTTGAATTTGTATTGCAACTTTCTGTCAGTGAATACACATCTTTAAATGTTTGTTGAAAACTAGAGTGTGTAACACTGTACTAGGTACCAGTTACAAGTGATATGAAGTGGAAGATGAAGGAACAAAGCACAAAGAAGATACTTCTCAGTTGAAAACTTATTCTGTATTGTTTAGGGAAGATTCTGGGAACAAAGACTTTAACCGTCAGTGGCAACCTCATGGATATTGGGCCTTGTAACAAAACCTTAGTTGTTATTTTCCCTTGAACAAGTGAATACAGGAAAATGATTTGAGTATGTGACAGCCATCTCTCTTCCTAGAACTCTCTTCTGTTTTTAGGATCTCTTGGTCACCTGTTCTAAAGCTTCCTTTTTCTAACATTCCTAGATGATTGATTCTTTGTTTATGTAATGTATTTCTAAATACCAGAAAATACCATCAGTAACCATTGTTGACATTTACAAAGCACTTTACATTCATTCTCTTGGACTTTACAACCTCCCTTTGAGTAGATAGAACAAGTATTATTCCCATTTTATAGCTGAGGAAGCTGAGGCTCGGAGTGGTTAAAGTTTTCCTTCCTGACTTAGGTCTTGTTTTTCTAGTAGTTTTTGTCAAAGATTGAGTCCTTACCACGCCCCCCCCATCCCACTGTAACTTAGATCAGAGGGTTTGTCAAACACCATGAAACTATGTTTGTTTACTTCTATATGTTGTGTACCTGTTGTGCTCCACTGACCAGTCTCTCAGTTTTTTCAACTAGTCCCAGATAGTTTTGATGGTTACTGCTTTGTTGTGTAATATGTTTGAGATTTGGTACTTCTAGATCCTTTTCCTAAGAACTTTATTTCATTATTTCCCTTGAGATTTGTGACCTTTTGATCTCCCAGATCAATTTTGTTATTTTTCTAGGTCTAGAAAGTAATCATTTAGTAATTTAATTGGTATGTCACTAAATAAGTAAGTTTATTTAGGTAATATTGCTATCTTTTATTATATTGGCTTAGGTTACCCATGAACATATAACATTTGCTTATTCATCTTTATTTCTTTAAATAGTGTTTTGTAGTTGTAGTCACGTAGTTTTTGTGCATATTTTGGTGGTAGACTCCTAGCATTTCATATTCTTCTGTAGTTATTTTAAATGGAATTTCTCTTTCTGTCTCTTCCTGCTGGGAAAATCATTAGAAATGCTGATGATTTGTTTGGATTTATTTTGTACTTTGCTACACTGCTGAAGTTATAAATTTTTAAAATTAATTTTTAGTTGACTTTCTGCAGTTTTCTGAATATACCATAATATCATCTGCAAAATGTGACAGTTTTGTTTATTTTTTACCTGTGCTTTCCCCTCCTCAATTTATTTCTCTGGTCTTACTGCTATAGCTAGCATTTCTAGCACTATATCAAATAGTAGTGATGACAGTGGATGTTTTTGCTTTATTCTTGATCTTAATGGAAGGGATCTTTCTTTTCATATAATTGTGGATCTTATTTTAGATAGCTTTTTTGGCGTCTGTTGATATAATCATATGTTTTGTTGTTCATATTATCAATATGATTAGTTGTCTTTATAATTTTCTTACCATTAAACTGATACTGCTTTCCAGTTATAATTTCAACCTGGCCACAGTATAGATGTAGTCTTTGTGATATATTGCTATAGTCTCTTTGTTAACATTTAATTTAAAATTTTTGTATCAGTATTCGGTAGGGATGTTATTTATAGCTTGCTTTCTCTGTTTTGATTCTCCCTTTATGTATTAAGTCTATATTTGTATTATAGAAGGAATTTGTTGGGCTCTCTTCTTATTTTTGCAAACAGTTTCTATACTGGGAATTGTTTTTTGAACATTTTAAAAAATTTTCTTCTAAACCTGTCTGGTCATGGGTGGTTATTTTTGTTTTGTTTTGTTTTTGGGAGGGAGGGGACGTTCATTTATGGCTTGTTCCATTTCTTTTTTTAAGATAATTAAAAAAAAATTCTCCTTGTTCTTTTAATTTGAGGGTTTTTTTTGTTTTTTTGGTAAATACTCATCATTTACGTTTATCATTAGTTTATTTTTTTTTAACATAGGCTCAATATTTTCTAGTAATAGCCTTTATTTCTTAATTTGTTGTGAATTATCTTTTTAAAATTTTTGATACTGGTAATTTGGTTATCTGTTTCTTTTTAAAAAATTCAAATTAGATAATGGTTTATCTATTTTATTTTTAAAAATCCAGCTCCTCATTTTATTCATAAGCTAATTCACAGACTTTTAAACTTTCAGTCTTCTTAATTTCCTTGATTTTCAGGATTTCTATTTTAGTGGTCCATTGAGGTTTCTTAATTTGTTGATTTGTTTTTGTTTTATTTTGCATGCCCAATTTGTTGATTTTTGTTCTTTTATTGATGAAAATGATTAGAATATGCATTTTCCTCTTAGGACAGCTTTGGCTACATCTCAGAAATCTTGGTTTGTTTTTTTCTTATTGTGACCTTTAATTACATTATCATTTCTATTATTTGTTTTTGACCTATCAATTCTTTAGGATTAAATTATTTAGCCTCTATTTAACTTTTAATCCTTTCTTAATTGGCCTTAATTGTATGAAATAGATTTTTTATTGCATTGTGATCAGTAAAGAATGTGTTTACTATTTTTTTTTTTTTTAAATTTTATTTGTTTGTGAGTTTTTTATGCTCTAATACATGGTCAGTTTTTGTAAAGGTGCCATGTTTTGATGGTGTATTTCTTTCTCTTTCCTTCAGAAATCGCCAGGAACCTATTGTATCTTATTTTCCTTAAATACTATTGAGGTCCTTAATTTCTTTCTAGTTTATTTTTTGGTTAGATTTGTCTAGCTCTGAAAGGGGGTGCATTGAGGTCTTCCCACTATTATAATTTTTCCCTTTATTCCTTCCCATAACTTGCTTAGATTTTTCTTCAGATATTTAGATGCTGTGCCATTTGTGCATATATGTTAAGTAATGAGATTAATTCTTTGTCTATGGTATAACTCAGTACAATGTAGTTTTTTTCCTGTTTATCTTAAGTCTGTTTTTACTGTTGGTTTGACATCATGACTGTTATCCCTACTTTTTTACGTCAGCTGAAGCAAAATAAATTTTGCTCCAGCTCCTTATTTTAACTCTGAATGAATCTTTATGTTTTAGCTATTTCTTGTAAATAACATATTATTGAATTCTGATTTCTAATCCACTCTGCTGTCCTCTTCCATTTTATGGGTGAGTTTATCCCATTCCCATTCATGGTTATGTTTGTTAATTGTGTATTTCCCTTTGTTTTATTCTCTTATTCTTTTATCCTCTCTGCTGTGTCCTATCTTTACATAAAAGAGCATAAGGGATGAAATGAGAGTATACTCAGCACGAGTATTCCAACTTCAGAGAATTCATTATTTGCACTAATTGGAACCTAGCTGTATTTTCAGTTTACTCTCCAGTTCATTATGATTGGTTGCTGTTATTTCATTTCTTGGAATATGATATCCAGAATCTTTTTTTGTTCATGGCTTTCAGGTAGTCCAGTGATTCTTAAAATAACCTCTCCTTGATCTGTTTTCCAGGTCAACTCATTTTGATAGGAGATTTCTCAATTTTTCAATTGTTTTCAATCTCCATTTTATTTTAATATATCTATCTTCTTGTCCAATGGAATAGTTAACTTCTTTTTAGTCCGTTCTAATTGTCACGATGTCTGCTACTTGAGTAAGGTTTTGTGTCTTTTGTACCAAGCTGTAATTCTCTTTCCAAGTCTTTCCTCCATAGCTTTAATTTGTTTTTTTTTCCCTCTTTTGCTCTCATTTTCTTGTTTTTAAAAATTTTTAAATTTATTTTTAGTTTTCAACATTCACTTCCATAAGCTTTTGAGTTTTAAATTTTCTCCTCCCTCTCCTCCCCCCTTCCCAAGATGGCATGCAATCTGATATGGGCTATAGATATACATTCTTATTAAACATATTTTCACATCAGTCATGTTGTAAAGAAGAGTTAGAATGACTGGGAGGGACCATGAGAAAGAAGAAACAAAACAAAACAAAAAAAGAGAGAGAGAGCAAATAGTATGCTTTGTTCTGCATTCAGACTCCATAGTTTTTTCTCTGGATGTGGATAGCATTTTCCATCATGAGTCTTTTGGAGTTGTCTTAGATCCTTGTATTGCTGAGAAAAGCTGAGTCTGTCAAAGTCAGTCACCATACAATGTGGCTGTTACTGTGTACAATGTTCTCTTGGTTCTGCTCACTTTGCTCAGCATCACCTCATATAAGTCCTTCCAGGTTTTTCTGAAGTCTGCCTTCTCATCATTTCTTATAGTGCAATAGTATTCCATTACATTCATATACTTCAACTTGTTCAGCCCTTCCCCAATTAATGGGCATCCCTTCAATTTCCAATTCTTGGCCACCACAAAAAGAGTTGCTATAAATATTTTTGTACATGTGGGTCTTTTTTCATTTTCTTAATAATATAATTTTTAACTCTTTCTTAAAATTCTTACTTCCTTTCTTCTAGGAATTCTAGTTGAACTTGTGCCCAAACTGCGCATTTTTTTGAGGTTTTGTTTGTAGGTGTTTAGAAATTATTCTCCTCTTCCAGGTTTGTGATTTCAGGAATCCCTGACATCAAATAATTCTTTGTCTTTTTTGCTTATTTTTTTTTCCTGTCTTGCATCCCAGATTTGGACTTTGTGTTAGGGCCAAACTCTGTATCTTTCTAGCAGGCCTCTTGTGACCTTGCCTTGTTTTGGCCTGTCTTTTCTGAGATCCTACTGATTCTTTGAGAATCATAGTGACATGGCCTGAGCCAGGTAATTGCAAAATTTAATTGGGCCCTATGTAGTCAGATCAGGGAAATGGTGTGATCACTGATCTCCTGGGCTTTCTAGATTCTAGGCTTCAGTTTGACTCTAGGCACCATAGCTGCAAACCTGCCCTTGGTAGTCAGTGATAATCAGGTAGACAGCAGTAGGCTTCAGGCTAAGAAGGTTGAAGAGCAGCTGGTTTACTTGCTTGGCCCTGTTCTGGGTATCTATCATCTATTTTAGGCAATCCAACATTCTTGTCTTCACTGAGTGTTTTATGGACTGAGTCCATACTTTTGGGGCCTTTAGAAACTGCACTGCTATCCTTAGTACTCATTTTGAGTCTAATTTTCACACATAATCTCTGTTGGTGATACCATCTTTGAAAATGAAGTTTTTAATTTTGGTATTTAAGACTGCCTCCTGGGTTTTTGTAGGGAGAGGTAGAATGCAAGGGGAAAATGGTAAGAAAGAATCATTTAAAAAAAATCATAGAATTTTAAAAATATGATTTAATTCATTTTCAGAAATAAAAATGATCTCATTACTCTTTTTCCTCTATCAAAATGTCAAGTTGTGTGTGCCTTTTAGCAGTAGGAGGATAACTTTTTTATTACTAGCATCTAAGGTTATATTTTCAGTCACCTACCTTTTCTTTCCTGTGTTTTGTGTGTCATTTACTTTATTTTGTATATGTGAAAGCAATCGTAAAACTTCATATAAATAAATGAAAGGTATTTTAAATTGTAACTTACTGTTTAGTGCGAATGATTGTCTCCTAAAGTATTAGGTTATCTTGGAACCTCTTGTTATACATTGCATAGAACTGGCTCAGTAGTTCTTCCTTTTACCTGGCTGTCTTTTGCTTTGTAGACTGCCAGTAAAAGTGTGGGGAAAGTTCCTCCGCCTGTCCCAACAAAACCAAAACAGATTAATTTGCCATCGTTTGGACAAAGCAGTCCACCAGGGTCAGATGGTAAGCCTGATGGAAATCTTCAGAAGTTGCCATCAAGTGTTATGTCCTGGGGAAACAAACAGAAATTAGCAGAGCAACAGCAGCTTCATCAGAGAGTTGCCCTGCCTCCCAGTGCACCGTCAGCTGGCCAGGACCAAGCCCTTTCTCCACATTTCAAGCAGGACAGTCCACCTGCTGCAGCAGTCCGGCCTTTTACCCCACAGCCTTCCAAAGACACCTCTCTTCCACCCTTCCGGAAACCACAGACTGTTGCAGCAAGCTCAATATATTCCATGTATACCCAGCAGCAGGCTCCTGGAAAGAACTTTCCACAGGCTGTGCAGAGCGCTTTGACCAAGACACATACCCGAGGCACTCATTTTTCAAGTGGTAAGGTTCTAGAATCATTTCTGTTGGCAGAGAGTGTGCTAACATTTCTTGATAGTCTAATTTTCTTCAGTGACTTGCAATTTGTAGGTTATATTTATAGTAATGGTTTGTTAAATTGATGATTCCTGTCCTAATTTGGGATATCATTTCACACACTCATCCTATGCTAGAGTTTGAGGGACCTTAGGGAGGAGTGTACTCTAATCCTCCTTTGGCTACTTGTATCTTAGACTGAGTATGTATATTTTATAATACTTTTTTGTGTGCCTGAAATGTTACTGATAAGGAAAGCAGCCATTAGTTAGACAGTTAAACCTTTAGCTTAAGTACTTAAATATCAACACCCAAAGCTGAAATGAATTAGTTTAGTGTCTGTAAAAGCACTTTGAAAACTTGTTAAGTATAAGATGGTACCAGTACCTGGTCTGATCCATAGACAATAATAATGCCCACTAAGTTTTATCTGAACAATAAGGTAGCTAATTGTATTATGAAAAGAAGCAGCTATTCTGAGCCTAACACAAATTCGGGTGAACTTAAGAGAAATCAAGTCAGTGGATTTAAAAGAAGCAGAATATATTCTACCTATTTCTATTCACTTGGTATTTTCTTTTAATGAGAATCTTTCTCAAGATTTGCAGTGTTGAGAATAATAATGAAATTATTTAGGGAAGAGCAGAATATATTCGGCCTCTTTTTATGTACTTTGTGTTTCATTTTAATAGGAATTTTCTTCCTCAAGATTGACAGTGTAGAGAATAATAACGTAATTATTTGGGAAAGAGCAGTATAAAAAGGAAGCCACTTTGCTACATATTCTTGGGACTCATGAAAATTTTGTGAGCCAAAATAGAATGATTCTGGATGAATGATTTTGAAAGGTTTGAATGATAAAATATATACTATTTAATTTAATCTCGACACATGAAAGAATTGTGTTTTCTGCTTTTATGAACTGGATGCAAGATAAAAGTGGGAGTCTTGCCTAAGTCATTGGTTGGTGTATTTTTAAAAAGTATTTGTTGAAGAGGATGCTGTAAAATCAAGATGGCTTTTAACTTCAGTGAATTCATTAGTCAGATCATAAGACTAAACTAGGCGTTAGTCAGTATGTAATGTATTATAACTATTTCCAGCTAATTTGTCAGATACTGATCACTTTTTGTATTGTTTAGTTAATGCTAACAAGGCCTTTTCTCTTCTAATTAGTATATGGCAAGCCAGTGATTGCTAGTGCCCAAAACCAACAACAGTCAGAAAATATCTATTCCAATAGTCAGGGAAAACCTGGCAGTCCAGAATTGGAAACAGAACCCATATCTTCGGCCCAGGAGAATCATGAAAATGAACGAATTCCTCGCCCACTCAGTCCAACAAAATTACTTCCCTTCTTATCTAACCCTTACCGAAATCAGAGTGATGCTGACTTGGAAGCCCTACGGAAGAAACTGTCAAATGCGCCAAGGCCACTAAAGAAACGGAGCTCAATTACAGAGCCAGAAGGTCCAAATGGGCCAAATATTCAGAAACTCTTGTATCAGAGGACCACTCTAGCTGCCATGGAAACTATTTCTACCCCATCATACTCCTCCAAACCAGCTCTTGCGGCTGCCAGCCCTGAAAGCCCAGCTGAAATCCAGAATCCATATCTAAGTGCAGAACCAGAGAAGGAAGTGGTTTCCCTCTCTCCTGAACCAGTTTCCACAGAGGAAGTAGAAAGTGCCATTACAGAAGAAAATGAAATATCAGTGCCTTCTCCTGGTCTTGACTGTGTGCCCGAGGGAATACCAGATACCAGTAATCTTAATCAAACTCATGTAGAAGAACCAAATTTAGAGGTATCCATCCCACTTGAAGTATATTTGGAGGAATACCCACCATATCCACCCCCACCATACCCATCTGGAGAACCAGAAGGATTAGGAGAGGATTCTTTCAGCATGCACCCTCCTGAAATCACTGGGCAGTTTTCTTTGCCTCCTGTAAGTAGTATGATATCTATTAATTTTTTACAATTTAAAAAAATATATTTGCTATTTAGAGATACTAATGTGTTATGGGATTTTAAATTCTACCATTATGATGATTTTTATGCCCACTTATTGCTCAAATATGGGGAAACAGGAAAGAGAGCTTGAGCTATATTAACTGAAACCAGTCTAAGCTCAGACTTATGTGATGCAATATTTTGGGTACAGTTACTCATATAACTCCATTTTTGGTTCTCTAAAATAAAATGATATTAACAAGACCTTTTCTAATTAGTATGTGGCAAGCATATGATTGCTAGTGCCCAAAACCAAAAGTAGTCAGAAACTATTCCAGTAGTCAGGGAAAACCTGGCAGTCCAAGGGGAAAACAAAAACTAAATGCCAGTGTGTAAAAGTAGCATTTTTTTCTTTTATAGATTATAGTGTCCTTTTCTTGGTAAACAATCATTGACATTTTTCCTTCTTAGTCTCAGATGGAGTGGAAGCTACATGGTTTTCCATTTCTGACTTACATAGTTCCCAGGAAAATGTTTATTCTTGTAACACAGCTATCAGGTTGCCTGTTTGGGGCCCATAAATTATACACCTATAGCCTTATACCTTTTATACCTATCATCTTAAGGAAAAACAATTTCTAGCCATTGCATGTTGTGTGAAATGTATATTATATTGCCATTAAATATTTTTTGCTCAGTAACTTTCTCCCTGAGGCGACATAAAAGAAAAATGTGTAGGCATCAATAATTTTAGTTGATGTAATAGGTGATAGAAAATTTTATTATTCTATGTATGGGGATAAATTAGTCAATAAACATTTGTTAAGTGCCTGCTATATGCCTGGCATTGTGCTAGATGCTGGGGATGCATAGACAAAAATGAAACAGTTCCTCCTTTCAAGGAGCAGGAAGTTTAAAAAAAAGTGTCTATTGTCACTCTCAATTTGTAGAGTTTTGTTGTTGGGAAAAAAAAACTTTTTAAAAATAGTAAGCTTAAAAATATTTTAGTTTAGGGGCAGCTCGGTGGTGCAGTGGATAGAGGACCGGCCTTGGAGTCTGGAGGACCCGAGTTCAAATTTGGCCTCAGACACATAACAGTCACTAGCTGTGTGACCCTGAGCAAGTCACTTAATCCCATTGCCTACCCCCAAAAAAAAGAAAAGAAAAAAAATCTTAGTTTAGTCAATGTATATATTTTCCCTTTTTTCAAAAGGTGGTGATTTAGAACATTGATAAGCCTGATCATGGTTATTTATTCTTTTTATCTTTGCATGTAATTGTCAGTCCTTTTCACACTGAGCAGTGGTACACTGAGAGAACTCTGGTATTCTGCAGCAGAGACATCAAAGAAATTCCTGCAAAACCGTGCAAGGCAGTCCAACCAGATTACATGTAATTGAGAAATGTTTAATAAAATAAATAAAAATACAATACAACATAGATAATGTGCATTCATGGTTTTCTAAGTCATCATGTTGCTGGAAGGGAGCTTTTCGAATGTGACACCACTGCTCTGTGTGTACTATCACAAGCTAATCTGAGTATTTACCTATTAGAAACTTCTTCAGTATTCCTGCCCAACTTAAAAAACAGAATTTGCCTTGCTAAGTCAAGTAGATAATTCACTTATCTGCTTCAACTGTGGCTAATTTTTGATGCTTCACAGAAAATGAACACTCTGCCACATCAAATTACATACCTGGCTTATTATAAATTAATTGTGTTTTCTGTAGTTTTTGTACCAGTTATATATCTACTTCATTTAGAATTGGTTTCTTATTTATTATACTTCTCAGATTAAACCTTGATTGTACGTTCTCTCTTTTTCAGGGCAAAAGGACAAACTTGAGAAAAATTGGCTCAGAGAGAATTGCCCATGGAATGAGAGTGAAATTCAATCCTCTTGCTTTACTTTTAGATTCATCTTTGGAAGGAGAATTTGACCTCGTGCAGAGAATTATTTATGAAGTATGTTTACTATTTGCAAATTGTTTTAGACATGACTTTTAATTTTGTTGTTAAATTCAGATTGGAAAATTATGAATTAAAAAATAGTATATTAAATTGTTTTAAGCTGGGCTGGCACTCTTGGGAAACACCCAAATAGGATTAAGATAGAACTTCAAATTTGGTGTCAGTTCTTTGACAGTATGGAAATTGTACATTGCTATGCGGTCCTCTGAAGTCCTTTCTTATATCTCGTGGAATAGTATCGACACTATTGAAATAACATTTATTAAATGCTTATTTGCAGTCTTTTTTTTTTTAAATGAAGTTAATTAGATATAGTCCCTGCCCTTTAAGGCTGATGGCTTTAGAATATTTTTATTTGCTTTTTCTCTCTTTCCTGTATTAAATAGGTCCTACCCATAAATTCATTTGTTGGAAAGTGAGGAGGAAGAAACAAAAATGATGTTAAAGTAGCTCCTGTAGAAAAAAAAATGTCCCTTTCCATATTCATTTTTTACTTTATTGCATTGTGCCATCACTTGATGTGGTGGTTTTCTTATTTGTGCAATTAATTTTGGTATAGTGAATCTCTTTGTTCTGTCGGATTTCAACTATGTTCTAAGAAAACAGCCTTGAAAATGTTTTTTTTTCTTATATCCAAAAAACCAATTAATAGCATTGTGCTACATGGCACAAAATTTGAATGATTTCTTACACTTCTTTTTGTTTTATAGGTTGATGATCCCAGTCTACCTAATGATGAAGGTATTACAGCACTTCATAATGCTGTTTGTGCAGGTCACACAGAAATTGTGAAATTCTTGGTGCAATTTGGTGTGAATGTAAATGCTGCAGATAGTGATGGATGGTAAGGATTGCCTTTAGCCTCCTGAGATGCTATTCAAATGAAGTAGACTAGATTCAGAAAATCAGTTATTCATTGTTAATTATGCATCTCCTGTGTGCAAGGTAGTTTATCAAGATATTAGAAGAAATGCACAGACTGCCTTCATAGTACTTGTATCTTAGTTGATGTAACTAACATGGAAGTTTGAACAATAATAGAATTCAAGACAATATGTAAGAGCTCATAGGGCAGTATCATTATCATTACCATCATTATCAAATAATTGGTATAGAACTGACATAATTTCAGAGGAAAGAGGGAATTACTTATCCTCTGATGTTTATTAAGAGATCTGTTATGAATGGATAGTACTATGCTAAGAACAATGAAATGCACAACAGTTTTGTATTTGGTTCATCTTGTAATTTATGTCCAACTACTTTGCATGTGTTTCTCTTGTATGATCTTTTTTTTGGGAGGGAGGAGTCTCTTGTATGATCTTAAAGGGAGTTATACTTGCTTTTGGTTAATGTTAATGATAACTAAAAAGTAGTAAAACTTGAAATGAAAATATTTAGTTGCTTTTCCTCTCTCTGGCTCACCAAAGTGACAGGAACTTAAGGATTATTCTTGTAATGTTTTCGATGGCAATTTGAGGGTAATCTCAGAAGAGTACACTAGCATCAAGGGGGATTGGTAAGGCTTCTTGCTGAAGGGGAGAGACTTGAAGGGGAACCAAGAGGCAGAGAAGAGGAGGAAGAGTATTTCAGGTATGAGGACAACCAGTGAAAATCCACTTTCTGACCTCATTAACTGTGACATAAGGGCCAGGTTGACTTTGAAGTCAGACCATAACAAAGGTCTATGGATATTCAAATAGAGAGTCTTAAGCAATTAAAATTAAAATGTATAAAAACATTCATTGTATTTTACTAGTTTGAGGAGTCTAAGATTAAGGAGACACAAAGGAAAAGTCAAAATCTCAGAGTGAAACTGCATCTAAATGTCATATTCTGGAGAGCCAGAGAAATTTCTTCTATTTAATTCCCATGCTAAAGTCTTCTTAGTTTGGATATAAGAGAGGGAATCAAAATGGTCCCTCCCAACTCCTTTTATAACCGTGTTTTCCTCTGCCTTTCCTATTGCTTGTGGATCATTTTAGAACATTGGTCAGTTGTATAACAGTATTCTTGAGATGCTTCCAGGAGCCCTTTTAAGAGATATTATCACAGTCTGTTCAGCAAGGGGGTCCAATCCAGCAGAGTAGCCATTTTAAAAACCATTGGCTAGTTTCATTGAAAGTGAAATAACTTGATTTTTTTTCCATTTGGGACTCTAATAATTCATGGGTGGTGTTTTTGTTTTCAGTTGGTTAAAAATAGGATTTCACGTGGACAGTTTAATGACTAGATTCCCAGTATGGGCCTATGATTTCATCAGTATAGGGGGTTCTTGGTGAACAGCCTTTCTACTAATGCAGGCAACCATTCTTTTGCAACTTTTTTTTTTTTTACTTTTGCAACTTAGAGTCTTAGGAAGGTGCATAGTATGCACTGAGAGACTTGGTAACTTGGACAGAGTCACACATGAAGAAGTGGAGGCTGAACTCAGGTGTTGTTGATTGCTAAGCAGGCTACCTACCCACTGTGCTACATTACCTCTTATCTTCAGAATTTGGGAGGGGACATTTCCCTGTTGAGTAAAATGTATTTCTGAACTTATCTCTGTGTGTGTGAATTCTTCCCTTCTTTGTTCATTTGTTCAGTGTGTTTCAAGTGTCAGCTACTTCCCCCAGCCCCTTTCTTCTTATTTGTATAGATATCTACTTGTGTACCTAGAGTATGTCAGATAATTTTCCTTAACCTTTCTTTCCCTTATCCTTCGTGTATTTCTCTTCCCCACTCTTTCCATTCTTCTCTTAAGATCATCAAGACATAACAGAACCACTCCTAGGATTTCTGTCTAATTAGACTTCCTCTGTGAGCTATGATGATGATAGGGTTCAGAGGGGAACACTTATACCATCTCCTCATATTTGAATGTAAGTAGTTTTTCCTTCTTTAGATGTTTATCATTGTTTATTTGTCTTTTTTACATTTCTCTTAATTCCTGTGTTAGAATTTCAAAATTTCTATGTAACTTGGCTTTTCATCAGGAATGCTTAGAAGTTCTTTGTTTCAGTTAGTTCCATTTTCCCCCTGTAATTTTACACTCAGTTTTGCTGAGTAAGTTCTTGGAATGTAAGCCTATATCCTTTGCCTTCTGGAATATCATATTACAAATTCTTTGCTCCTTTAGAGGGGTGGATTTAACATGTATAATCGTAACTGTGGCTCCTCAGTACTTGAATTCTTTCTTTCTGGTCACTTGCAGTATTTTTTTTCTCTGACCTGAAAGCTCTGAATTTTGGTTATGCTGTTCCTGGGAGTTTTTATTTTGGGATTTCATTCAGATGGTGAGTGGTGTGGTAGATTCTTTCTGTTTCTACTTTGCCCTCTGCTTCTAAGAAATCTGAGCAGTTTTAAGATTTCTTGAAATATAATGCCTGTGCTTTTTTTTGGTCGTGGCATTCAGATAGTCCAATGATTTTTTTTTTTTTTTGCAAGTCAGTGGGGTGAAGTGACTTGCCTAGGGTCAACATAGCTAGTAAGTGCTAAGTGTCTAAGGCCAGTTTTAAACTCGAATCTTCCTGAATCCAGGGCCTGCGCCATCTAGCTGCCCTCTCCAATGATTCTTACATTTTATTTCTCCTTGCTTTTTTTTGGTCAGTTGTTTTTGCTATGATACCTTACATTTTCTTCTGTTTTTTTGTTTTTGTTTTTTTGTTTTGTTTTAACCCCGGTATTTTAGCTTTGTTTTAATCTTGTTGTCTCATGAAATCATTGATTTCTATTTGGTCCATTTTATTTTCACAGTATGTGGTGCTTGGATAAGATCTTGTGCCAAGCTTTTAATTCCTTTTCCAGTTCTTTCTTCTGTAGTTTTTTGTTTCTTTTCCAATTTTTTTCTCACATGCTCTCATTTTATTGTAAAAACATTTTTAACTTATCTCTTCTAGGAATTCTAAGTGATTTTGTGCCCAACCTGTGTTTTTCTTTAAGGATTTGCTTATAGATGTTTTGGAGTCATTCACTTTTGGGTTTGTGTCTTGAGTGGCCCTGCTTCCGTAATAGCTCTCTATGGTGGGATTCTTTTTGTTGTTTGCTCATTCTTCCAGCCTGTTTCCTGATTTTAGACTTGATGTTAGGACTGAGCTCTGCTATCCTTCTGGAGGGAAGGTCTGGGCTCATCCTCTTGCAGCTTTTTTGCAATGTTGAAAGTTGTATTATTCCAGGATCTCAGAGACAGGCTGAGAACCTGAAATCTTTCAATGCTCCCATAGAGATCTGATCTGGGGGATTTCTGCCCCATTGGTCTGAGTTTTTCCTACTTCCTGACCTGGATTTGGGTCTGAGCAACACTTGACTGAGCAGCTGCTGTATTCTACCCCATCAGCTAGGTGGGAAGCTCTGTTAGATCAGAATGACAGAATTGTAGGTTCCCTTTTGGTTGCAACTCCTACTACGGTTATTGCTCAGTAGGTTTTAGATTTGACTGGAAGCTGAAACTAAGACCCTGCTCTCTTCTTGGTGCCACACTACTGCAGCTGGCTTCTGAGCTTCTTTCTTTATTCATATACTGCCCAGCGCCTCTTCCTGGGGAGTTCTGCCCCCATGTAAGGCTCAGTTTCTCATTCCACCCTGGATCTGTGACCCAGACCTGGATAGTGGTCACAGCTGCCAGTTGTTACTTATCTCCATCTTGGTGCTAGACTATAGGTCTGGGGATGCCCTCGTATAGTTCTTGGATGTCTTCTTGCCCTAGTACATAGCTTCTCTTTAGGTTTTAGAGTGCTTCTTTGCCCAGCAGTGTGGTTATTGCCTTTCCTTTTACCCCAAACTTTCCCTTTAAGATGACCTTTCATCTGCTTTGTATATTGTAGATACCTTTACTTATTATCTCCCCCGTTAGAATGTAAACTCCTCGAGGAGAGTGACTATTTTCATTTTCTTTGCGTCCCCAGTACTTGGCATGGAGGAATAAATGCTTGTTGATTGATTTCAGGGCTATGTTTCATTGGTGAACATAAAGCAATTCTGCTGGTAACTAAGGTGCTTTTGGGAAAGACCTGAATTAAGATAGACTTACACAAAGTTGCTTCTACAAATGTGTTAGTAGAAATTTTTCATTGAAATTTGCAAAAACACTTAATTTGCATGTTGATTTCTTCTTTCTCATAGGACTCCATTACACTGTGCTGCTTCTTGTAATAATGTTCAAGTGTGTAAGTTTCTGGTAGAATCAGGAGCTGCTGTGTTTGCTATGACTTACAGCGATATGCAGACTGCTGCAGATAAATGTGAGGAAATGGAAGAAGGCTATACTCAGTGCTCACAGTTTCTGTATGGTATGTATGAATTCAGACATCAGATTTATTGGTTTCAACCCGAATTTCAGTTGTCCCTGGTTGTCTGGATAACGAGCAAGGTTTTTTGATACTGAAAATGTCTAATAAGTAAAGTAGCCTAGGTTTTTTTCAAAGCTTAAATTGAGAACTTTTCCCATGCTGTAGCAATAATGTCCCTATTCCTGTCTTTAAAGGCGTGGTAAATAGTGGATTAGGAGCCTGCAGGCTTGAATTTTCATTTTGCCTCTGCCTCTTACTAGTTTGTGACCTTATGTAAGTCCCTCTATCAGTCTGGTGTCCAGTTTCCTTATCTTTAAAATGAAGATGAATTAGATAATCTCTGCAAGTCCTACTTTTTGTCTTGGTACACCCAGGGCCTAACAGATCAGCTTATGCATAGTAGGCCCATTACAAATTCATTTGTCTTCCCTAAAATCCTACTGTCTCATTGCGGTGTGGAAATGTGACTCTGGATTATCTCGAGCTGTTCTGGCAAGTTCTATTAAGATGGAAAAACTTACATTGAAATTTTAATCAAAGAGAGGCTGTGATAAGTTACTGGATGGAGTACCTACACCAACAAAATCATGAGTTCTGGAGTCATAGTCGTTGAGATACCACTAAAGAACTTATGTAAATTTTTGTCTTATCAATGTGAGTTTCCCTCAATTGATTCTTAGTCAATAGTCAGTCATTAAACATTTATTAAGCATTAGGCACTATTCTAAGCACCAGGGATGTATGAGGCAGATCACAGATCTATCTAGATCACGGGTGGGAAACCTGCAGCCTCGAGGCCACATGTGGCCTTCTAGGTCCTTGGGGTACAGCCTTTTGACTGAGTCCAAGTTTTACAGAACAAATCCTTTTATTAAGGGGTTCCACAGGTTCCCCTCTCTTGGTCCAGCTCATACCCCAACCATTCCTCATACTGTGAAATTCTTGTCCTTTCCTCCCATAAATCTCTTTAGAGGAGCTATCTTTGTGCTGGAGGGCCTTCCCAAATGAGTTTTGACCATCACTGGTTACTGCTTCAGTACTCAGTGTGTGTCCGTATGTCATCCTTCACTCTCACCATATGGTCAGTCTATTTAGTGTTCTCATTGTACATTTCCTTGATTCTTTTGTGCAGTTCATTGTTTGCAACATGCTTGTAGTATATTTATACTCACAGTGCTCTTCCATTGTTCCTTTGCAATTTTTATTCTAAAGGGATTGTTTTGATCCATGATTTGTAGCCATGTGCCATTCCTGGAAGAATATTGGTGCCCCAGAAAATAGGTTTTTATTTCAGGGAACAGCTTGGAATCATTGAAATCTCTGCTTAATTTTCCAAATGCAAAATAGACTACTTTCTGCCTCCTATTCACATCTGAACCCAGTACATCTGCTGTTTACATTTAAGATCTGTGCATTGTTGGACTAACCTAGTAGATTGCCCATCTAGCTTCATGTTATAAGCTAGCTGAAAGACCTTCTTCATTAGGTTTTTCCTGAATGATCATGGCTCTGTTTGAGGATGTGTTATGGTATTCTGGGACTTGATGCAATCAAAACAATGTCATTTACAAAGAGGAATATCTGTAGGACCTTGCTATCTATATGGAATCCATCTTCCATTTGGACTCCATGCAGGGTGTTCTCTTACTAGAGTGGCAGATATCTTTGGTAAGATATCTTCTCTGTTATGCCTATTTTGATTTTGATAGAGAAGTATAAGCAAAGTTACTACTATGGTTGCATCTATTAGTGAATCTTGCATGATCTTAATATGCATGGGTGATTATTTTATCTGGTGGTTGAGAGCTTGCAATGCTTTAGAAAATTGCCAAGTGACTTTTTATTAATAGCAAACACAGCAGAATATTGTTTTCTTTGCGTTGACTTGGAAGATTTCATCTGTTGAAAATTATTTGAGAAGTCTACCTATTTTCTTATATTTTCATGAAGGAGACTCTTGATATCTGTGTACTTCAATTTTATCGAGATTTTATAGAACTTAATTAGGCTGATGAGTTGTTAGGTATGATGCCCTTTGAGCCATTCCTGCCCTGTCCTCTCCTCCCAATCACTAGTTATCTTTCCCTTTTTCAGATATCTTAAAAAATCTCTCTTAATTTCAGAGTTGTTGTCTCTGGCAGTTTTTTCCCCCACATGTACTTGATCTGTTACTCCTACCATCTTCTTCATCCTTAGTGTTATTCCTTCTTCCTTATATTGAAACATCATGTTAGATGATTGTGTTAGAGTGTTAGAGTCCAAATGTGGTAGTTTCACTGTCATAGATGAGAAATAGTTGTTATATAAATGCTGATAGGTCTATTCCATTTTTCACCTGTTTATTGCTCTAGTTGATCGTGTAGTTTCACTTAAAAATTCTTTTCAGGTCTATTGCCAAACTTTCTGCAGACCAAGAAAGATGGAAAGTTAGAATGGGGCTATGTTGGGAAGAGCTTTAAATATCAGAGTTCATATATAATCCTAGAGCTAACAGGAAGTCACTAGAGTTTCAGGTGGAGGTAGGTGTGATATAATTCTGCACTTTAGGAAAATCACTTTGGGGGCTGTGTGAATAATGAAGTAGAGTGGAGAGGGACTGGAGGCAGGAAAACCATTGTTTTACCACGTGCCATTGTTTTAATAAGAGGCATTGTTGTTGTTCAGTTGTTTTCATTCCAGTCCCCATTTGGGGTTTTCTTGGCAGAGATACTGGAGTGGTTTGTTGTTTCCCTCTCCAGCTTATTTTATAGATGAGGAAACTGAGGTAAATAAACAGGATGAAGTGACTTGCGCAAGGTCACACAATTCATAAGTGTCTGAAGCTCTTACCATAGTCCAAAGAATTAATGTAGTGGTTAAGTGATAAGCTTTTCCTTATTTTATATAGCCAGACTTCTCCTTGGAATAGCAGATATATCCGCTGTTCCCAGAACTGTATGTGAAGCCTTTCCAGGTTGGTAGAATCTGTTCTTATAGCCCCTGGGTAATTCAGGGTTACCTTCACACCACAGTGGGATGGGTGTCACTCAGGTCTTTAGTATCAGATCAGTGAGGTAAAATAATAGTATTTTAAGTGACTGAAATTGAGCATCAAAAGGTAGTCATTGTAAAATTGTGAATATAAAGGACATCTTTAAATACAAAGCAACTGAGATGTATAGAGACAGACATATACTTTCACATTCTATAAATTACAGAGTATTTAGCTAAAGTTATTTCTTGCCCATTTAGCTAGACAAAATTGGCTCAAATATTTTCAGACTAAAATTGGAGCTTTTTAAACTAAATTCACAAATATTGAATACCATTTATGCTTTTAAAAGGACAAAACTTTTTTTTTCTAAAGTGTATTAATACTCTGTTTTTTAAATAGAGTAAATAGGACCGGTTTTTTTTTTTTTGATGACTCAGGATCATTATTATGAATAGTAGTTCATATTACTGCTATATTAAGTGGTGCCCACAGAGCTTAATGAGATGTGTAAAGCTATTTGCTTCTCTATAAAGCGGTCCCAAGGTAGTAGTTTTTTGAGTTTTTAACTGCTTTGTACAGTTTTTGTATCTTTCTATACTGTCAGCTGTTACTTTATTGATGCTATTAATATGTTTGCTACTAGCTGTCCCTTTCTCATTTGCTGCTTCTCATCTGCTGTGGGTAGATTATCATCATGCAACCAAACTAAGTGGAAGACTAAAGAGGCTTTCCTTATGATTAAAAAGGCATAATATTTAACACATGGATTGGTTTCACCTCTGTAATAATAAATTATTATCACAATTATTTGTATGTTTGTCATCTCACTACTATATTTTGGTTTATCTTTTTATCAGTCCCAGCAGTTAGCATAAGTGCTCTGCATATAGTAGTTGCTTAAATGTTTGATAATTTGTCCACTTTTAGGTGGGAGGGGCTGGTCTTTGTATAAAAGTTACAGAATGAGTGGTCCAGACCATAATGTTAATAGGATTTCTGGGGTTAAGGAGTCATTGTGGGCTCTAAGAGTTAGGGAAAAATGTGTGGAGTAAGCACAGCATGAACTCGGCCTGGGTATTCCATTCTGTAAGTTTATGTTCTTATTCACAAGGTTACAGGTTTTGTGTAAAAAGATTTTGTTAAAAAAAATTAGCTAGAATTTAGGTGCTATTATCATTACCATTTTACAGGTGAAGAAACTAAAACGAACTGGTTAAATGACTTACTCAGGGTCACACAGCTATTAAGTGTGTGAAGCAAGATTTGCACGTCTCCCTGACTCCCAGTCCAGAACTCTATGCTGCCTAGTTGTCATAAAAATAAAAAATAAGAACAAAAAAATCTCACCTTGTCAAATTGTTCATCACCATTGAGGACCATACTGGGGAATGTTGTTACCATATTAAATACTATTCGGTTGAATAAATAAAGGCAAAGAAAGCACTTCACGTAAAAACAAATTCCTGAATAGTGATAATAAGGCAGAACTGTTCATATGAAGGAATTTAAGTTTAAAGTATTCTTTGTGGCATTTTGTTGTGCCAAGATGAAAGTCATTTGTCTTATGTTGAATACTTTCCCAGAGTAGGCAGTTGCCATCTTAAATCCAATGCCAGCATTTTTGGGTATGACCTAAGACCATCAGGAAAGAGAACAGAACTGGGATGGATAGGTAACAGTGCCCCATTCATCTCCTTAAAATGCCTTTGCTAATTAGTAGGTGGGCTCTTGAGGACAGATTTGATGGCCTATTCTTATTTTCCAGAGCTTTTTGCTATGTACTATTTTCTCTCTTTCTGCTGTCCCTTTTGTCTAACTTTCTTTCCTAACTATAGTGAGTATAGCTGTGGATGGAACTGAAGGAACCAGCTGAATCCATGTGTCTGTAATCCAACTTCTGACCTAGTTGATTTGATACAGATCGATGTTGCTGCCAGACTTCTGTCCACTTAGCTATTGGGATTATGAGATAATATAAAGAAAACCTGGTATTCTGTAATTATTTTATTGAACCTACATACACTGGCTAAAAGCCAGTGGGAGATGGGCTTGTGTTTATGTAGTCTACAGCTACTGATACCTTGATTATAGCCCATTATATTGTCACTCAGTAAGCATTTATTAAGCACTGACCATATGCCAGGTTTTATACTAAGTGCTGGGGGTACAAAAGAAGGGCAGAAGACAATCCTAGCCCTCACAGAGCTCACACACTAATAGGGGAGGCAACGTGCAAATAGTGGTGTACAAACAAGATATTTACAAGGTGGATTGAAGATAGTCTGTAGAGGGAAGGCACTGGCATTAACTGGGATCAGGAAAGGCACCTTGTAGAAGATGAGATTTTAGCTGGGACTTGAAGTAAGCCAGGGAAGTGAAGAGGCCAAGATGAGGAGGGGAGAGTATTCTAGGCACAGGGGAACAGCTAGTCAAAATGCCTGGACTGTCAGCAAGGAGGCTAGCATCACTGGATCGTAGAATACTTTTGGGAGAAGTAAGGTATAAGAAGAGTGGAAAGGTAGCAGGGGACCAGGTTGTAGAGGGCTGTGACAACCAAACAGAGGATTTTACATTTGATCCTGGAGGTGATATGGAACCACTGAAATTTATTGAACTCATTAAACTCTTCCTTGATGCACAGTCAGCATTTAAACCTATCTTCCATTGCCCTTTTCACTTATATAAAACTCAAATGTCAATTTGGATGTTAAATTGAGGCAGCAGAAAATGTGCTAGATATGGAATTGGAGATTCTGGGTCTGCATCCCAGCTCTTCTCCTTCTTGCCCATGTGAGCTAGAATGAAAGAATAAAAAACACTTATTATTAAGTGTTGACTATGAATACAAGCTAGAATTCATACAGCACTTTAATATTTGCAAAGCACTTTACAGTGATTATCTCATGTGATCCTCACAACAGCCAGGGCTGGGGGTGGGGGGAACGGGGACGGGGATGACAGACCGGTGCTATTATTGTCCCAATTTTACAGATGAGGAAACAGGCTGAAGGAAATGAAGTGATTTTGCCTAAGGTCACATTGCTAGAAAGTGTCTGAAGCAGGATTTGAACTCAGTCTTCCTGTCTCCATGTTTAGAATTCCATCCATTGTTCCACCTAGCTGACTCTATGTGCAAAACTTTGGACTGAAGATAAAAATAGAAAGGAAATACAGCTCTTGCTCTCAAGGAGCTTGAATTCTAATGAGGGGAGACCACATATAGAGGAAGTTTCAGCTACAAGTCAAATAGAAAGCCTATGGGTCCATAGGGTGCGGTGGCAAGACAGTGGTGTGGTGAGAAGATCCTAATACCCCTGCCCCCATGCAGGTTAGTCTAGTATTTCCTTAAAAAGTCCTGAAACCGTCTTAAGATTTTATTGGCTCAGGGGCCAAAAAACTCAGACTGTTGACATTATTTTCTGGTCACCTGAATACAAAATCGTAAGAAGCTCCAGCAGCTCTCAAACATGTGGCGGACAGACCACCAAGGGCAGTGCTGAGACTGGGGAGTCATTCACAGCTGAATCACCTTCCAGGATCCTTGATGCACATCCTTATTAGATATCTTTGCCCAGGTGTGGCTAAGGAAATCTCCTTTTGTTAAGTGTTGAGTGATCTATGAGTGTCTCATTTTTAATCAGAACTGAGAGTAATCACTAAAATAACTGCAGTGTTTAAGTATTTCAGTTTAGCCACCTAATTCTGACTCCAATTTAACAATGTGATAGGTATGTATTTAACTGTTATGGACTATGGAACTGGACTGGGACAGCCTTTTTGCTCTAAAAGTAAAGTGTGGGGCAAAGAATCTCTGTTTAGAAGCATGCACAGTAACTGCTAAGAGACATTTGGATTGTATGGCATTCAGGTAAAGTTCTCTGGTGCTACTTTTATCATTGTTAATTTTTTTGAGAAGTTCATCTACATTGCGGAAGAAAAAAATCTTTAAATTATTGGTAAAAGAGTAATAACGTTTCCAGCCTTTACCTAGTCCCTGTCCCTTGCATGTTATGTAACCAGATAGCTCCAAGACTTGAATTATGTAAGTACAAGTTATGGCTATTCTTTTCAATTCAGCATCTCGATGGCATTTTCCTTTTTTGTTCCTAGGAGTTCAGGAGAAAATGGGCATAATGAATAAAGGTGTCATCTATGCATTATGGGATTATGAACCTCAGAATGATGATGAACTGCCCATGAAGGAAGGAGACTGTATGACAATCATCCGAAGGGAAGATGAAGATGAAATTGAATGGTGGTGGGCATGTCTCAGTGACAAGGAAGGATATGTGCCTCGAAATTTGCTGGGAGTAAGTTACTCCTTTTTTAAAGGACGTTTCTCACTAAGGCTTTGGAGAGAGGAGACTTTGAAAAAGGTGTAGGATAACAATATTCTCACATGATTCCCCTTGAGGCTAGGCTATTTGTGGCTATGGAAAAGAGTGAAGTTACCTAGTACAAGTGGGAACTGAGCCAGTGACTTTGACCTTATTAACACTATGCTCTGATTCCCTGAGTATCCATTATAGACAGCATTGCCCTAGGCTTATGGGCCTTATAAAGGGAATAGAAGGCAGTGGAGCTTAAAAACAAATCGAAGAAGGAGGCTGAATATAAGAAATCAAATAACATAAGAGCCTTTTCTTTTATTTGGACCAGAGCTGTGATTTGATTGTTGTAGGGAGGTCCTTCTTCTACCAGTGCAGATCCTCAGTGTGGACTCTGCAGTGTGGGGTCTTAAAGAGCTTTGGTGAGCTCCACTGAGAGATTAAGGGACCTGCCTGGGGGCCACCCTGCCCATCTATGTGAGAGGTGACGCTGGAACCCAAGTCTTCCTGACTCTCTCCACTATGCTACAGGAATATTATAATGATTTCCTAGTATTGTGGACCTGCTGACTGTAGGTGAGAGATTTGTGTAGCAGCATTTTGAAGGAGGAGGGAGGAATGCGGTCTGACAGAAGAGTATGGGAGAGTGCATTCAGAGAATCAGAGAAAAAAATTACATGTTTGAAGGTGCAAGCATATCCATTTTAATTATTTCTGGCCTCTTTTAGGGTCTGTTATTCTGTGACTTAGTGTTTTGAAAAAAAAAAAAGAAAGAAAAAAATTAATAAAGAGATTTGGCAGACTGGGTTACAGAATAGAAACCAGTGGTATAGTGATGGTTTCTAAAAGTAATGCTTCAGATAGCTACATTTTTTTTTTTTTTTGCTAGGCAGTAGGGTTAAGTAACTTGCCCAGGGTCACACAGCTAGGTAAGTGTTATGTGTCTGAGGCCGGATTTGAACTCAGGTCCTCCTGACTCCAGAGCTGGTGCTCTAGCCACTGTGCCACCTAGTTGCCCCAAAATAGTTAATTCTTGTTAGAATACTGCATGTAGTTTTGATTATAAAAGCTAGGGGAGGGAAGGCAGAAGGAACTTAAAGTGACTCCCCAGGGTCACACAGCTAGCACATGTCAGAGATTGGATTTGAATTCAAGTCTTCCTGACTCTGAGCTTCTATCCATTATGGCAGTGAGGATGCCGAGATGGTTATTATAGTCCAAGTATAATGTGATTAGGGCATGAATCAGGGTTGTGCTTGTGGGAATGATAAGGTAAGGCCTTGTATTTAAAATTGCAGGATTTAACTGATGGTCTAGGTACCAGCAATAAAGAAAAGAGCAGTCTTTTTGAACTATACTTCACCCTATTCCTCTGTCCTTTATCCATCACCTGTGTTAAGTACCCAACGTGCCTTGCTTAATTGTCTAACAAAACTTGTAATTAAACACTAGGCTGTTTCATGTGGGTTATGTATTGAAATAGACTTTTACTTTACTGTAAAGTTAGGAATTAAAAAATATGCTCTAGCCCATAAAATAAGAGGTCTCTTTCAAATGTCAACTGAAAATGTGAAAAACTTACTATATTGAAAGGATTTTACTTTTTAGTCCTATGAAGGAAATAAATTGGCATTAGCAGTAGTAGTAATTGTGCTTCCATTTGTATGGCACAATAGTATTTGAGTGTTTTTTCCTCACACTAATCCTGTGAGATATTATCTCCATTTTATATGCAGAAACTGAGGCTCAGAGTGGTTTAAGTCATGTATCCCACAGACTTGTAATTAGTGAGAAGCATGTGAACCCCCACGTCTTTTCCTTCTAAATAGTGTCTTTTTTACTGCAACATGATCCCTCCTATTTTTACAGTGTTTCTGAAAGGTTGTACTTAGAACCAGTTGCTCCAGATTTCTGTTGGATATATTTAGTGGTTGTTTTCCAAGTAAAGGGGCAATATGCTTCCATGTAATAGGAAGATTGTTCAGTGACTGAGTGTATAAACAAGTAATCAAATGCAGGAATTTTCAGTGGTTTTTACCCATGTGTTATCAGAAATAAACTAAAGATTTTAGTCTATTCCTCAGTCTTGGATTTCTTGAGTACTGAAATATTTTTTAGAGATAAATTTCACGTGCACAATTTTTTTTTTGGGTTTCATTTGAGACTTAAAGCAGTAGAAAAAGAAAATTCATTGGCTTCAATAACCAAATTTATGACAATTATATTTGCTAATTACCTTTATTCCCATCAGAGATATAAGTGCTTTTCCTTTTGTGTGTTGCTGTGACACAACAATTTAGGTGTGTTTCAGTTTTTTCCCTTCACTCTGTGTCTCTGAAACATTCTCTTGGTGGGGGAGTAGAGGGAGCAGAGAGCAGTTGAATTACTAGTTTAACTCGCTCATGGATTGAAGCATGGAAACCTTGCTGTTTTCACCAGTAGCTGAGTAGTTCCTTTACAGTTACTCTCACTGCATCTCTCTTTCCACCCCTCCCCCAGCCCTCCATATAAAGGGGATTTAAAATTTTTTGTTACTGTACCACTTCACCTTTATAATCACTATCCCTATGACCTTTTGATATGTTCCTGAATAGTATCAGAACATAGTTGCTAAATAAAATTTAATACAATGTAATACACATTTTAAATTACTTTTTAACTCCTTTTTAGCTGTACCCAAGAATTAAACCACGACAAAGGAGCTTGGCATGAAACCTCATGGAATCTTTATGAAGTACTAATCTGTGTTATTAAAAAGAAGTAATGTGATTGGTGTGGACACAATTTGCAAGTCTTTATTTCCATGACAATATAACTAACTTGAAAGCAATGAAGAATGTGCTTTAGAAGCAAATGAAGGATTGACTAATTCAATTGAGAACCTTCTACACACTGGAATGGTGCTTATAAGCAAGTGGTATTTGCCCTTTTGGGGTAAAGAAACTCCATACTTCAGCATGTGGCACTCATAAGGACAATGATGCAGTGACATCTAAATGTTCTGTTTTTTAAAAAAAAGGAAAAACCCTTTTATTCAGTAGAAAATTCACATCCTGCCTAAGTGACTTTATTTTGGAGCCTGCCTCAGTAATTGACTGTGATAATCTTGCGCACACCAGAATGGGCTATCGCCATCTCAGCCTGCCCAGAAGCACCGAGGAGCACCTTTTCATAAGCAGAGCATTTTCTCAGATGACTCAGTTGAAGTTGTGAAAAGACAGTACAATAGTCTGTATTGACCTGAAGAACCATTATCTAGTCTTAAAGTGAGCAATAACTTTATATGAGTGCTGTAGCATCTTAAGATTTACACACATATTTTGAATATTATGCTATATTACATGTAATTTAGATTTAGAATCTTGTTTTTCACCTGAATTTTGCGTCTGTATTTATTGTCTTTTGTATTTTGGAATTTAAATGTAGAAACATTCTGTAGACTTACCTTTAAAATTTGTCAGAATTTTATCTGATTTTATTTTTTTGTCAATTGTGATAAAATAAAATTTTTTTGTCTCTTTAGCTTCTGCCTCTGGTTTAAGTTCTTGGTATCAAAAGCAAGCATTGACTAAATACGGGACTACCAACTTCTTGAATATCTTAAACAACTCTGTAAAGCAGTTAACTGATGTATTACAGAAATGTGACCCCTTAAATTTTATTCATCACCAATAACAATGATGATGATAGCTCACACTTATATAGCACCTGCAAAGTGTTGTACATGTGGCCCTGGGAGGTAGGTGCTATTATTATCTCCATTTTACAGGTGAGTGAACTGAGGTTGAGAGCCTAAGTGTGTTGCCTAGGGTTACATGGCTAGTAATAAACATCTGAGGCAGTTTGAAATCAGGTCTTCCCAACTCCATGTTCAGCTCTCTTAAAGTTTGTTCATGGGGTGAGTGATGAAATCCCAGCATGTTCATTGAAGGCTACCTTTTAGCAGACTAATTTTGTGTGCTCTTTACATACTCTGAATCATAGATTTAGAGTTAGAAGGATACTTAAGATGCAACTGGTCTATTTTTACCGGTGGAGGAAATAGAAGTTCAGAGGCTTGCCCATTCTCATAGATGATCTTTACATCAGCTGTCTGAGATAGGTAGGACCTGTGATTATGTGGATCTTAATAGGCCGTGACTTACCCAGTCACCAGGGTATTTAATTACTGCAAAGACACAACTAAAAACTAGGTCTCCTGACTCCAGACTAGTGTTCTTTTCACCATACAACATGAGGTAAATGACAGTGGAAGGGTACTAGAAAGCTCAGAACATGAGATCATCATGCCATTTTGGTGTTCCTTAACTATTCCTTAACTTTCCAAGAAGAGGGATGGAACTAACGAGATTTTTATAGGTTTGGAGCATCCCAAGGGTAATGATACATAACTAATGACCTAAACAACTTTGGAACAAAATCCTTGCTGTAACAGATTCCTTCATATTGTGGGTCAAATCCTAGTTCCTGTGTATTGCAGTAATGAATGTATATTGCACATCTCATCTTAGTACATTATCAATTAATTGCTTTACAGAGTTGTTTAAGATACCCAAGAAGTTGGTAGCAATGTCAGACTAAGGCTGTTTCTACAATTTTTAATATAACTCATAGGTAAAGCAAAGTATGTTCCTTTTCCAAGGAACCCTCACATCTAAGCTTCTTGAGAAAAATAAGCTACAGAAATCAGAGCTGCTCTTTATGATTAGATCATTCATCAGTACTGTGTAGTTCAGTGTTGTTTACAGAAAAGTGACTTGTTTTGTTCACGCATGGATTTGCAAAGATCATTGCATTGGGTGGCTGGAACAGAACTAAAACAACCATACATGCTTTTGACCTGTTCCCACTGGTCTTCCTTGCTAAGAAATACCATGTTATAATTTCTTTATTCTAATGAATCATACTTATTTGAAAGAAAGGGAAACGAGATGAGTTTTTTTTTTTGTAATATTGCTTATATTTATTTGATGATAAAGTTAGGAAATAACCTTCCTGATGAACAGCTATTGACCTTGACTGCACAAACAAGCCAACTGAATTCTTGAAGTCAACAGTTGCCAAAGTATTGAGCCAGCAAACAGCCTGCTGTGTCCTTTGTATTCATCATCAATTTAAAAATATGATAGTCTGGCTTTGGTGCACAGTCTTCTGATTGGTCCAGAGCTGCAGTTAATTAGTATAAAATACCTAAACGCTTCACTCTATATGACATTAAGATCACCAGATTCTTCTGCTCTAGTACTTCTTGGGGTTAAAGAACGATCTGCCATTTTCAGGATTGCTTAGCCCAAAGGACTTGAAGGGTAGAGGCAAAATCATAGGATTCAGAGCCGTTAGTGACCTTATGTAATCACCTAGGCCAACCCCCTCATTTTACAGAAGAGGAAGCCAAGGCCTAGATAAACTGACTTGTTCAAGGTCATATGCCTTGGAATTGCCAGGACTTTAAACCCAGACCCTCTGATTCCAAGGATCCAGTGCCCTTTCCATTACCTATACTGCCTCTTTCTCATCTCAAATCTTTAAATGTCTTAAGTCAGGTTATTTCATGGGATTTAGAGGAAGGGACTTTTGATGTAATCTAATCCAACCCCCTCATTTTACAGATATGGAATTGAGACCCAGAGAGCCAACTGATTTGCCCAAGGTGACTTTAGGTAGGAAGCAGATACGAGTCTGGGTATTCTGACGTCAAATCCAGTGCTCTTTCCTTTATACCACATGGACTTTCTGATATGTTTAATATTTTCCACTTTCTTTAAATGAAATGATGACCTCATTGTCACTTCTGGGATGTCAGCTAAATTTGCAAATGTAAATACTTTTTATTTACATTTACATTTTACATATTACATTTACACAATGAAGGGTTGGTTCCTGTAAAAACAGCTTCATGTTTGCATAGGTATTGGGTTTTTCCCTGCATTTTTCTTGACTTAATATTGTTATACATATGTAAGCATGTAAAAAAAAAAGTATGTCCTATTTACAAAATTAAAGCTTTTATTGAGGTTGCAAAGGGCTAAACTACACTTTTTGCATATAATGTAATGAGTCTACAGATCTCTTGCACTGGGTATCTGGAAATTTTGATCTCTCAAGTACTTAAGACAATGCTACTTTTTGTCAGTCCTAATCATTAGTTCAAGCAGTTGCTATTCATAAACTCAAGATGCAGATCAAAACTAGGACATAGTGTTTCTTTTATGGAAGATTAGTCTTCAGGTGACCGTAATTTCATGAGAAGTCTTCAGTAGGGTCAGTTATTATTACATCAAAGGACTGAAAAACACAGCCACTGTAAGAGAAGAAGGGAAAAAAAAATATTTCAGTGACCCCCCACCCTCTTTCAGGTCAGGGTTACATGTTAAACACTTTGTAATGTTGTAGTTAGCTTCTTTTGAATAAGAAGTATTGTATATTAGAAAAATTGTGCACATAAGAGATTTCCTTACGGGCTAACAGTCAGTATATCAATGAACATTTTAGAGCACATTCCCACTTAAAAGACCTAAATTCTTGGCTTAAAGTAGATAAACATTCTATACATTATTTGAAACTGGTTATCAAACACTGTCAAAGATGTTCCTGCTGCTGTTTACTCATTTCTGTGCCTTGGCCATCCTCCAATCCCGAAATGGACTCCCTCCCTACCTCTCCCTGATTCAGAACATTTTCTGATGCTCATAAGCTGCACAGTGAAGTGGGCAGAACCATAACAATTTCGATCGTAATAACATCAACACTGTAAAAATGAGTAACTTGGAAAGACTCAAGGACTCTGATCAATGCAATGACCAATCATGCTTCAGGGCAACTGGAAAAGTGATGATGAAGTGGACTGCCTCCTTCCTGACAAAGAGGGGATGGACTCAAGATGCTGAGACACTTTTTTTTTTTTTTGATTTGGCTAATATTGGGATTTGGTTTGCTTCTGCATATGTGTTACAAGGGCTATTTATTTTTAGTGGGAAATGAGAGGCTTGAGGAAAGGAAAATAAATGCTAGTTAGTTGAAAAAAGTGGCTCGTATTTGACTACTTTGCATATGTTTGTATTTATTAATTACATTTATGCTATATAATCAGTTAATAAACATTTACTAAATGTGTACAATGTGCCAGGCACTGTGCTAAGCATACATATTTTTATATGTGCTTGTTTATTGGTACATTCCAAGTTGATTTTTTTCTTTTTTCTTTTTTTTTTTTGTACTTTTATCTCCAGTGCCTGGTACATAGTGGGCACTTAATAAATACTTATTGTTTGATTTATGATCCATGTAGCTTAGCATTTTCACTTCCTTGGGGCTCAAAGCAGTCACATAAAAAGTTCATCTGAAGAACAAGTATCCCTGGAAGGGAGATTTAGATGAACATTCTTCATACTTGGAAACACTTGAGTGTGGGAAACTGAAGGGTGAGGTGATGAGGGGAAAGCCAGGGGTGTGGGATGTTTTCATGACACTTGGAAGAAGGAGGGTGGGAAAGGATTGGGTAGATAGACAAGTTTACTAAAACAGAAGCAACAGTGATACGCTGACAGGTAGGGGAAGTTCAGGAGGAATGGAATCATGACGGATAAATAAGGATAATATGGGTAGAGTTCTCAGACCTTAACATATGCCATGTTTTAAGCTTCAATTACATTGTGACTATTTTAGATTACAATCTTTAAGGGCAGGGGCTGTTTTCTAGATTCCATGTGGCACCAAGAATGTTAATGTTCAATTATGAGCAGTTTTAAAATGTGTACTTTGTTGGCCCAAGGTGTTTCCCCATTATATAACAGAAGAGGCGTATGTGTGTACACATATATATGTGTGTATGAATGCATATATATGTATGTATATATACACATACACATATACACATATATACACACATACATATACATACACACACACATATATACGCACACAATAAGTTGAAACCTCATCCAGATGTCCAGTATTCTAGGAAAATTGTCGGTCCATTAAATAAGTCACTCCTATCTCCCTCTTCTCTCCAAAGTACAGGGATGAAACTACCTGCCATTCCACCCAATGCTGCCATTAGACCAGCCCTATTGTTCCCATCAACTCTATCAGAGCAAGCGCAGGTTCCTCAGTCCCTGATGAGAAATCAAAATTGAGTAACTGTGATAGAAATTCAAACTGGAGTCCGGTGTTAATGAAAAAGGACTCAGCTTCAGTTCTCCCTCACTCTTGTTACTCCTGATGAGATGAAAATGGAAAATTTTGAGCTCTGCCTGTTGTCAGGTTGATGTGTCAGGCAACCAAGAAAACACATTTAATTTGCATTGCTGGTGATTTCGGTGGAGGCCTCAGTCGGGGCTCCAGGCATATGTATTGTTCTGCATCTTAAAAACCTATCTCCTGCTATTTAGCTTTATTCTCAGTGGATGAAAGGGATGGAAGCAAAGGGGAGGGTGGAGAACACCACCAAAAAAACTTGCTTAACATGAAATTTGACCCTAAGGTGTCGTCTTCATAAATAAAAAAGAAGGGAGAAAAATCACAGTAGGAAGAGAGGATGACAGTGAATAATGAGCCTGTAACAAGGTCCGGGAGATTTATGGGCAAAAGGAGGAAATGCTCAGAGAGCTGGGTGGACTGGATTTAAAGTGTATGCTGGGCACAGGCATTTATTTAAATCAACCTGTGTCTTTAGAGGTAGTATGTTTTTAAAAAGATCATCTGAAAAAAAAGATCATCTGAGGTGGAAGTCAGTCCTCCACACAGCAGGGAACCACCTACTATATATTAATCAATATTGCCTTTCTTTAGCTGTGACCCACCAAAAAAGACTAACTCAGCCTTTTAGCCTTGGTCTATACTTAAGCTAAAAGCCCTTGGATGTATTTCTTGGAGTGAGGAACCAATGACTGGTTGTTCCACACCTCCAAATAAAAGTGCACTGTGGAAGCTTGGAACCACAAAAAAAGCAGTAACTACTTTCAAGGTCCATTCCTTTTAGAGATTTAAAAGGCAGGTCAAGAAGTGCTAGGTCCCTGTGTCATCCCCTAAATAAAGAGGTCTCCTTCTGAGGAATAAGATGTTGGTAATAAACCTTGCCAGCTGCTGACTTACACTGGTAAGATTGAGTTCTATTGTTCCGGTGTTCTCCGGGTCCAACTGCTTGAATACCTCTGTAAAGGAAGAGGAGAAAAAGGATATTATGAGCAAAGAGGTTGGAATACAGGCAATTTCCCCTTCATATGCCTAGTTCAAAACCACCAAGTCTTTAGTGATGATTTTGTTGACAAAGCACCTTTTTTTTCTCTTGCCTCTAAATTAAGAAGGAAGGAATGTCACCCTCATATTACTAAGCAAACATCTGTTTGGCTCTGATGCTCTCACCAGCTGTGAAGGGCAATCTGCTTCTGATGCTAAGAGAACCAAATGGATCTTTTGCCCCAAATGCCCACTTACTGAACAGTGTTTCCAGTCGAACTAAGCACCGAACAAAGTTATCAAAGTCGATGATGAGCTCGTCATCTGCAAACCGAGCTACGATGACCTGATGGAGCTGATAGGGTAGCTTGAAACCTAAGGTTAGAACAAACAAACAATCTTTGTCTTAGGTTTTCTATAATCCGGTGCTAGGTGCTGCCCCACAAAGTATTTACTTGGTGGCAGTGTATGTGATATGGTCACAAATGAAGACCAGGGTCTATGATTTTCTTCTGAAAGCGGGGTTATTTTTCTTGGGGGCTTTGGCTCTTTGAAACCAATTCCAGTTTTCAGAAGCTGTGTCAGCTGCTGTTTCTTTGGTTTCCAAACTGCTTTCCTGGGACTCAGCTCCTGTCTGGTTCTTTGTCCTATTTCCTGTCTGTTTCCTTTGTTTTAATCAAACCTAGCCCCTTTGTTCCCATCATCCATCCCCATTCTCCATAATCTTTCCATGCGCTCCATATTTTTAGTATATTTTTAAAATTCCACTTACATAATAGCTTTTTTCATCTTCAGAATCACCCTCATCATTAGATTTTTTCAGGAAACCTATTCTTTTCTACTTTGAGACTCCATATGATCATACATTTTTTCCATGACTGTTTTCCCAATCTCCTTCACCACATTTGTTTTCTTGCAGTGACAATGGGACTAAAGTCCTAGAGTCAAGAAATTTAAAGCTATAAAGGACTTCAGAGATTACCTAGTATAATCCTTATCTGAAGCATCCCCTCCTTCTACAACATTCCAAGCAAGGCTCTAGTTAGAGAGCTCTAATGATGGAAGAAAATGCACTACTCAGGCATAAATGGATAGAACACAGGACTAGGTGTCAGGAAGACCTGAGCTCAAACCCTGCTGCATACACTTATTAGCTGTGTCACCTGGGGCAAGTGCCTAAGTTTCCTCACCTGTGACATGTGGATAATAATAATGAGGTTGTTGTAAGGATCAAATGAGTTAATACACGTAAAGTGCTTTACAAAATTTAGAGAGCTATATAACTGCTATTATTACTCTAGGAGTCAGACCATCCCATTGTGGGGACATCCTTAATTTTTACAATGTTCCTTTTTTTTTTTTTACTGAGCTGAAATCTGCATTTCTCTCCTTTCCGCCCATTGCTCCTAATTCTATCCTCAGACCCAAGCAAAACACATTCAATCTCCCTTCTACGTGACAACTTGTCTTACATGTTAAGAGAATAAATGTGTCCCTTGTACATCTTCTCTAGGCAAAACATTCTCAGTTCCTTTCGTCTCCTCACCCTACTTCTGGATATGTTACAGCTTATCAAAGTCCTTTCTAAACTATGGCTGCCCAAAAGAATTGGAAATTGAGAGGATGCCCATCAATTGGGGAATGGCTGAGCAAGTTGTGGTATATGAATGTGATGGAATACTATTGTGCTATAAGAAATGATGAGCAGGCTGACTTCAGAAAAACCTGGAAAGACTTGTATGGTCTGATGCTGAGTGAAGTGAGCAGAACCAAGAGAATGTTGTACACAATAACAGCCACGTTGTGTGATGACTAATATTGATAAACTTAACCCTTCCTGGCAATACAAGGATCTAAGACATCTCCAGAGGCCTTGTGATGGAAAATGCTATCCACACCCAAAGAAAGAACTATGGAAGCCAAATTGTTATTTTTTTCTCCTCTGTTGAGTTTTGTTTCCTCTTTCTGATGGTTCCTCCTATTGGTTTTAATTTCTACTTACAACATCACTAATGTGAAAATATGTTTAATATGAATGTAAATGTATAGCCTATATCAGATTGTGTGCCGTCTTGGGGAGGGTGGTGGGGAGGAAGGAAGAGAAAAATTTTAAACTCAAAAGCATGTGGAAGTGATTATTGATAAATCAAAATAAATTAATAAAAAAAAAGAAGAAAAAAAATAAATAAAATATGGCTGCCCAGAATGGAACCCAACATTCTTGCTGTGGTAGAGGGATTCTTGTTCAGGATGAGGCCGGCCTCAATGACTTCTGAGGTTCCTTTCAACTCTGTTGTTTTGTGGTGTAGTCTGAATAGGCCAGAGTACAGCAGGACTATCACTACCCAGTTCTACATAATCCTAATTGAAATTGGTTTTTTTTTTTTTTGAGGCAATTGGGGTTAAGTGACTTGCCCAAGGTCACACAGCTAGTTAAGTGTCTGAGGCTGGATTTGAACTCTGGTCATCTTGGCTCGAGGGCTGATACTCTAACCACTCTGCCACCTAGATGCCCCTCCTAACTGAAGTTTAAAAAAAAAAAAACAACCAGCTCTCCTAGACAACTTGGCTAAATGGGACCCTTTGGGAAGCACTATGTGGGAACCCTTCTGGGCCTCAGTTTCTTTCTCTGTAAAATGAAAAAGTTGGCCTAGATAACCTATAAGAGGTCCCTTCCAGCTCTAAATAACGTAAGTCTATGAATTTTTTTTAATCATTTTTAGCATGGCTGGCCTGCTAGAGTTTTCTCAGAGTCTTAGATTCAGAAAGAGAACTAGGGGGAGATTCTATACCAAGTCACATTTCACCAGTTATCCTTTTGAAAGTGGGGGAGAAAGAGATGTAGTGGCTACTTTATTTTGGGGGGCAGTTTACTAGATTTTCATTAAAGAAGATGATTTGCAGTGATTCTGAAATAAATGAAAGTCGTTAGGATGTGTTACCTGCTTCTTCTAATGCTTTACGCATCTCATAGGCATTCATGGTGCCAGACTTATCAACGTCCATCTCCTTGTAAATTTTCTGGAACAAGCAAAGTAGACATGAAGAACTTGACTTTTTAAAGCACATTTAATCTTCTATGTTTCATGCAAAGCAGGAATATTTTTTTTCCCAAACAACTACACACTTTCAACTTAATACTATCAATAATCTTAGAAGAATCAATTGGTTTTCTGATTTAGTTGACTGAGAAAAGTGAATTCTGCAGCCATGTACTCCAGCTAGGTCTGTGTGTTTCCCTCTAAGTATGAATCCCACTCTGTGTTCTGCTGACCCGAGAAAGCTTAAAATCTTGGGCTTTGGGGCCTAACATTTTTAGTCATCACATATTTGGTAGTTTTATATTATAAATTACCACCATTTCTTGCCTCACATTTTCCCCTCCTTCTGCACTCCCTAACCCCTTCCTGGAAGGGTCTCTCTTACTACCTATTAGGCTCTCCTTTATCAAGTCTCAACATGGCTTCCAGCTCCTTCGTGATGCCTTCCCTGACTCCTCTGGGAAGAGGTATTTTTGTCTCCTCAAACTTCACTTGCTTTTTTGCCTGAACCTTTCTTCATATCCATCACCCTCTGTTCCTTGTGTGTATGTTTAGTTCAGATGATAAACTTCTTGACAGCAGGACTCTATTTCTGGCCCTGGCTTTGTCTCCCCAATGCCTTACACAGAGTAGATCCTTAATGGCTTGTTGAACTAAATTGGCCATTCTTTATCAACCAGTCAGAAGGTCATTTGACAACAGTGCATTATCACTGAGCCAAATTATGCCAACTCTCTTCTCTCTGCAAGTTCTAAATGCCCAACTGGCAAAATATTGAGGAATCATTTGAGGGTGCGCTTCTTTTTAAATTTTTGGTTTATTTTTATGAAACTGAAAATCTCTACTAGGTACAACTTGCTTTTTTTTTTTCTAAGTACATAATAAATTTAACATGTTAGTTCCCAAACTGCACTGCTTATCTGTCTCTTCCTATACTTCCTTCTGCATTTTAAAATGTTTCATTGGTGCCCTTTTTCCTTTCCTCTAAGACTGAGCTGCAGAGAAAGTGCTGACCTTTACTGGTAGAGAAGTTTTATCACTTGGGAATTCCCTATACCTGGTGCTACCTTATGACTACCATTAAACCCCTCTCCTTTCTATAATTACTACCCTGCCCCATCCTGCCCAGAACAACCAAGTAGCGTCAAGTAAAGCAAATTTGGCTAGTATTTCTGAATTGCTTCTAATTGTTTATGTACATAGTAGAGGTCCAGGAATGAAGCATAGAAAAGACTTATTTAACCAAGAAAATCTTGATAGTTGTGTGACTGTGGTAGTAGTGGCCAGCCCTGTCCTCCACCCAGCCTCTTCCCTACTATAGGTGAAATCAAGCCGTAAGACAATACTCCAAGACAATACCCCCCCAAAAAAGTGCCTTGTTTTCTAAAATTATGTATGCACAGAGATACATTTGTGCCCCCAATTTTTCCTTGTGATATAAATGTAATTTTTTAAAAAGTGTTTATAAATTGCATACTCCCAAATTTTGAAGCATTAAACCACCACACTGATAGTATCCTGATGTGAAGGTAGTGGAGTTATCTCCCAACCTACCACCCAGCGTGCCTTAAATCATACCTGGTATTTTTGTATTTTTGACCAGAGAAGGTAGAACTCCTTTAGACCCAGTTTACCACTCCCATCAACCTGCCTTTTATTAAGGAAAGATCTTTGTACAATGTGGAATTTTGAGATTCAAATCCGAGTGCTCTTACTAGTCAGGGTCTATTCAGGAAAATCCTACCAAAGGACTCATATTGTCTGGGTTAATGTTTGCTGGCCCTAAACCTAACCTTGGAAGTTTGGGAGAGGAGGCAAAAATGGGGACATGGACTCCTACGGGCTTGGGTTGCTCTTCTGATGTTACCATCCCTTCTGCCACTCAGTGATGGGTCGACGTTTTACCAAGGATTTTTCCTGATGTCTCGTTAGGTTTTTCGTAAAGGGACTGGCTAATCAGCAGGCAACGGGAATCCTGCAATGAGGTTTTTCCCAGATTGGGAAAAGTAGCCAAGGTGCCACTTTTCCTTAGCTTAGCGAAGTGCCAGGTAAAAGGCTGGTGGAGGTGAGTGTGGGTGATAAACTAGAAATGATTATAGCAGGAAGAACCCCATCATCCAGAAATTGAAAAGGAAACATTTAGACCACTGGATCAACAGGTTCATTTTTGAAAAAAATTGGCTTAGGGATATGCTGTCAGGGTTATTAGGCTGGTAGCTGAGGAGAATGCTACAAACATAACTTACGTAGATTTAAGCAAAGCATTTGACAAAATATGTCATGCTATTCTTGCAGACACGAGAGAAGTGTGGGCTGGACAACAGTATAGTAGATGGATTCAAAACCTGTTGAATATCCAGACCCCAAGAGGAGACATTGATGATTTGACAGCATCAACTTGAATACTGGTCTCTAGAGAGCTGCCACAGGGATCTGTCCTTGGTCCTATTCTATTGAACATTTTTATCAGCAACTTGCCCTCAGCAGAGAGGACATTAGCTTATGGAACCTGCAGATGTTAAAAAGCTGGGAAGAAAGAGAGTCTGGATCCAAAAAGATTTTGACAGGCTAGAATGCTGGGCCAAATCCAAGAAGATGAACTTTAACAGGAGTAAATGTAAAGTCTTATATCGGTGTAAGGTTAAAAAAAACTAACTTCCCAAGTATAAGCTGGAAAAGGCATGTTTGGGCAGCCTTTCATTGGTAGATCTAGGGATTTTAATGGATTGTGAGCTCAAGAATGTTTATTGCATTGGGTTGACTGAGTTGGCAATTTAATTTAATTTAATTCAATCTTAGGTTGTATTAAGACAGGAACAGTGTCTAGGTGTAGGGAGTAGTAATCCCTCTGTACTTAGCCCTGGTCAGACCACAACTGAGGTTATTATGTTCAGTTCTCAGCACTACATTTTAAGAAAAACATTATTAAGACTGTCCAGAAAATGACAACCAGGATGGTGGAGGGCTGTGAGATCATGCCATATGGGAATTGGTTAAAAGAACTGGGGATATTTAGCTCTGACTCTGAGAGGATCCTTGGGGAAGACCAGCATGATATTAGTCTTCGAGTATTTGAAGGGCTGTCATATGGAAGAGGGATTAGATGCATTCTGCTTGGCCAGAGAAGGCAGACTGAGAAGCAATGGGTGGAACAGAGTGTAGGCTTGATTTAGGCTAAACTTCCTGACAATCAGAGCTATTCTGATGTGGAATGGACCACCAAAAGAGAGAGTAGGTTCCCTCTCTGTAGAGGTCCTCAAGAAAAGGCTGGATGATGGCCCCTGGTCAGGTCTGTCATAGAGGGAGTTTTTGTTGGGAGGTGGGCTGACCCAGATGGCTTCTGAGGTATCTCCCCACCCTGAGATTCAGTGAATAGTAGAAACACATTCACTCAGGAAACAATCTGGACAAAACAGGATGACCCAGGAGTCAGTTTCCTTAAAGGAAGTAGACCTGCTTCTTTTTTCTTCCTGATTCTATGTGTGTCCTGTTAGGGTGACATCTCTCCTACAGAAGCCACAACAGAAGCCCATGATTCAGGGAGGGGACCCATGTTTCACTTCTCAGACAAGCTGGACATTTTTGAGCCTGCAGCCTCTCTAATCACCTTTCAAATTCTACTTTCTTTCCCCCTCCCCACTCCTTTCTAGAAGGAGTGTTGCTTCCTGCCTTCCCAGTCTTTTTATTTTAACCCCAGGAGTTAACGAATTTCTTTCATGACCTCTCATGACCAAGCTCACAGATATACGTTCAGCCTCAGTGATCCGATGCCACTTCTTCAGCCACAGGCAGCATCTGTACAAAGCCCCGGTTCTGAGTTCCCTAGCACATGTTTAAGGATACATCTAGCATGTCAACCATGATCTTGCACGTCTCGATGCTGAAGCCATCCGACTTGATATCTGGACCTAGAAGATGGAGAAAGAAAGTCAGCTCTTGGGTGTTTTGAGTGTGAACTCCTGGAGGGCAAGGGGGTGTACTACAGGAACCTAATTTTGTTCTGTATGGTGCCTAGCAAAGGCCAGGTGAAAAGAAGCATTGGATAATTTTTTAAAATAAAGGAATAAGAAGTAGTTGGACTATTTATATGGTATTAAGGCCCAGAGAGTGCCCCTTGTGGATGTGAGACATAAATGGGGGGAAGCAGAGACGTGTTTTCAATTAGGCTATGCCCTCATAACTAAGGAAACAACTAGGCTAGAAACCAACCAATACTAATAAAAATAGCTGAAATTTTAAAAACGCACTTATTAGCTGTGTGACCCTGGGTAAGTCGCTTAATTGGTCTGTGCCTCAGTTTCCTCATCTGTAAAGTGAGGGAGCGGACTTGATAATCTCTGTGGTCTCTTTCCACTCAACCTCTCTCACATGATTCTATTAAAGCATGGCTCTATGCATTCCATGGAGTGTTAGGACTGTCTGTGAAAAGCCACAGGAAGGAGTGAATTTTGCTTGTTCTGTTATTTTTAAAAGACAAAAAACACAAAAAAATCTCCATAGAAATGTATTCACCTTGCTAGAGACATGTGCAGTTATCTCAGGGCATAGAGTTTCCTTGGAGCTGCCATCTTGGTCACCTATGACCTTAGAAATAGGGGACCTTGATATGGACCTGTTTATAGTCTGAGTATGGCTTTTTCAGAGTCTCGTTTCTAGGGAAATGCATGTGTTAGGTCTGCAAAGGACTACATGGGCAGGAGTTGTGTGTGTGTGTGTGTGTGTGTGTGTGTGTGGAGAGGTGGGAAGGCTGTGGAGTGAAGAGGGGATGGGCCCATGGCTAGGAGCCCGGCATCACCAGTTAGAAAGGGGAAGAGTATGCTGAGCTCAGAGCCACATGTGGGGCAATTAATACTCTGTAGCAGAAAGGAGGTTTCCCTATCCTGCATTCCCCTTTTGTCCATCCATCTGTGAATTAACAATGAGGCTTTTGGTCTTCACAGACCCGTGATTACCACACATCTGAGACACTGCCATGACCTCACTGTGCCTGGTGGCCTTTGTGGTAAACACCACCTCATTTCCCACATGGCAGGGAAGCCTTGTTGGGTTGGCTTCACCACTGCTTGAGGTTGTGTGTGTCTGGACCTGGGGACATCTAAACTTTAGCCATGTTAAAGTCATTTTAAACTTTCTTCTCTACTGTACTGGGTGTTCCTGGTTGAGCTGCATAAGCTGTAACTTGTAACTTTTTTACATGTATATATATATATACACACACATATATATGTACACAAACACACATATATACATATACATATATACGCATGTATATATACATGCATATATACATGTATAGGTGTATATATGTGTGTATATATATATATATATATGTATTAGGTATTCCTGGGTTGGGCTGCATAAGCTGTAACTTGGTTCATACAGGACCAGAAGGACCTTTTATCTCTGCTTTTATGGGATCCTTGACACTGATATAAAGGCAGCTAGTTGGTACAGTGGATAGAGTGCTGGGCCTAGGGTCAGGAAGACTTAGCTTCCTCAGTTCAAATCTGGCCTCAGACACTTACTAGCTATGTGACTCTGGGTAAGTCACTTAACCTCTGTTTGCCTTAATCCACTGGAGAAGAAACTGACAAACCACTCCAGTATCTCTGCCAAGAAAATCCCACGGACAGTATGGTCCATAGGGTCACAAAGAGTCAGAAACGACCAAACAACTAAATAACAACAACAACAACAACAACAACAACAAATGATGTTGATATATATTGGAATGGTGGACCCAGCAAGGTTGTGAAGGTTTTTGCATGTTGTCTTCACCTTCAGAATGTAAGCTCCTTAAGGGCAAGGGATGTGATTTTTACCTTTCTTTATATCCCTGCATAGTGCCTGGCACATAGTAAGCACTTAATAAATGCTTGTTGACTGACTCTTCCAAAGGCCTTTAAAAACAGAAGGGCTTCTGATCTGTCCTGGAAGGGTGAGGGGTGGGTCTACTTCTGGCCAGAGAGATGTTATAGATGCCATACTTGAACACAAGTCTTCCAGGCTCCAAGGCCAGCTCCCTGACCTTGGCTTCTGGAATTGGTTTCTATTCCATGCTGTTGGAATATTTTCAAACGTGCAGTCTTTTTCAAATTCACTGACTTGGTTCAATAGCAGAGATTATTTTTCCAGGCATAGCTCTAGTCAAAGATCTGGGGTCATTTTATTATATCTCTATCTATCTATCTAATGATCATGCATGAAATGGAGATTTTTAAAAAATCCTTTGGCCACCAGCACTCAAATCATCCAATCAATTTCCCCTTTTCCCTCTGGCCCATCGGTGGATTCTCTCAACTTCAGTCATTTCCTTTTTAAATAGAGCTTTGAACCATTGGCCATGGCTTCTGGCTGGCATCAACGGAGTTATCCAAGCCTTTTATTCTACCAAGAGAAGGCTGCCACAATAATGTAGAATGGGGGGGGGTGGAGAGATACTCTACTTTTTTCCCTTATGCCCCTAAAGGAGAAGAATAGGGTTTGGGGAACTGGAAGGAAGAGATACTTACGTTTTGCTAGGACTCTCCTCAGGATAGTCTGCAGCTCAAAGGCAGAAATCTCCGCATCCTATGGAAACACAATACACAAAAAGATACAACACACATATTGTCAGTTTCTACCTGGAATCATAGTAATCACAGGGCTGAAACACAGCCGGGGAAAGAGAAACTCAACAAAATGTTGCAAGAAGCATCATCAGAGCTTGAAGCCAGGCGCCCAGACAACGTCTCACTTCCCTGAATGTTTGGTTCTTAATGAAGGTACGGTGTGAGATGGTTCTGGTACAGAAGGGCTTTGTCAGTTAGCACAAGGGAACAGTCCCAACCAGCATTTAGTCAGTCAAGCTTTTCCCAATCACTTCTAGCTGGTTTTGTTTGTTTGGCTTTTTTCCATTTTACTCTCCTGCTCCCATACCTAAAGTACCAGCTCTATTGCTGACTGGACCAAGTCCAGGTTTCTCCTCATTGTCTTCAAGGTCCCTGCCTGCTCTTCTCATCCTTATTCATTGCTCTTCACTAAAGATTCTCCCCCTTTATCCAGGGCTGCTGCCTCTCACGCCTTTCTGTTCCCACTTCTATGCCCACTTGGCACATCCTTCTCATTCTTTTGGAACAAATCCCTCTCCTTTTAAAACACAGCTCAACATGGCTAATATGGAAATATGTCTTGCATGACTTCACATGTATAATGGATATCATATTGTTTGCCTTCTCAATGGGTGGGGAAGGGAAGAAAGGAAAGAATCTGGGACTCAAAATTTCAAAAACTGAATGTTAAAAATAAATTAAAAAAAAAAACACTGTTCAGTGGGGAGACTACCAGGAACTGAGGCAGAATGAAGTAAGCAGAATAAGGAAAACAATATGCCTAAGGATTACCTTAAGGTAAATGAAACAGAAAACAAAACATCCTGTTTCACTATAGTGACCCAGCTTGTTCCCAAAGAAGAGTTGAGAAAAGTGGGAGCGAGACTATGGGTGTAGAAAACTGCCTAGAGTATAAGAAATTGCTGATGTATAGGTTTTGCTGAACTGCCTGCTTTCTTTCTCTCTCTCTCTCTCTCCTTCCTTCTTTTCTCTCCCTCCTTCTTTTCTCTCCCATCCCTCCCTTCCTCCCCTCTCCCATCCCTCCCTCCTTCCTTCCTTCCTTTCTTTGTTATAAAGGATAGCTAGTTGGGTAAAGGATGGGGTATCACAGGTATCTATATTTGGAAATGGTGATATAAAAGCAAAAAATGTCAATAAAAGTTTTTTTTTTTAAAGGAAGTAAAACTCACTAAGAATAGCTTATATTCACATAGTTGCTTTAAGGTTTTGAAAGCAATTTTTCACACAGCCCTATAATATTATCCCAATTTTATTGGGAAATCTGATGATCAGAGACATTAAGTGCTTTAATTACAATCTCTGCTAATGAGTATTTGAATAGAGACTCAAACCCTATTTCTTTTGAGGGCACCAACGTCCATCTAGTAACCCAAGTTCACAATGTAGGAGTTGTCTCCCACTCTTTCTTTGAACTTCTCTGCCACTGCTGCCACATTCAATCAGTTGCCAAATGTTATTCATTCCAACTCTTCAACATCTCTTGCATATGATCCATCCTCTTTACTCACACCCCAACCACCTTAGTTTAGGCCCATATCACTTCTCATCTGGACTATGGCTATAGCCTTGTAATTTTCTTTCTTCCTTCAGTCTTCTGTTATCCAGTGCATCTTCTTCTTCTGTTTCTTTTTTTTCTTTTTTGGTTAAGGCAATCAGGGTTAAGCAACTTGCCCAGGGCCACATAGCTAGTAAGTGTCAAGTGTCTGAGGCCAGATTTGAACTCAGGTCCTTCTGACTCCAAGGCTGGAGCTCTATCCACTGTATCTCCTAGCTGCCCCTCCAATGTATCTTCTAATAGCTACCAAATTGTAGGTCTGACTGCATGTCACCGCCCTGGGGCTCAAGAAGCTTCAGTGACCCCCAGTTACCTTTTGAATCAAATACAAACTCTTCTATTTGTCTTAAAGCCCTTCACAGTTGGGCTCTGGTCTACCTTTCCAAGCAGATTACCCATTACTTCTGTTTACACGCTCTGAGCCCAAGCCAAATTGGGCTTGTTTTTAAAATATATACATATAATATGTGTATATATATTACATATACCTTTGCCGTTGCACAGGCTTTCTGTTCACATGGACTGGCTGGACCACTTTTCTTCCTCCCCTCTGCCTCTTGGACCCCTTGGCTCCCTTCAAAGTTCAGATCAAGACACCTTCCCTAACTCCCTCAGTTATTAATATCCCTCTCCCCTCAGACTTTACTTTATGTGTATGCAGAATGTGTACGCACACATATATGTATATGTTGTTGTTGTTTTGTCATTCAGTTGTGTGCAACTCTTCCTGACCCCATTTAAAGTTTTCTTGGCAGAGATAATGGAGTGGTTTGCCATTTCCTTCTCCAGCTCATTTTACAGATGAGGAAACTGAGGCAAACAGGGTGAAGTGACTTGCCCAGGGTCACACAGCTAGTAAGTGTCTGCAACCAGATTTTAACTCAGAAAGATAAGTCTCCCTGACTCCAGGCCAGGCATTCTATCCACTATGCATGTGTATATAGTATGTATGCATATATGTGTGAGTATGTATCCATATTTATATATTCACAGATCTATATATTTATTATCTGTGAATATGATTTAATTCCTCTACCCTCACTAGAATATTAATTCCTTAAGAGCAGGGACTACCTCATTTTTGCATTTTTATTCTGTTCCTAGCATAGCAGCTGGCTCATAATGAATGCCTGTTAATCAATGGTGTATTGTTATTGTTCTCTGCCCTTTACACGCCCATTCCACTGATAGATAATTCTAAGTCGTTAAAAAATTCTTCCTTATATTGCCTTTTAGAGAGGCAGTTAGGTGGTGCTTGTGGATACAGCACTAGACCTGGAGTCTGCAAGTACAGCGTTCAAACCCTACCTCAGTCACTTACTAGCTGTGTGACCCTGGGGAAGTCATTTAACCTCTGCCTGCCTCAGTCTCCTCATCTGTAAAAAATGGGGATAAGAGCACCATGGTTGTATGAGGTTGTGTGAGGATCAAATGAGACAATATTTGTAAAGTACAAACCTTGAGGTGCTATTTAAATACTAGTTAGTTTCATTTTTAAAAATTTCGTTATATAATCTACCTGCCAGTAACTTCTACCTGTTGGACCTGATGTGTTTACATCCAAGTATTCTTCTGGGTTTTTGTTGCTGTTGTTTTTTTTTCCCCCATGTGTATCTACCTTCCTCATTATAGTGTAAGCTCTTTGAAGACTGATTGTGATTCTCTTTGTATTGTCCTCCTGGTGCCTAATATCGCTTTCCACGTAGTGGGCACTCAATGTATACTGGGTGCTGACCACTTACCTCCCCTGCCAGTTGAGCAAACAGTTTTCTGAAATTGTCCTCAATGCCATCTTCATCGACATCATTCTTGAGGCAACGGAGGAAAAGAAGAACAATGTGATAGCTTACTGAAGATAATCTATCTTCTAAGAAACAGAGAAAAGATGCAGGTGCCTGTCCTCATCCCTCAGCTCCTGGGAAGTCTCTCTGTATCCCATTCCAAGCCCCCACTTTCTCTGCCTGTGAACTATGTAGAATGGTTCTAATCACCCTTGGCAAAATTTCAGGATTATTCCTATTGTTTTGCTTTGGTCTGGCCAAGAGCTGAAAGAAGACTGCCTGGGGCTTTCTAACTGAATGTGGGGATATAATTGGATCAAAAGAGACAGAATATCAACTCCCTGGGAAGCAGATATATCGTAATTTCTCATAACATGCACCGTGACTATTACATATTCCTAAAATAACCATTTATGACCAATTCTGCTAAGCAAAGCCATAAGTACCTTAGAATTTCCTTGTGCTACTTTGAAAAGGACTTTGTCAATGGGCAGTGAATATAACCCTTGGGGCCCAGCGTATCCAGGCCTCCTCTGGTTCCTCATTATTCTAAACATGTGACAACCACAGTGGTGCCCTAACAGACTGGAAGTGAACAAATACTTAGCCAGCACAGGCTTTTATCAGTACTACTCCGGACCCTTGGAAAAGAGACAGAAGAGAATACTTAAAAATAATCCTCAAACCATTTCCTCTAGAGTGGAAAAGTGGGCTAGATCTCGAGTCATAAGATCTAGGTTCAAATCCTGCCTCTGACCTACATCGGGACCTCCGGCAAATCATTTAGCTTTTCTGGGCCTCAATTGTCTCATCTGTAAAACGAATGGGTTGGGTTCAATCGGCCTCTGAAGTCCTTTTCAGCTCTAAGACTATGTTCTTCAAGTTCATTTGTGGGGGTTTTCCTTCCTTAACCCTAAAATTTATAATTTATCAAAAATCATGCTAAAGCAAAATGTGTCTGTTTAACCAAATTCTTGCTGCGTCTATCACAGGGTCCCACTCAGAGGGCTGGAAGAGTCATTAGGGATCATTAAGTCCAAGGATTTCCACAGTAACTGGATCACAGAACATGACGGGATATGAAACATATTGATATAACTCAACAAACACCACTCCAAGGAGCTGAGGTGTATAGACTATTTCTGAGATAAAGTGAGAACTGGTGGAAATTTTAGAGGAAAAACGCAGATGATTTTTGCCCTGAAGTAATGACTTCAGGATATACACATAGTTTCGTGTGTCTGTTTTAGAGAGGAATGGAGGGCTAGTATCCACAATTCTTCATGCGATTCCCATCCAAAATGCCTGAAATCCCAAGGGGCTCTGGGACAGTTTGGGAAATACTAGCCCCAATGAGGATTCAGCTCCCTAGCTTTCTAGATGAGGAAACTAAGGTCCAGAGAAGAAAAGCAATTTGCCCAAGATGAGAGATACAGGGTAAAGGCAGCTGGGGAGTAATGGATAGTAGGCTGGCCTCTGAGCCGGGAGGACCTCTGTAAAAATGAGGCTTTCCACTCAGTCGGGGTTGAGGACCCTCCCCACTCCCCATCTTTGATCCTACAACAGAGAAAGGAGAAGAATCATAATAAATACCTCGTCCAGGCTGGCCTCAATTTCATCATCGACAACTCTGGAAGTAGAAAGGAATTATCTATTAGAGGGTGGGAAGTTAAGATGGGGAAGGAGGTGTTTCTGCAATCATTGCTTGAATTGAAGTGAGAAACCTGAAACCAATTTCGCTTCAACCCCTGCCCCCACCTCCCCCAACAAAACCTACTTTAGAGCCTTGGTGTGTGATAACACTTCCTCAAATATCAAGGGTGGAAAAAAAAATCACAGGAAGAAGTCAAGGCCAGAAAGACTTTTAGAAAGTGGGTTTTTTTTTTTCCCTTAAGGAGGAGTAGTTCTTTATCAAAGGATGGGTCAGCATCCCAGGCTGTTTGGAACTCCCAATAGCTCGGCTGTAGCACCTGCCATCAAGAAAGAGCTTTTCAGTCTCCTTTTTAATGCCAATTCCATAAAGTCTCTTCACTTTGCATGACATGCTATAAAATTATCACCTACTAGCTGTGCTCATATGAAGTAAGAGGAAGAAATGAGTGCCTCGGGGCTGTGGCTAACTTGAGTTACTTTGATTCTTTTAAAAGACACATGATTTCATCAATGTGCAAAGCAAAACCCCTCCTTACTTTAATAGACAGTTAGTGAGTCGCTGTGGCCAAAGGAAAAAAAAAATTCCTTCCTTGGTGACTGTGGGCAAATTACTTCACCTCTTAGTTCCCCAAGCAACTATAAATTACTGAGGAGTTGCCTCAGTGGATCATCAAATTATACACTGAGAGGTGAAGAGACCTCAGAAGCATCAGTGGATCATCAAATTATAGACTGAGAGGTGAAGAGACCTCAGAAGCCAATCCCTTCATTCTATAGATAAGGACTCAGGCCTAGGGAGGGTAAATCAGTTGCCGTGTTTATATGGTATTAAGTGTCAAAAGCATTATTTGAAACCAGATCCTCTTGACTCCACGGTACCATGTTGCCTCCTGGAGAGCAAACTCTTGAAGGTATTTCACATACTGGGAGGTCCCCACAATACTGAAATCATGAGTGAATATATATATATTTATAAATACAATAAATATAAATATATGTAAACAGTATAGCAATTTGTACATAATAGATTTTCAGTTTCATGTGCAATCATTTAAAAAATTACACTGTTATAGAAATGCTTGTTTTATCCCATATATTAAAAAGAAAAAATAAATACAAGGTCTTTTTTTGTGTGGTGGGACAGGGAGAGATGCTAACTGTGGCAGAAAAAGAAAGTTCTTATATAGAAAACTGGTGTTTGAATTAAGCTTTGAAATGACCTAGGGATTCCAGGAGGTTGAGTTGAGGAGAGAGTGCATTCCAGGCATGGGGAAGGGACAGCCAGGGAAAAGGTCCAGAGATAAGAAACACAAGGTCATGAGTGAGGAACAGCAAGGCCAGTACATGTGAACACGTACATGAAAGGAAGTAAGGCATAATAATGCCAGAAAAGTAGACTAGACTGTTAAGTTCCTCCAATTAATCTATCAATAAGCATTTAGAGAGATGGTGGATCCAAGGTGGATTTCAGTGGAATGAAGAGGTGGGTGGGAGAGAAAATAGATTTCCGCTAATTAAAAAAAATTTAATTTAAAAGCTGATGCATCTTCTATTTGCCAGTGGACCCAGACCTATCTGTCTTCATATCTAGATAGACATAGGCACAGTCCCAGGCACACAGCAAACACTCAATAAAGGGTTATTGACTGATTGAACACTCCCCACCAGGTAGAAGGAACCTTAGGGGCCAATAAGTTGATCCTTGAGTACCATCAATGGAGCTAATGAATAACTATGAGTATCCTCCAATCAATAGGTAAAGAAGCAGCTGGGAGATGAAGGAAGAAAGAGAAGGGAGGCATGCAGAGAGAAGGCAACGGAAGAATGGGGTGGGAGAGGGAATGAAAAAAGGTCAAAAGACCAAGGGAAGAAAGGACGCCCTCTGACTCTACCCGAGTGCCCAGCAGTTGCTTAAGCCTGGCCTAGAAGGTACACCTGCTCACTGCTAAAGCTGGAAGAGTATTCCCCGGGGGAAAGAGTATCTTGTACCTAGACAGGAAAAGGAAAGGAAATGGGGGAGCTTCTTGCCAATCCTCTGTTCTCTCCCTCCCTGCTCCCCATTTGCCCCACCCTCTGAATTCCCAACATACTGAGAGTCAGTTTTTGTCTCTGAAAAGACTCGGAGGCAGAAATCCCCATTCTTGTGGGGTTCAAAAGTAGAAGGCACGATGACATATTCTCCGGCGGGCAGCTTGAAGCGGTTCAGCACTTCCCGGAGATTGATGAACGTGTCTGACCTCTCCCTTGCTCTTGTCGTCAGAAAGAAGTTTTTGGTGAGATGGAGGTTGGTCCGACCAGAAAACTGATGGGAAAACATAACTAGAGTGAGTCAACCAGAGCACCCATTGCCCCCAGACCTAGGACACTAGTCCTCATTTCCACCTCCTGACTTCCCTGGCTTCCTTCAAGTCAGCTCAAATCCCACCTTCTACACGAGGTTTCCCCCAGTAACCCCCTCCACTATCGGCCACCAGCCCATGGCTAGTGTTTTCCTTATTTCCTATTTACACTGTATATAGCTTGTCTGTGCACAGTAAATTGCATGTTGTTTCTCCCATTTGACTATAAGCTCCTCGAGGGCAGGGACCGTGTTTTAGCTTTTCTTTGTATCCTCAGTGTTTAGCACAGTGCCTGGTATACAGTAAGTATTTAATAAATGCTTGCTGATGAACTGTTAGTGTTGATGGTGATGTTGTTTCAGTCATGTCCAACTCTCTGTGACCCCATTTGGAGTTTTCTGGGCAAAGACACTGGAGTGGTTTGCCATTTCCTTCTCCAGCTCATTTTACTGATGAGGAAACTGAGGCAAGCAGGGTTAAGTGACTTGCCCAGGGTCACATAGCTAACAAGTATCCAAGGCTGGATCTGAACTCTGAAAGATGAGTCTTCTTGATTCCTGGCCCACTGCTCCAAACAAATGTAACATTCAACTCATCTAAGCTATACAGTGACTTCACTACAGTTCACTGTTAAGAAATACATGAATACTACAATAATACTACTCACTACTCGGGGAATTTATTGGGAGTGGGGAGGGGAAAACATGGCTAGATTCGAATCTGAGGACTAGGTTCAAATCTTAACTCAACTGTGTGACCTGCCCATGTCACTTTAACCGTTCTTGGTTTCGGCTTCATCATCTATCAAATGAAGGGTTTGGACTAGATGTCCTTTAAGGTCTCTTCTCACTCTAGCTCTACTGGGAGTCCTTTGTACTCCCCCAACACCAGCAGCGCACTCACCACCCCATCCTTCCACAGAGATCATCTTCAGCCTTCTCTGTGTTTACCTTATCCACAGCGCCGGTATTCTGTCTAATTCTGTGGGCCATACGGTGGCCAAAGCAATGTTAGCACACAGCAGGCATTAACAAACTGCAAACACAGAATCAGAGCCCTGGAGGAGGGCATGAGAAGCTGCTCATGTTTCTTTGCAGTACTGCATCTACTCCCAGGCTGGCCAGCCTGCCTGAGAACAAGGACCAGAATTCACCTGTGGCTTGGACAAAGAGCTATAATGCATCTCATTCTTCTTGCCTTGATACCATTATCTCCTGTACTATGGGCTGCTTAGGGTGCCCTCTTGTGTCTTTACATATATTAGGCTTTTTAAGGGACATCATATAGTCAGTTCTGCTATCACATGCCATGTATGTGTGGCTAAAAATCACTTCACTACGTGAAATTGCACAATCAAAACCACAAGGCTTATGGGGCAAATGAGGTCAGTGCACATTAAAAAAACATAGGAACCTAATAAAAAAGGTAGTTTTATACACGTTAAATGGTTAAGAAATACATAAACACTACAACAAATACTGGCTGCATTTGCTGCCTTGGTCCCCACAAGCCTTGGGCAGACAAAGTTGAGAGGGAATCCTCAGGGAAAGTGGGGAAGGGGGGCCAGGGGCCTTGGCCGTAGGGGAGGGTGGGGCAGTCGGAGGGTATGGGTGTAGACCAGACCTCTTCCACTCCTAACTCTGACACCAAGGCATTTTACCTTGAAAAAGACCTGAGGTTTGCTTGTTTCCACACGAGCTTGGCTGCTCGTGAGTTACTGTGAAGTGGTATGGTTTTCTACATTCTCAGTCTTTCTTTTGGATAAAATTGAGCATAAGCAAATGCGAAAGTTGTGTTATGCTCACACCGTTCCTTGATATATCAGTCAAGTTGGAACAAATCTGAGTTTTTAAAATAAGTGGTATAGCAGAACTGACTACACTATTTGTTTCACTGAATCTCAGGATTGTTGAGATTCACAATGACTTTTTTCTTCATGCTAAGTGAAGCTGAAATCTTAGCAATTAATCAAACAAGCAAGCATTTATCAAGCACCTACTATGTGCTTGGCCCTGGAGATACAAAGACAAAAATGAAACAGTCCTTAACCATCTTATACATTTTATACTTAGCATACAGCAGGGGTTCTTAACTTCTCTTGGGTCACTGGACCCTTCGGCAGTTTGGTAAAGCCTTATGGACCCTTCTCAAAATAATGTTTTTAAATGCATAAAATAAACTATGTAGGGTTATAAAGAAAACGAATCATATTAAATATAGTTATAAAATATTTTTAAAATTAAAAATTAAAATTTTATTTAAAAATTCTAAATTTTTTAAAAAACATTTTTAAAATTTGCAGACCCCCTTGAAATCTATTCATAGGTTCCTTGGGGGTCCGTGGATTCCAGGTCAAGAACCCCTGGTCTAGATGATCAGTTAGTCCAAACCTTTTGTTTTACATATGAGGAGATTTGGACCCTGGAGACTGCAGGCAATCCTAGGACACAAGCTGAGCAGTTACCCTAGAAATCATCCATCCAGGGACTCAGATGAGCTATGTGATAGTAACAATTGACCTCCATCGTGTATTCTTGTTCAGTAGAACTATGACTAACATTTCTGGTGCCCAAGGCAAGTAACACGAAAGGTGCCCTAAGACAAAGGGTTTTTTTTTTTTGGTTTTTTTTTGGCTAGGCAATGGGGTTAAGTGACTTGCCCAAGGTCACACAGCTAGTAAGTGTTAAGTGTTTGAGGCCTGATTTGAACTCAGGTCTTCCTGACTCCAAGGCCAGAGCTCTATCCACTGCGCCACCTCGTTGCCCTAAGACAAAGTTTTCGAGACAAATTCATTCGGGGAAAGACAGACCTCAGGCTTCGGGACACAAGACTCTAAGTTAAGGAAGAAACCCCAGAACACTGCCCTTAGAGGTGGGAAGAGAGGGAGAATAAAGACCCAGGGATAGGTATGAGGAGGAAGCATGGAAGAGCTCACTTGGGTTATGGCCTCAGTGGGAAGGAATTCCACCAGCCCTATTTGGTAGCTTTTTGTTAAAATTAATTGATTAATTAGGTGCTAAGTTCTCTTATGTCTATATGATGGAATACGAGTGCTGCCAATAGCCCTCTAAATGTTGGCACCCTAGGGCAAAGCCCCAGTCGTATCACCCTAGTAACAGCTCTGATGCTCAGAATTTGGAGAGCACATCTAGATACATGTGACACTTCAACTCAGGAAATACTTGGGTCTTGGTAGCCTCACTAGAGAGATAGTATAGATGAGAATGGGTCCCTGAAATTTAGCATCAGCGCCCAATCTTCATATAACTTCTTTTGAGAGATACAGAAGCCCAGGCCTCTTGACTAAACTTGATCCCCAGAGTCAAAGGACAAAATATGTCAGACGTACCTCCTCAGGAACCTGTAGAGAGACACAAGATACAGAGAACACTTGGTCAGGGAAAGTGGACACTTTATTAACTGTGATTGTGTCTTATACTCTTCCTTTCTTGAGAATTTCAAAGAATAATTAATAATAATAATAATAGCTGACATTTATTCAAAGCTTCAAGGCTGATAAAACACTTACCATATATTATCTTATTTGATCCCTCACAATGTGCCCATGAGATAAGTGCTATGGGTACAATTAACCCCATTTTAAAGATAAGGAAACTGCAGTTGAGAAGTTAAATGACCTGCAGAGCATCACACAACTAGTAAGTGTCTGAGGCAGGATCCAAAATCCACTATATCAAAATGGCGACCATATTAACTTGCATGATTCCCACATCTCTGGCCTGGGATTCTGTGAACTCAAAGCACTTATTGATCTGTTCCCCATGCCTTTGATGATGGGGAGGAACAGATATTATTATTATTGTTATGGTTGTTGTTATTATTATTCCCAAGTAAACTAAGGCCTTATGCAGTGTCTTATGTAAGGTCAAGGTCAAGTTCACAGCACAGCCAAGACTCAAACTGAGGTCCCCTAATTCCTAGGCCAGGCTTTTATCTACTATCTACTATAGCTATCCTATCACTCTGCTATTCCACAGCAGAACTGCATCCCTACTGGCTTTTCCCACTCCTCCTGATACAATCTGTCTCTCATTCCCAATACTTACTCCCCACTTCTAAAGCTAGGGCATTTTAAAAGGTGATCGATGGAATGATTGAAGATTATAAAATTGGGTGCATTTCCAACATACTAAAGAACTTTCAGTCCCAAGAATCCATTCTGTGCTCATATTTATCTTCAGTTCATTCTTGATATGCAGACTTGACATGACTCTCACATCCTATTTTTCAGATGGGAATGTAGAAGATAGTACTAAAATGTGGCTTGTCACAGGTCACCTAGGTTGCCAGCAGCAGAGTAAAGAGACAATACAGCCTCTTGGCATCCTGTCTGAGGCAGTGTGGTATAGTCGGAAAAGCTCTGGACCAAGAATAACAGCACACATTTCTTTTTTTTTTCCATTTGAAAGTCTGCAAACGATGAGGCCTCTTCTTCCTTGCCCCGTGACCCTAGGCAGATAATTCGACCTTTCTAGACCTCATATGTAAAATGGGAGAATGATGACAATACCTGTCTTCACCACCTCACAAGGTTAATTTGAGGGACACAATAAAATGCCACAACACAAAGCATTACACCTATAAGTTATCAGCATCACCCGGACAGACTCAATTTCACTAAAGCATCCTGGTTGCCCCACTGTTCCACTTCAATGCTGCCCTGAGACACAAGAGGAGGGGTGGGGGAAGTGCTAGGCCAGTTCTTACAGCCCCCATCCCTGTCTCTAGCAGAACTATTTCAAAACTCAACATCTTTAGAAAGGTACAAACCTTGGAGCAAAGGCAGACAAGATGATGGAGCTGGCTCTGCCTGTTATGAGCTTTGTTCTAAAGAGGAACACGGCTGAAGCACACACTAGGCTATGTCCTGGGAAAAAATGCTTAGTGCTGTGCAACTCCAGTGGGAGTATAATCACCCAATTGTTTCCCTTCTCTCCCTTATAGTCTCCACCTCCTTGGCAACTGGGCCCTAACTAGCCATCCACATGGTTTCCATTGGCTCTGCTCCTGACTTCATATTATTCTTAGAGGTAGCCCTAGGACACTCCGTCCCCAGCTCAAATCCCTCTGGAATTCTTTTCATCCCAAGCTGACAAAGGCAAGAAATGAAACAAGGGGATGTCTTCCAAAGCCTGGCTATTTAACCCTAATAGCACTGGCTCTGGGGACTCTATCAGAGCATCCTGCAGCCCCCTGGTGATCCTTGGCCAACTGTTAGGGCTTCCTTGGGTGAGGTCATTCTAGAAAAAAAAGAGTCCAGTCTAGGTCTGGCCTATGTCTTTGCCATTTCCTAGAACAGACCTTGTTTGCTGTTACAAACTCTTGGGGTTGGTCTCGCACAAAAGTAGGGGGCTTGGGTGATCAGTAAAAGAGGAAAGGGAGGGAGGAAACCTCCAAGTACGATTATTTTCTCACCTCATAGATACTAAAGCCGATAGTGTGCATATCCTCTCCCATTTTCCTTTGGCGTCGCCGGTGTTTCTGGATGAGGCCCACCAGGAAGGTGCATCCTGGCTCGGAGCCATCAGAATCCTCATCCTCCTCCTCCAGCTTGATCATGTATTGAGGGTTCATCCAGAAAGTGTCTGCCATCACACAGAACGACAAAGTATATCACTCAGCTCAGAGGGTAGGGGACCCATGCCGGGAGACCCACCTCCAGTACATACGGACATGAGACATGGCTAACTTGTGGCTAGAAGTGACAGGGGACTGTCATCTTACCTATTCATCCACCCAAAGGACCCCTGGACCTTGACATCTGACCTGAAAAACCTCTGAACCTTTCTATTTGCCCTACAATTGAACTTTCTTTTATGTGAAGGTTCCTGCCCCCATTAGAATGTGAGCACCTATTTTGAACAAGGCCTGTTTTGTCTTTTCTATTTGTATCCCCAACACTTAGTACCGTGGTTAGCCCATGGTAAGTACTTAAAAAATGCTTTTCATTCATTCGTGATTGAACAGATAAAGAATACCTGGGGAATGGAGAAGAGTCGGTCTGTGGCATTTAGAGCTGGGGGTAGTCATGGAAGACAGAGGGAGTAAAGAAGGAGAATATGGGGAATTGAGAGAAATCAGAAGTTTGAGGCAACAGAAAATCACTAATTTGCAACTTTAATTTGGGTGAGTAGTAGTGGTGGTGGAGAAAATGGACTACACACTCATTAGAGTCTAAAACAGTCCTAAATCAGAAACTCTGCCCTATATATTTTTCTTCCTTTCCCCTAAATTTACTGAGCTGTTTGCGGTAATTTTATTTTTTTAAGCTCTGGGAGGGAGAGAGGACATGTGAGACAGATTTCTTGAAATGAAGCCTTTTTCTTGCTAGGCTCTGGACTGTTGCGCCCCCTGGTGGTCTTCTTCCTTTATTCATCTCTGACTTTGAGTGAATGGAGTTACTTAGAAGAAAGCTGATCTGGCTAGAGAAAAACTCGGGGTTACCTTCTTTGGTGCTGACTGGTGACCTGCCAATGATCCTCAAGGCTGGGACTAAAATGGACTTTCCTAAGGCGCTCTGTGCTATCCTATCCCCTCTCCACCCCCACCTCCCTAATCACCCAAAAACACACACACCTTTTCTATCAAAACCTTCTTTCAAGAAAGGATGTATCCAGGGAGAGATAACATGATAAAATGGAAAGAGCAATGACCTTGGTGTCAGAATATCTGGGTTCAAATCCTACCTTGGTCATTTATTCCCTGGGACTCAGTTTCCTTATTTGTAAAATGAGGTAGTTGGACTAGGTGTTCTCTGAGGTCCCTTCCAACTCTAAATCTGTGATCCTGATGGAATCCTAATAAAGCTGCCCCCAGCTCCAATATTCTAACTTCCTTATGGGCCCCACTAAATAGTAGGCATGTCCTGGTTTAACCATACCACGGGCCCCTAGACTCAATACAGCCACTGACCTAGCTAGCCACTGCTCCCAGACCCAATTTACATATTGAACAGGTGTGTTCTTGTACTCAACACAATCACATCATCCAAGATAGGGCCACAATAGCTAGCCAATCAGAGGGCAGCACGACCAGGATGTCTGACCACTGAACCAGAGAAGGGACCCCTGCCCTATTACCTAATCACTTAACAAAGCCCTCCTGCCTTTTAATATTCATAATTTCTGTTATGTAATTGCATCTTCACCTTATAAAAATCCATCCAACCTAGCCCACTTCTGAGGGGTGTCAATCCTCAATAAATGCTTATACTTGGATTAGAGGTGGTCCGACTGACTTCTTTGAGATGGTGCTGCCACATCACGCCATGAAACTGCTACAATCCCACATGCTTTAATCCCCCCCCCAACCTACGGCCCAAATAGCTCTCCTGAACTCCAGTTCTGCCTTGCCAATTGCCTGCTGCATAGCGTTATCATTATTGTATGTTTAAAGCTAGAAAAGGACCTTAGAGAGCACGTGATTCACCCACGACCTTCATTTTATAAAGGAGGAAATTAAGCCCAGAGAGGTTAAGGGACTTGCTGTAGATCACACAGGCAGTAAACAGCAAAGCCAGGATTTAAACCCAGGTCCCCTGATGCCATATTCAGGGCTTTCCATTATACCATGCTGCCACTCCAACGTGGCATGTCCAAAATGGAACCGATGATCTTCCTTCTAAATCCACTTCTGCCATCTTCCCTTCTGCAAATTTCTGTGGAGGATACCACTCTTCTCCCCATCTCCCAGGCTATATTTTAACCTTGGAGTTGTCCTGGACTCCTCCCTCTCCCTCACCATCTATATCCAATCAGTGGCCAAGGCTTGTTGATTCTACTTCTATATCTCTCCCATCCTTCCATCTGGTCCTCTCCACTCACATGGCCATGTCTCTAATACGGGTCTTCATCATCTCTTGCCTTGATGATTGTAATACTGTTCTAATCAGTCCTCTTGCTTCCACATCTCTCCCCTTCCAATCCAACCTCCACACAACTGCCAAAATAAACTTCCTAAAGCACAGGTCTAACCACATTGCTCTTCTGCTCAAAAACTAAAACCTAAACAAACAAAAATCAGTGGCTTCCTCTTGCCTTTTGGATAAATTACAAGTTCCTCAGTCCAGCACTTAAAACCTTCTGCTATCCAGCTTCAGTCTACTTTTAAGCCTAATTTCATATTGCCCCTTTTAATGAATTCTATGTTCTAGCTAAACTGAACTACTAACATCCTTCCCAAAACTGACATGCCCCTAGGTGCTAAAGTGGATAGAGGGGCTGGGCCTGGAGTCAGGAAGACCTGAGTTCCAATCCGGCCTCAGACACTTACTAGCTATGTGACCCTGGGCAAGTCATTTAACCTCTGTTTGCCTCAGTTTCCTCACTTATAAAATGAACTGGAGAAGGAAATGGCAAACCACTCCAATATCTTTGCCAAGAAAACCCCCAATGGGGTCATGAAGAGTCAGACATGACTGAAAAACAACTGACAACATTAACAACTCTTTCCTTTGTGCCTTTGGAAGAAACTACCCTGCATGCCTGGATGACATTCCCTCCTCCTTTCTACTTCTTGGAATCCCAATCTTTTTTTCAGGCTTCACCTTGCATGCCACCTAGAAATACAAGGAAGTATAAAGTCTTCCCTAATCTTCACTTATCCCTCACCCCCAGCTGCCCAGCTGGTGCTTGCTTCCTTCTCAAATTATCTTGCACCATACTTATCTGTGTGTCTAGTATCCCCCTCCTTGCAGTAGAAGATAAGCTCCTTGAGGGCAGGTGTTTTCATTTCTGTCTTTCTATCCCTGGGGCCTAGCATTGGCTTTACCTATCAATCCGCACACCAACAAGTATTTATTAGGTACCTACTAAGTGCAAGGCAAAGAGAGAGTGTGGTGAGGGGATAGGAAAGACCTAGGTTGTGTGAAGCTAGACAACTCACTTAACCTCTCAGTGCTCTTAGGCAACTTTTTGAGACTACAAGTTTGCAGAGAAAGTGCTGATTTGCATTGGTTGAAGGAGTTTCTTATCCAAGAGTCCTCTATACCAGTGAACTGACAGGTCTAGACCCTATCTCTATCCCAGGGGTAGGGAACTTGTGGCCTCAAGGCCACACATGGCCCTCTAGATCCTCAAGTGTAGCCCTTTGACTGAATCCAAACTTCACAGAACAAATTCCCTTAATAAAAGGATTTGTTCTATAAAACTTGGACTCAGTTAAAAGGCTGCACCCAAGGGCCTAGACGGCCACATGCGGCCTGGAGGCCATATGTTACCCACTCCTGCATCCCTATGTGCCAACTGTTCAAGGCACCAAGGATATGAAAACCAAAAAAAAAAGAAGCAACAGCCCCTGCCTTCAGGGAGCTTACATTCTATGGGGGAAACAAACAACATGAACGTGTATAAGTACATACAAACTAAAAATAAGGCAATTTGGGGGGAAAGACACTTATTATTTAACTAACTTAATCAAATTGATTTGAAACTCATTTACACTAAGGTGTAAATGGCAAGGATATAAGTGGACTGTCAGTATAGTGGAAAATAATTTAGTTCAGGAGTCAGGAGATTTGGGTTGTAACAACACCTTTGTCATTAACTAGTGACATGACCTTGGCCAAGGCACATAATCTATGTGGGCTACAGTTTGCGTTATGTGTACTGTGGTGTGATACTGTAGTTTTAATTTCTTTTGAGGACTTGTGAGTGTTTTATTCATTTGGGGTAGCTGGATAGCAGAATGATATTTTTTTGGGGGGGAGAGATGATTGTCCAGAGTAATTTGGGGAAGGGGCAAAAATAAACTACTGCTATGTTTGGAGGCTAGAGCAGGAGATAGATGAGGGTGACTGAAGTCAGAAAGACCTGAGTTCAAATCTATCCTAAGACACTTACTAGCTGTGTGACTCCAGGCAAGTCACTTCACCCTGTTTGCCTCAGTTTCCTCATCTGTCAAATGAGCTGGAGAAGGAAATGGTAAACCCCTCCAGTATCTTTGCCAAGAAAACCCCAAACGGGTTCACAGAAAGTTAGACATGACTGAAACAACTGAACAAGCTTACTGAAGAAAAGATTGGACAGAGGCAAGTTTGGTTGTATGAAAAGCAGTCCAGGAGAGGGACTTCCCTGGTTCCAGCCAGGATGGCTAGAGTGACCTGTCCCTTGGAGTTGTCTAGAACCATGCTCACCTTTAACCACGGAGTTAGAGATGATCCTGCTCAAGGTCTTTACAACACTTACAATGACTAGGGGAGTGCCTGATACATAACACGCACTCTATAAATATCTTTGGAATGAATTGGGGTGAGCAGTGGCCTTATAGAACTGGCCAACATCAACATAAGGTGCTAAAAGAGATCACACAAACAGGAAAAGGACCCACATGTACAAAAATATTTACAGCAGCTCTTTTTGTGGTGGCAAAGAATTGGAAATTGAGGGGATGCCCATCAATTGGGGAATGGCTGAACAAGTTGTGGTATATGAATGTAATAGAATACTATTGTGCTATGAGAAAGGATGAACAGGCTGACTTCAGAAAAACCTGGAAAGACTTGTATGGTCTGATGCTGAGTGAAATGAGCAGAACCAATAGAATGTCGTACACAATAACAGCCACGATGCGCAATGACTAATATTGATAAACTTAACCCTTTCCAGCAATACAAGGATCTAAGACATATCTAAAGGCCTCATGATAGAAAATGCTATCCATATCCAAAGAAAGAACTATGGAGTTGAATGCAGATTGAAGCATGCTATTTGCTATTTTTTTTTTCTTCTGTTGTGTTTTGTTTCCTCTTTCTGGTGGTTCCTCCTATTGGTTCTAATTCTTACTTACAACATCACTAATGTGAAAATATGTTTAATAGGAATGTATACGTATAGCCTATATCAGATTGTGCGCCCTCTTGGGAAGGGTGGTGGGGAGGAAGGGGGAGAAAAATTTTAAACTCAAAAGCATATGGAAGTGATTGTTGATAAATCAAAATAAATTAATAAAAAAAGATGAGGCGCTAAAAGATGTGACTTCCTTCTCTTCTCCTGTGTCCCCTTGCCCTATTTCTCTGCCCCTTCTCCTGAGATTTCTTTTGGAAGTAGTACAAGGTGGGGGCACATCATATTGTTGATAGTGATGACTTACTGACATTTTGATAGCACTTCAAGGTTTACAAAATGCTTCCCTAACAATAACTCTGGGTAGGAGGTAGTATACACATTATGACCCCCATTTTTTTATGGATAAGGAAACCTGAAATACGCCAGTGCCTCACTCTCCTTTCTTTGCCTTTTAGGCTTTTTTCATGCTCCCTTCATAGCTGGCAGAAGGTGAGAGGTATCTGGAGGTTGGGGGAATTGTCCTCTGAGTACTCTCAAAGTGAGAGCTAGATCTCTCTCCCAAGGGTTCAAGTTCTGAATTTTTCTCTTACTTGGGTAGTTCCTGCAGCCCCCTGCAGTAGAACCCCGCCTCCAGGTCCCATCCATCTTGGTGAGTCTCCACTTCTTGTAGGTATCACTGATTAGCGTGTCTGGGGTTAGGTTGCAGATCTCTAGGCGAGAATAGTGCCTCAAGAAGTCACTGAAAGACATCCTGCAGCAGAAACACAAAATAGGGTTTGGCTCAGAAGATCAAGAGAGAGAATCCCTGTGAGACCTTTGAATCTCCCAACATGGCCTCAGAATAATATGAACTGGACAGTCAAAAATTTTCAAAGTGCTTTACATACATCCTCTCATTTGAGACTCTAACAACTCTGTGAGGTTGGTACACTACAGGTATTGGTACCCTTGTTTTATAGATGAGGAAACTGAGATTCAGAAGTTAAGTGTTTTGTCTATGACCACACAACGAATAAGTGTCAGGGTGGGATTTGAACTCTGGGGTTCCTGGCTTCAGGTCCAGGTCTCTATGCACTATACCATGCTGACTCTCAAGGTATACCATACCATCTCCTCTGCATATCTTGTAAGATGCTTCTAGGATTTAATAGAATGGAGGGCACACAGTGGAAGCCCACTCAATCTTTACTGAGGGACTGGAAAGTCCTAGAAATGGTGAGCATGTCCCACTATCACCACTGTATTCTGCTGAGTTCTGAACAGCAGTTTTTGTTTTTTCTCTCTGTAAAGCACCTCAGTATCTTACTCCAATTTAACAGTAAGATGAGGATTAAGCTGTTTCTTGCATTGGACCGTTCAGTGAAGTACTCGGACTGAAAATAGCCCCCATGATCTGGGAGCCCTCAGCCTAATACTCTCATTGCCGGGCTGGGCTTTGTGCTATATAATTTTATAGTAAAACAAATTCTGGAAAGTGTACATCTCTGTGAAGCCCCAAGTAAGCTCACCAGAATTCTCCATCTTCAAATTTCCTGGTTAGTCTCTCCCTCTCATCCGGGTCTATGCTGTTCCAGTTAGAGCAGCTGAAAAGTAAAAGGGGATCAAAGTTAGGGGTGCTAAAAGTTGCTGGTGGGGGGGGAGCAGAGGGAGCAAATTTGCTTCAAGAGTTCCAAAAGCAAGGAAGAGAGTGACATCCATTTTTAACTCTGAACAGGCCTGAAGATATCAAAAGGCAGAGAATAAAACACAGACCAGAGGAGAGAGAAAGAGGAGAGGAAGGAGGGTAGTGGTCAGGAGGGGAATCCAAAAATCACCAATCAGAAGCATGAACAACAGCTACTAAAGGTTTGAGGGGGACAGACATATGGCTTGAGCCTCAAGTTCAAAGAAGACCTCAATGTTAGTAGGTGAAAAAAACCATCAATGTTCAACTATGGGACATGAGCATTTTAAAGGTCTCACTCTGCTTATCATGAATTGATATTGCATGAAGGTTACATTTTTCTTCAGTAATTTGCATCTGAACTGAAAAAATATTAGAAAAGCATGTATTCAATTAAAAAAATTGTATTCCTTTTTGGGGTGACCTGTTTGTCTTTTCTCTCTCCCTCCCTCCTCTTTTTCCTTCTTCCCTCCTCCTTCCTTCCTAAAATAAAAAATCCTAAAATGCTTGCGTCTCTCTACACCTCTCAAAGCCCTAAAGCTATCAGGTAACTTTCATGATGGAGACAATTCTGAAGCATTTGCCAACTCTTTTTTGGGGAGAAAGGCTTAGTGGGGAGAAAATCTTATAGAGTAATTTTATTTAAGTTCATTCTCTGCAACCTATGTGGAAGCAGGGGTGTCTTGGTAAATGTTTAACAGCCAGCTCTCCAAAGAAAGTATGCAGGACATAATTTAAGTTTAATCTGCATTATTGATGTTTTCTCCATTACTCTCTTAAGTCTAGACCATCCACACAACAATAAATCAAGTCCTAATTTGTAGCATTTTCTGATTGTCCAAATGTAAATGTTCACACAATAAAAATTTAAAAATGCATTGGAGTTGGAGCTGGCTCCAGCAAGTCTCTGCGATCCCCACCAGACAGCCTTTCAGGGAAGCTCTCTAACCTGATTTACATTAGTCCACAGAGAGTAGCTCTGGGGCCAAGGCAATGGAAATGATATAACTGTTGGGTTGGAGGGAGGAGGGAAAGAGAGGAGGAGGAATTGGGGGAGAATGAAGAGAGTGTGAAAGTTCTGGAGAAACTAAAACTGGTTTTCATTGCACAAGAGCCCAGGGCACAGCAGACCCACTTGCAGATGTCTACCAAAGGGCCAGCTGCCCCAGGCTCAGTCACCAAGTTAAGAGCCTTGGAACAGAATGAGCATGCTCAGTTGGGGTTTTGAGTCAAGAGCAAGTTTCAATTTCTTGGTGCCTAACAGAAGGGTGAGTTTGAGCCTGGAAAGGGATTTATTCTGGGGCAGGGGGTTGGGGGGGTGGGGTGGGGTGGGAATCATCCTTGCCCAAACTAGGTGAGAAGTACCACCATCTTGTACATTGGATCCCTGGGCCCTGCAAGAAGGACCCAGACTACAGTAAGGATCAGTTTCAAAGACAATGGGTAAGTGCCATCTTATCCTCTGGACCCCATCCAAGTTTGGGGGTGATGATGATAATAACTAACATTTCTACAGTGCTTACTATGTGCCAGGCACTCGTGTGAAGCTTTACACATACTATCTCATTCAACCTTCACAACAATGCTAGAAGGTAGGTGCTATTATTATATCCATTTTATAGTTGAGAAAACTGAGGCTGAAAGAGGTTAAGTATGCTCAAGGTCACAGGGCTGGTAAGTGTGTGAGGCCAGATTTGAACCCCGGTCTTCCCGACTCTGACTAAGTGCTGACAAACAGATTTGTTGAATTGTATTGAATTTGACTCCTCCTCCCCCTCCTTTTCCTCCTACCACTAGCTAACATTGATATAGCACTTACTATATGCCAGGCACTGTGCTAAGGGCTTTACAATTATCTCATTTGATCCTCACATCAACTTTGGAAGGTGAGTGCTTTTATAACTCCTATTTTACAGAAGAGGAAACTGAGGCAAGCAGAGGTTAACTTGCCCAGGGTCATACAGAGAGTAAGTGTCTGAAGTTGGGTTAGAACTCAGGTCTTCCTGACTCCAGGCCTGGAGCTGCGTGCACTATGGCACCACCTAGCTCAGGGGTGGGGAACCTGCGGCCTCAAGGCCACATGTGGCCCTCTAGGTCCTCAAGTGTGGCCCCCTTACTGAATCCAAACTTCATAGAACAAATCCTGTTACTAAAAGGATTAGTTCTGTAAAACTTGACTTAACCAAAGGCCACACCCAAAGACCCTGAAGGACATACGTGGCCTGGAGGCCGCAGGTTCCCCACTCCTGACCGGCTGATGCCCAGAGACACAATATTTCTGTCTTTTAAATCATTTTGGAGAGTGCCTCATTCTTCAGCTAATTTCGTCACAGCCCAAAGCATGAACTCAGAGCATCCCGCTGGTGTACTCCCAGGCAGATTCTGCTCTGAGGTTCGCCATCCTCAGCCCTCCAATTTTAAGCTTCAGCACAAACTCACTTGTCACTCCACTTTCCAGTCCATTCCACTTCTCCCCAGGGGTTTCGGATGCGAATCAGCTTCTGCAGGCTTCCTCTAAACTCCACCTGGTCAAGTTAGATGGAGAAAAGGGGGCAGAGGATAGAATTGAGCCTGGTGTCACACAGGTTCAAAGCCTTCCCCTTTCACTGCTCCTCCTGGGAAGGCTGCCAAACTCCCTGGGATTCATCACCTTTTCCTTATCCCCTTTTCCCTCCAACAACTCTCCATGTACAGGGGCAGGATCACATCATAAGCTGGAGTGGGTTTAAAAAGCTTGGTGTTGGCCTCAACTAATAACATCTCCCGTTTACTTGGTGATTTAGGATTTCCAAAGCACTTTCCTCCCTACACCCCTTTTAAGAGAGGTGGGGTGGGGGCAGCTAGGTGGCGCAGTGGATAGAGCACCAGCTCTATTCAGGAGGACCTGAGTTCAGATCCAGCCTCAGAAACATAACACTTACTAGCTGTGTGACCGTGGGCAAGTCACTTAACCCCACTGCCTAACCAAAAAAACAAAACAAAAAAAAAACACAACAAGAGAGGTAGGATGAGTATTATTATCTCCATTTTCCAGATGAAGAAACTGAGAGACAAAGGGTTACCCCTTTGTGACCTGCCCAGGGTCACACAACTAAGAAATGTCAGAGCTGGGACTTCAACTTTAGGTATTCTGACTCATGTCCTCTATCATAACCTCTCCTTACTGGGAAAAGCAAAGTTATGGCCAGCAGGGTGCTACTTTTACTGCAGTGAGTACCCATAAAATGCCTGTAGGTTTTGAGTGTCCTCAGAGAGAGGGTTTTTATTTTTACTGTTCAATCATTTCATTTGTGTCCAATCTTTGTGACCCCATTTGAGGCTTTCTTGGCAAAGATACTGGAATGGTCTGCCATTTCCTTCTCCAGCTCATTTTACAGATGAGGAAACTGAGGCAAACAAGGTTAAATGATGTGCCCAGGGTTACACAACTAGTAAGTATCTGAGGCCGGATTTGAACTCAGGTCTTCCCGACTCCAGGCCTAACACTCCATCTGCTGCGCCACCTAGCTGCCCCCAGAGAGTAGGTATGATGACTAAATTCATGCCTCCTTGGCCTACTGGGGGATTGAGAGTGCAAACACATCAATTCAACTCCCAGCTCTGACACTTTAGCTCCCTGTGACTCTCAGAATAGCTTTGGCTTAATTGCTTATAATGAGTGAGATACATCTTTGTCATGAACCTTCTGAGAGGTTCTTAAGTTGTGAAAAGAATATTGGATACCCACAAGTCAGTTAACTGTGCATGCCCTTTGATCCAGCAATACCATTACTGGGCATATATTCCAAAGAGGTCAAAGACAGGAAAGGTATTTATCAAGTGTGTGTGTATATGTGTGTACATATGTGTGTACACACATATGTATACATGTGTGTATATGTATATATACATACAGAGAAAGAGAGAGAGCGTTGAGTAACTTTATTGTTATTGTTGCCAAGAACTGGAAACAAAATAGGTGCTCATCAGTTAAGAGAGTGGCTGAACATTTAGTGGTATATGAATGTAGTGGAATGTTACTGTGAGAAATGATAGCTATGAGGGGTTCAGAGAAACCTAGGAAGAACTGTATGAACTGATTCAGAGTGAAGTGAATAGAACCAGGAGAAAAATTTATACAGTGACTACCATTATATAAAGGAAAACAACTTTTGAAAGATTTAGAACTCTGATCAATGCAGGCACCAATCCCAACTTCAGGGAACTGATGATAAAACTTCCTTGTCTCCTTTTTGGTAAAGACGTGATGGAATGGAGATGCAGACAACTGTCAATGTATTGATTTGTTTTTTTCTCACTATATTTGTTTGTTACAAGGGAAGGCTTTTATGGGGGTGAGGGGAAGAGAGGAGTGGGTAGTAATAATGATGCAAAAAAAAAAAGAAAGTAATGTCAATGAAAAACTCACAAAAAATCAAAACACGAGAGAAGACAGTTCAGGAGACATAGATAATAAGGGCAATTTTGTTATTACTCTGTTAAATTTAAGATACCTCTTTAAAAAAAATTCTGAGTAATAGACACTCAAAGTTTCATATACTGTCTCCTTTTTTGTTCTTTATTACATACCAGAATGTTTATGTTTGTTAGTCATTGTTAAGTTCATAATAAAAAAGAAAATTTAATTTTTTTTTGAAAGCAGTGAACTAGAGGTCAGAAATCTTAGGATCAAATTTGAACTCTGTCACTATTGACATCTATGACTGAACCAGTCAATTCAGCTCACTAGGACTCAGTTTCCTTATCTATAAAATAGAGGTAATAATAACCTACCCTGCAGGGCTGCTGAGGGGTCAAATATGAAAGTAATTAGTGAGGTGTCACTGCAATTCTGTTCTAGAAGGGCCAAGGCTTTTGATTTTAAAAATCGTCCTTGTAAGGAGAAAATGGGGCCACCAGAGGGCAAAGTGCACCATACTTAGAAGTCAGCATGACTCAGGGTAGGAAAGTGTGATTCATGTTTGAGTGCCAGGAAATTCTACGGGGCAGCCCTTTTTTAGAAGTGAAATCAGTATTAAGATGTGACTTCTGGCTGACTTGGGCCACACCCTGTGCTGTCCCGGACTAAAGTGTACTTTTAATTTTGACGTTGGTGAGCGTCTCTCTCCTTTACAGATCCTCCCCTGGAAAACAAACAAAGAAACAAAACCTAAATCAAGCCACTGCCCCTGCTGTGGGTAAGTTACCTCTTCTGCTCCAGTGACTGAGTATGCATGTCCTTTCACCAGCTTCTGGAAAGTTACAGCCTCCGAGTCTGCAGCGCTGGTGATCTGGAAAGGCAGGGGAGGGTTACATCCCTAAGCTGGGGAGCGGCTGTCGTTGCTACCTTAGTCAGGACCTAATGTGTAAGCAAAATGGATGGCTGGCTGCCTAGCACTATGATTTTCAGGGCATTAGGAAGGTCTCCCCAACCTGCTACCCTCTGCCTAAAACTCTGGTAACAGGATATAAAGCCTTTCATTCCACAACAAGACACAAAGTTTAATATGCAAATAGCCTGTGGCGAGCTAACATAGTGACTGACCCATAATTCATACTAAGGTGTAAATGACTTCATCAGCTCCTTTCTTGAGAGCAGGACTCTGTAGTGGGAGAGAACATGAGATCGCTGGGTATCTCTAGGGAGTAGGGGGAGAGAAGGCACATGAAAGGCACTTGGTGTTTGAAGACAAACTTGGCTACATTGCAATCTGGGCCACAGTCTGCTCTAACCTAACTTAGAGACGTAGGCAAGTCTTGTGGTTTAGAGCAGAAATCCTTCAAGTGTGATCTGAAGGTCAATAATTGTCCACAAGGGAGTCCTAGAGGTGTTCTATGAATTATTACTAATTTTTATTTATTAATTATTCCATTTAATTAATTTATTAAAATTTATTTGTTTATTAAATATTTAACATTATTTCATTTATTAATCATTTATTTTCATTTATTAATTGTTTCTTTTTTAATATTATTAATGTTTTAGTATTATCATTAATGTTTATAAGGCTACAACATCTGTACTTTGGTTTTTGGCTCAGATTAATAATTTACTTAGAATCACACAGTCAGGGGTCTCTATTGTCTCATCTAACACAGAACAATTCTCTGCCTATCTTGTGAAGGGTGGTTAGGGTGTGTTATCTTTTCTTTGGAAGTGATATGAATAGGTGCCTTAGATAATCCTTTCTGAACCCCTGCCCTAAAGGATTACAGAGAACTTTAGGGCCATAGCAGAAGTGGGTCCTTTTCTTGGGACTGGCCACTTTGTGACCATGTCCCTGGTCACTGGCTTGATCTGGGCCTCAGGTATTGTTGCTGAAGTCACCCCTCTCCTCGTGGGGCCACTGCCCAGGACATCCTGCTCCCTGTTCCCTGATGAGGTTTTGGCAGCAGATGCTGCGACTCAGGAAATGAATTTTTTGTGCCTTCTGAAATCTCCCCACAGGTCCATTAGCCCTGGAGCCTGCTTGGGAATAGATGTTTGGTGCAAAGAAAGGAAGGTGCATGAGTTGCTGGTTTTGCTGACCCAGAAGCTCTGCTAGTATCAGATTAAATGCTTTGGGCTTTTTTCCTTCCTGCAGCAATGGGAGACTTGGTTTCTGAGGGGGCGGTCACTTTAGGCTTAGGCTGGTCAGACATGAATTTCAGGGGCAACACATGCACTCTAGGGATATGTGGGTCTTAGAAAAATTTAGGGGAGATTAAGAACACGGAAAGAAGTTGGGAAGGAAGAGAGAAGCTGCTTCTTCCTCAGCTGCACAGAAGACAGACTTTGATGTTGCCTAGCAGCCCAGTTGGTCTACATAGAAAACAATAATGCCTGAACAACGCCTGAAGTGGACTTGGTAAAGTGGGGGTCATCCAAGAGTGGAGAGAGATGGATTTCAGTGAGGGAGAAGGGTGGAGGATGAGAGGGGCTCCTCTCAGCACCAGTGGACACTTACTTCAGTTAAAGGGAAATTGGAGGACGGGGTCTGATGTAAACAGAGGAGGATAAAGGGGAAAACAAGATAGAAGGAGTAGACTCTCACATCAATAGAACAGCCAAGGAGAGAACCCTTCTGCAGGGCCTTCTGGATGATGGTGAACAAGTTGTCAGGGGCCTTCCTCAGCTCATACCACTCAGCTATCCCACCAGTGAAGTCCTCAAAGCCCTCTGTGGTAGCGCCTCCTGAGAGAGCTTCGTAACATCCGTTGACCCTGTATAAAAGCAAGAATGATCACTAGCATTCATATAGTGCTTTAAGTTTACAATGCGCTTTACAAATATTGTCTCATTTGATCCTCATAACTACCTTGGAAGGTAGGTGCTATTATTATCCCCATTTTGCAGATGAGGAAACCGAGGTAGCCAGAGGTTAAGGGACGTGCCCAGAGACATACAAGCTAGTAAGCGTCTGAGGCTGTATTTGAAATCGGGGCTTCCTGACTCTGGGCGTGGGGCCAAATTCACTGATCCACCTATGTAGAAGTTTGTATTCAAAGCAGTCTCCCCTCATTACTACCTCTTAAAGTGTAACAGAAACATGACGTGTTGTTAACTTCTCTAGACTTAGATGCTCCAAATGGTGGGAAGAGCTAAAGCAAACGAGTGATCAGAATGAGGTCTTTCAGGTGAGAGCCAGTCTTGCCTGAGTAAGAAGCTGAGTCCTAGGGGCAAGATCCATACCTAGAGATCAAAGAAATGGGAAGTGGCACTGAGTGTGGAGATGTGGGAGACTTGTTACTAATCACTGACATGCTATATGATTTTAGGCAGGTTGCCTCAGTTTCCGTATCTGTGAAATGAGACTAATGAAGCTCACCAGAAAGCAGTACAGCAGAGGAGAAAGGCCCCACTGGATTTGGAGTTGGAGGACTTGTGTTCCAATCCCGTCTCTGTTACTTACCACCCAGGAATTTACAGTTTGGCCAAGGAACTTCACCTCTCTCCACATTAGTTTCCTCATCTGTAAAATGAGGGAGTTGGACTATTTGGTTTCTAGCTCTGGATTTATGACCCTAGGAGTCTTCTGAGGTCCTCGGTTGAAAAATATAACATCAATGTTCTTCTATTTTCTACTGTTTTAGAAGTGACGGGGATTTTAAATGAAGATTTCAAATCCAGCATCATGACTGAGAATAGTGGTCAAAGTACTTCTTACACATGAACAAATGCTGCCATAAGTTCCATTTTGGTAGCAGAGTTTGGCTGAACCCCATGCTGCCATCTTGGATCTTGGGAGTTACTCACTTGGCATAGGCTTTTTCCAGGAGGGCGCTCCAGAATTCACTTCCCTCGGCCGAGTGGACAAAGAGCAGCTCATCATTCTTTATGGGCAGCCTGTCATCCACCACCACGTCTACCCACTCACCATACTGCCAGAACTGTAAGGCAAGAGGTAGCTTGTCATTGCTGAACATGGAGGTTGGAACCAGGGTGAGTAGCACTATGGGACCTGGGATTATGGCCTTTGCAACCTTGGACCCTACCTCACAGTCCTAGCCCTCTACAGGGCTAAGGGCCACAGAAGGGCATATAGGCTCTCCCTTTATGAAAATATCTCCCTACCCTTTGGCAAAGGGAGGGCATTGGTTCTTCCTTTATGAGCATATCTCCCTACCACTTGGTCTGCCATCAAGCCTGTCTGAGAGCAGAAACAGCTCACTTCCTCTCCACTAAGCTCAATGCCACCCCAAACTCTTTGCCTTTAGCTTAATTTAAGGAGTTCCTCATTAGTCAGTACAGAAAAGAAGAAAGTGAAGAGAAGCTGAAAACTTCATAATAAATTTTTTTTTTTAAATTTAGGAGTTGATTCCTTTTGGCTCCTCCTTTATCTCCCATATTTCTTTTAAATAATATTTTTTCCCCTCTGTTACATGTAAAGATACCTCCCATCTTCTTATGGTCATTTCCACCTCTTTGCAGATCTCTGGGGGTTCATTTGACGGCCAGATGAACATGTGCTATCTCATAATAGTGATAGGGACTAGACCTGTGATTTCATTGGTATAAGGAACTCCCAGATGAGAAAATCCCCTTTCCAACAAAGATCAGCGCCATTGTAATTTATAACTGGAGATAGTTGCCTAGAGTAATAGGTAATCTGCAAAAAATGCTTCCAAGTGCCTCAAACTACTGGAAAATATTTAACAAAATAAATAAAAAACACAGATAACATCAATATGTATTTCCCTAAATCAATACAGCCCAGAGGGCTCCTTAAATCTCTTCTTTTAGTGGTCCCCTTTTCTATTTGAGTTTGACTCCACCAACATATGTCAAAAGAGAGACTAGATTCTGACTATGAGAGTTCTGAGTTCCACTCTCCAGGGCAAGGATTCTACCCGCTGAGTTACACTGCCCTTGGGCAGCTCAGTTTATGAAACCCAAACAAGAATCCTTCTCCCCACCCCCTTGCCTTCCCAGCAGCATCAGGGCTACAGGTCTGGACTGGTAACACCAAACATGGAGGAATTCTGCTTAACTGCCTGCCCCTCTGGGGATACATCCGCACTGATGAGAGGCCTGGGAACCATTATGAAGTTACCTGAAAATGGAAGATCCCAGCATAGTTTTCCTGGAAGCTTTGGTTTTTAGGAACCACCCTGGCCAGGATTTCTTCATTCAGGGTGAGGGAGGCGATGGCTGCCAGCAACCAGCAGTCACCTGTGAACAAAGCCCAAGAAATTCTTGTCAGTGTGATTATTCAAGACTGTCAAATATTTATGGATCTCACACAGCATGCTAGATACACCACAGAACTGCTTGTGACATTGTCTCAGCCTTAAGGAGCTGATGTTCTAAGCCTGCAAGAGAAAGAAATATTGCAATACATTCTTTTTCGTTTCAAGTGTATTTGTTTTGGATAGTTTTAGGGATAACTGGGAAAAAAAACTTTTTGCAGTACTGAGAAAAGAAGGAATTTATTGTCCCCCTTTCAAGCCAGGCTTCTGAGGAGACAGAATCTGAGGTGAATTTTCATTAAGGCAAAGATTCAGATCTGTAGTCAGAGAATCTGAATTTGAATCCCAGCTTTGCCCCTTAGTAGCTACGTGATCCTGAGCAAGTCATTTTACCTCCATAAGCCTCAGTTTAACTCACCTCTAAAACGAAGGGGGCTGGGCCAAATGATCTCTAAAGTCCTTCTCAGCTCTAGATGGTACGCATCTATGAAAACTGACTTCAGATTGACCCCTGGCTCTGCTCTTTAATACTTGTGTGGGGTTTTGGACAAGTCATTCTTCTCTCTGGGTCTCAGTTTTGTCATCTGGATAGGATAGTAGACAGAGCCCTGGGGGCCATCTCCAGTCATCTTGATCTATATCTGGCCAATGGACCCAGATGGCTCTGGAGGAGAAAGTGAGGCTGGTGAACTTGCATAGCTCTCCCTCACCTAAATCCAATTCACTTGCAAGTCATGGCATCATCTTCCTCATGTCATGGTCATCTTGGAGAACAAAGGACAAGACTTGAGTTAGGAAGACCTTCGTTAAAATTCTGCCTCAGATACTTACTATGTTGGACCCTGCGCAAGTCACTCTGAGCCTCAGTTTTCTCATCTTTAAAATGAGGAGGTTGCACTTTATGGCCTTGAAGGTCCCCCAGCTGTAAATCTATGAGCCTATGAGATTTTCCAAGCTCTTGAGAAGACAATGACTACCAGGAAAGTGATGCCATTATGTAAGGCAAAGGTGATCATGAACGGACTTTCTCCCATCCCAAGGGGCAGGAAGCAGACCCGATTATGGTTAGAGAGTGGAGCCCTCCAGGAGTTTATGTAGGTAATGGAGAGGATATCCCTTGTGTCCACATGTAAGCAGCACAATGCAGCTTGCAGATGCGTGGTTCATGCATTCCTAGTTTGTGGTGTCAACCCCATTTTGAGATGAAGTCAGAAAGAAAGACAACAGAAGGGACAAGTAGTTGTTCTAGTACAACTACCAGTCTCTCTGCTGGCCAGGCTGCTTCCTCAAATCACTTTTAAAATAGCCTGGAAAAATGTGAGAGTCAGTGATTGCACAGATGCCAGCTTGGAGGAGGGGTCTTCATGTACATAAATTTAGTTCGGAGTGGGGGGAGAATCATGAAGTGGTTTGAAGAGTCACTCAGATATATTTTTCTTGACTCTGCATATTTGTTGCATGAGTTTTGTTTTGTTTATTTTTAATAGTGAGTGGGGAGATGGAAAAGAGAAAAAATAAATATTCACTGATTAAATATTTAATTAAAAAAGTTGTATCTGGAGCCAATTAGCATGAAGTAGAAAAAGGCCCCCAGAGCTCTACTTTACACCCCAAATGTCAGTGTAAATAATGACCTGCCATTGGGTGAGGGCCCCTAGGAGCTACTGTGTTGAGACAGGGGTCCGCTTCTTCTTAATCTGCTCCAGGGTTCATAGGGTCAAAAACTGAGAACAAGCAGGAACCTCAGGGACCATCTTTTCCAACTCTCTCATTTTGCAGATGAGGAAACTGAGGCCAAGGGAGGTTAAATGACTTGCCCTAGATCACACAGGGAATAACTGTCAGAAGTGATATTTGAACCCAGATCCTCCAACTCCAGAGTCAACCCTCTTTCCATTGCACCCCTGGTTTCTGTCAAGTTACCATGGAGAAAAACAAACAAACCCATAAGTTGAGGAAAGATTTGATTCACTACAAATCACCAAGCAACTACTAGGTACAGAGCTCTGTTCTAGGCACTAGGGATACAACGATAAAAATGGCAGCCCCCAATCTTACGTAGCTCACATTCTATTGGGAAAAGAGATAGAAAACTTTTGGGGGGAAGGGACAAGAAAGGTTACACAGAAGAGGAGGCAACTGAGATGAATCCTGAAGGATAAGGATTTTGAGGGCAGAGATGCCTCCATGTATTACTGGGATTAATTAGGAGAATTCCAAATCAATGTAAGAAGTCCTTTCAATCAACTTAAACAGACTACAGTGCATGGACTTTTCCCAGAAGGGGATGCTTTTTTTAAACTACTATTTTTTATTTCTAACATCCATTAAAAATTTTTCTTGAGTTCCAAATTCTCTTGCTCTCTTGCCCCTCCCTCACCCATTAAGAAGGCAAGCAATATGACATCAATAATACATGTGAAACACATCTCCATATTAGCCATGTTACAAAAAACAAAAAACAAAAACACAACAAAACAATAAAAAGCAAGAAACAAAGAGAGTGAAAAAAGTATGATTCAATCTGTTCAAAACTTCCATGGATACAAAGGAAGGAAAAAAAAAACAAACCAATCCCTGCCTTCAAAGAGCTCCCAGTCTAATAGAAGAGACAACATGCCAGCAGCTGTGTCCAAACAAGCTCTATACAGTATGGATGGGAGGCACCCTGAGAGGGAAGGCTCCAGCAGTTTTGGGGACCAGGAAAAGCTTTTTTTCAGAAGGTGAGATTTTAGCTGACACTCTTTCTGCCTCATTCGTGTAGAGAGGAGAGCATTAGTTCTTGAATCGGGGAGACCTGGGTTTGAATCCTGATCTTGACACTTATTATGTCTGTGATCCTAAGCAAGTAACTTAACCTACCTGAGTCTCAACCTTATCTGTAAAAATGGGTACAATTACAGCACCTACCTCATAGAATTGTTTTATCACTTAAGATAATGTATATATTTTTTATGCTTTTAAGGTGTTATATAAATGTTACTATTATTATACTATGGTACAGCTCACCAAGGAAGAAAAAAAGTAGGTATGTATTAAGCATCTACTATTTGCCAGGCACTGTAGAAATACTTCATTTAATCCTCACAAAAATTCTGGGTAGAGAGGTGCTATTATCATCCCTATTTTACAATTGAGGCAACTGAGGCAGATGGAAGTTAAGTGACTTACAACAAGATTTCAAACATGGTAGAGAGTGTGAATAGTGGTTCCCCAACAGGTTTCAAACATGGGGAAAAGTGTGAATGGTGGTTCCATGGACATGGATAATGGTGAAATTAGATCAATGATCTGGTACACTGGAAAAGATAATGGTCTTGTGTTTTAGAAATGTTGAGTTTCAAATCCATTTAATTTAACAAATATATTAAGCCCATACTAGGTGGAGGGAACTCTTCTATGAAATGAAAATAACAAAGACAAAAATGAAAACCCTCTCTGCTCTCAAGGAGTTTACATTCTAGAATCTAATGTGCTCATGGGACATCCAGATGGAGATGTTTTATAAGTAGCCGAAAATGGAGCTCTGTAGCTCTATAGAAAAGAGGTCCTGAGGATTTCCCAACCATTTATCTCTCATTTCATCAACAGCATACTTCTGACCATACATATATTTTCAACAGAATGAATCAAAGACTTTCATATTCATTTTGGTGAGGACATTGCTACACTCAAGATTTAAGGGATTATTCATTTGACTCAGTCCTCTCTACACTGAGCAGGCATAGTTGGGCATCTGTCTCTGAAGGAATCATCCTACCTCAGATTACTGCTCACCAGACAGGCCTGTCTGCTGTTCTCACTACCCCTTAATAACCCATGGGAAATGATTGAAGGCTGTGTTTCCTGCTGTTTCAGAAGCATCACTCCTGCCTACGCTCTTTGGCCGGGAGCCTTACGTTTCTCGGCCATTCAGTTTAGTTTGCTTAGGTATTCAGTCATCATCCCACAATTTTCTTTCCTTCCTTCCATCTGCTGTTCTAGGCATCCCAGCATTCTCCCGTCAGATATAAGAATTCTTGAAGGTCAGGGCTGGAAGGTACTTCAGAGATCGGTTCCGCTTGCTTGCTTTATGGATGAGGAGACCAAGCCTCAGAGTGGTCACATGGCTAGGCAATGGCTGAGCTGGGTCTAGAACCCAGATCTCCCACTTCCCAATCTAGTGCTCTTCACTACATCACAAAACGATCTTTATGCTCACAGCATAAGTCCTCCAAGGGAAGGGGAGTTGGTTGGCTACTTCTACAAATCCTGTATTGTTTCTTAACATGATACCCACTGTTTCATGCAATTTTAAAAATACATTAAATATTCAGGGTAATGCAAGTAATTCGTGCAGCAGTAGAATCAGGGCCCTGTTCCAACTCAGCACTAAGACACCCTCAAACCGCTGAGCAGGATGCTAGGAAGCCGAATTCAAGTAGTTTACATCCATTTTACAGATAAGGACACATTCCAGACTCTTCTGAAGGCTCCAACTTCTTAATATATCTAATTATTTGTAATCTCATTTAAGGTATCTGAAGGTTTTATTACAACCAGGCCCCTATTAGTGTAAATAAGGAAGCCCCTGAAGTGGTTTGGTCTGGTCATATTATTTGAGTCCACAAGGCATATTTCCACTGGGCTGGAACCAAAGATCACATTTTACATCATTGTTACTTCGAACAGTGCAAATTTGAATTCCTGGGACCAGTTCAGGAGATGATCAGTTACACTAACTGGGACGTAACTGTACTTCCCACCTCCTTATTTACCCCAAACCTGAAAGCACTATGTAAATGCAATCTATTCTTTTATATGGGTAATATTATCCCCTTTAACAGATGATTGGGTCATAGATGTCAAATCCAACCCCTTCATTTAACAGATATGGAAACCGAATTTCATAAAGACAAAGTGAGTTGACCAAGGTCAGGAGGCAAGTAAGTATCTGAGGCAAGACTAGAACTCTGATCTTTCTGATAGGAAGTCTATCCAGTACACTACTCTCTCTGCCTCTCAGTAGAGACATGGCTTTACAATTCTGAAATCTTCAGTGGATTAGGCTAATCTTTCATGTACTTTCTTGCTTGTACCTTCATTTACTGACCAGAGGACATCCAAAGCAGAATTCTACATGGAGGTCCAACATCCATCTTATCTTTCTTCATTTATTTATTTATTCATCCATCCATCCATCCATCCATCCATCCATCTATTTATGTATGTATGTATGTATGTATGTGGAGGCAAGTGACTTGCCCAGAGTCACACAGCTAGTAAATGTCTGAGGCCAGATTTGAACTCGGATCTTCCTGATTCCAGGCCCAGTGCTCTATCCACTGCACCACCTAGCTGCCCCTACCTTGGGCTTAGCAGTGGGATTTCTGCCTTCCTCATTCCCTCCCTGTCATAGAATCCCATAGCCACTCCCTTATGTGAATTTTCCTATAAAAGCTGATTTGAAGGTGGGTATCAAAATGCTTCTTTAGGGTTCTGCTCCATTCCTAATATTCTCTATTCCCTTGACTTCATTCTCTTTATTTTCCTCTTCCTTCACTAACCACTCCTCCTTTATTCCCTTTCCTGGCTCCTCGACTTCCTCCATATTTCTCTATAGTCAAACCTCCCTCTCTGAGGCATGTACTATGCTAAGGGCATTAGGACCCCCACCCCCTTCCTTTTGGAGCCCTTTCATGAAGCAGATCCAGGATAATTTGGATAACCTGGTCCAGATGTCTTCTGAGGTCCCTTTCCCAAATCTGAGATTCTGTGTTTCTATAGCCTCTAAGGTCCCTTCCAGCCCCCAGATTCCCAAGGTGGTTCATACCCCGCTTCTTCCCCTGTCCCTGCCCAGGCATGATGATCAAGTAGAAACCTAGTCTGCCACAGTCAGCCTCATGCATAGATGGACTAGGTGGGCACCTGAATCAGATCCTCCTCCTTCCTCCTGCTTCCGGTTTCCAGAAATGCCCTTTATGAGTCAAAGTCTTTTATTCTTCATACAGAAAGGAGGTATACATTCTGGAGAGCAATTTGGAACTATACCCAAAGGGCTATAAAAATGTGCACACCCCTTTGACCCAGCAATACCACTTCTAGGGATGTATCCCAAAGAGATCATACAAATGACAACTAGTTTGGTGTTTTCCCACGCTAGTGTTTTGGGTTTCCCAAACTTGAATATTTATGCTTACATCTCAAAGGACCTTAATTTGAATGTTTATTCATACTGATATGTATGTATCTCAATGGCCCTCTGCAAATTGGGAATTGCCCTCTCTGCAAAATAGTTTAGCTGCTACGTGTGGTTTCTGTTGGTGTAAAAAAGTTCTTTTCTGAATCCCTATAGAATATAAAGGCCCCAGAGACTGAGGAGGTAACCTTCTTCCTGCTTTCCTCCTCTACCAAACAATCAATTAAATTTCTTTCTAAAACTGTTTCAGATTTTGGGCTTTGTTCTCTTTGACTAACAGTGGAACTGACAGGTCTAAGCAACAGATTGGATATGGGAGGTGAGAAAGTGAGAAATTAAGGATGACACCGAGGTTGCAAGTTTGAGTGCCTGGGAGCATGGTGGTGCCTTTGACCGTAATAGGAAAACTAAGAAGAGGGGAGGGTTTTTGAAGAAAGATAGAGTTCAGTTTTGGATGTGTTGAATTTAAGATGTTTGGTTTAAGATGACCAATAGACAGTTGGAGACGTAAATCTGGAGGTTAGGAGAGTGGATCTGAGAATCATCAGCACAAAGATGGTTAATGAATCCACGGAAATGGATAAGATGACCAAGTGAAGTAGTATAGAGGGAGAAGAGAAGAGGGCCCAAGACAGGGGCCTGTGGTTAGCGGGTGTGACCTAGATGAAGATCCAGCAAAGGACACTGAGAAGGAGCGGACAGATAGGTAGGAGGCAAATCAAGAGACAATAGTGTCCTGCAAACATGGAGAGAAGAGAGTATCAAAGAGAAAAAGGTGAATGAAAGTGATGAGGCAGATGGAGCAAACAGGATGCAGCAGGTGAGATATGAGACAGGATGCAGGATGTGACCAGCCAGAAAGGGCTCAAGACGACAGTGCACTGAAGCCCCACACAGTGGGCTTACCGGACATTCCAGAACAGCTCTTCCCTTCCCCCTTTCCTGTTCCCCTTGCTTATCTGTATGGACTCCCAATATTTTGAACTATAGTAGTTCCCCCACCCCCTCCCACTTTCCTTTCATCAAACTGTATATAGACCAGACATATAACCTGGTTCAGTGCTCTGTCTCCCATGGGGAACAGGGTCCACTGGGGCTCTGGCCTCCCATAAGGAGCAGAGACTGCTAGGTGCGTCACCCCAGTAAATGCCTTTACTTGACTTGGCGATGGTCTATGAGAATTTTTTGAAGACAAAACTGTGACCCACTCACCTACTCCTTGTCAAAAGTGTCAAAGGTCTGAGAAAATGCCATTATATTTGGCAACCAAAAGATCATAAATAGTTGCAGCAGAGCGCTTTGAGTTGAATGATGAGGTCAGAAGCCAGACTGCATAGAATTAAGAAGAGTATGAGAAGAAAGGAAGTGGAAGGACCTAAGTATAAGGCCTTCTCAAGGAATTTACCACAAAAGTTAGGAGGGGTAAGGGATGATAGCTAGCAGGGATGGATGGGTTCAGTGAGAGTTTTTGTTTGTTTGCTTGTTTTTGTTTTTTTAAAGGATAAGGAGAGACATGACAGGTTTGCAGGCAGTAGGAAAGGAGTCAATAGACAGGGAGAGACTGAAGATAAGTGAGCATAGGGATGAAAGAGGGGAAATCTGGTTGAGAAGACAGGATGGAATGGGGTCACTTGTGCATATAGAGGAGTCTACCTTGGTAAGCAGAAGGACCACCTTTTCCTGTGAGACAAGAGTGAAGGAGGAGGGGCAGCTAGGTGGGACAGTGGGTAGAGTACTGGGCCTGGAGTCAGGAAGACTTGACTTCCTCAGTTCAAATCTGGCCTTAGACACTTACTAGCTGTGTGACTCTGGGCAAGTCACTTTACCCTGTTTGCCTCAGTGTCCTTATTTGTAAAATGAGCTGCAGAAGGAAATGGCAAACCACTCCAGTATCTTTGCAAGAAGATCCCAAATGGGGTCACGAGGAGTCATATACAACTGAACAAAAGTGAAGGAGGAGATAGTGTCAGAAGGTCACTATGTGAGACGTGAGTCGAGGAGGAGAGGAGAAGAAGCTCACAGAGAATGGCCTCAATCTTTGTCAGTGAAATACAAGGTAAAGTTCTCAGCTGAGAGGGTGGAGAGGATGCCTTTTAAATATAAAAGACATCAATAAAGCATTAAAACTAAAAATTCAAGAATAACTCATATACCTAAATTGGTAGACTCCCCATCACTCAAACCTAGGATGAGGCCGATTCTGCTGTGATTTTTGATACAGGAGCCAAGGCTACTCAGGTAAATTCACTCCTTTTGTCTTTAGGTTCGATAGCCCTGGGGCATATGGAGGGTTTCTACAGATCAGATGCTTGGCCTTCTCAGTACTGTTCTGGGCCAGGCTGCCCACTCTCTCTTGCTGAGTTTTGTCTATTCGACTATGGCTCTCTCCCCCATTACCAATGCTGTGCACACAGAGAGATGGAGGAAGGCCAGGGGCCATTAGGCCATTCCAGCTGGTGCCTGCTGGTCCTCTCCCTTTCCTCTAGTTAATCATTGAAAAGGCCTGAGGGCCAGGAGGCTTCAGCAAGGAATATGGTACATGTGGAAATATGTTTGGGGGAAGTTACAGGCTAGGTCTTTCTGAGGCTAAGGAAAGACTGTAAACTTCAGCATAGCAACCTTCCACCTTCTGCCATCACTTCAGACAAAGGCGATCATAGATTCCAGGCTGGAGGGGATCTCAGAACCCATCAAGTCCAAAGCCCTTATTTTACAGATGAGGAACTGGGCGTGTGCCCAGTGAAATAAAATACCTCGCCCAGGGTTGCACAGCTAGTGTCTGAGTGATTCGATTGGAAATCTGCTTTTTCCAGTCCAAGTAGAGAATTCTCTCCATTATGAGGCTTAAACTAGTGACACACAGCCCCTTAGGGGATCGATTGTAGGTAGGGCAAAGGCTGGATCTTGTTCACCACACCCTCTACAAGAGACGGTGTGAGCCTGCAGCGGTTACTTACTTGGATTCAGGAAGACCTGGGTTCAGTCCTTTCCTCTGACACCTACTGGCTAAGTGACCCTGGGCAAGTCATTTAATCTCTCAGTGTGCCCGGTAACTGCCCAATACTAAGCTGCAAAGAAGCGCAGATCTAGATGGCCAATGAAATCATAAGTCAAGTGCTACCAACCTGCTGTCCTACCTATCAGCCTGCTGGCACTGGAAGAGCTGTGGGTAAGCCAGGGTCCTTGCCCTGGTACCCTGAAACCTTCCTGGGCTTCTACTTAAGCCCTGTGACATAAATACAATCTGCATTCTCAAACTCCCCTTATCTGCAGGCAGAATGCCCGTCACTACTCCGTTTACAACTCCAGCCATTTTTAGAAGAGGGAGGGCTTGAGGTTTATGGTTTTTTTATGAGCTCCCCAAAATGAAGGGGCTTTACATGATGCCTATGATCAGGATTAGTAGGGGAAGTAAGGAAGTCCCAAACCTCTGTCCCACTCTGAGAAGTGATAATATCATTTTTTTTCCAATGGGCCTATGACATTGAGAGGGGCAGCTAGCTGGTTCAGCGGATAGTGTGCTGGGCCTGGAGTCAGGGAGGAAGATTCATCATTCTGAGTTCAAAATCTGGCCTCAGATACTTATTAGCCATGTGACCCTGGGAAAGTCACTTAACCTTGTTTGCCTCAGTTTCCTCCTCTGTCAAATGAACTGAAGAAGGAAAAGGTAAACCACTCCAGCATCTTTGCGAAGAAAACCCCAAATGAGGTGGCCAAGAGTTGGACATGACAGAAAACAACTGAACAACAAAAATGACCCTGGTAAAGTTTCAACTGGTTTTAGGGAGCAACCCTTCTGGGCGTGGTTCTCCATGAGGGTGTCTGTTCCACTCTCACTTTTTTCAATTCAACTCAGCAAGTGTTTATTCTGCCCTATTATGTATAAGTGCTGCTGTGTTAGATGCCACTGATATAAAAACAAGAGTCCCTGCTCCCCATTTTTTTTTTTGCTAGGCAATGGGATTAAGTGACTTGCCCAGGGTCACACAGCTAGTGAGTGTTATGTGTCTGAAGCCGCATTTGAACTCAAGTCCTCCTGAATCCAGAGCTGGTGCTCTATCCACTGCACCACCGAGCTGCTCCCCCTGCTCCCCATTTGTTTAACAATACTTTACTAAGCTCTTATTGAGTCTGGCACTGTGCTAGGACCTTCCCTTTCCTCCCTTCCTTTCTCCTCCCTTCCTCCTTTTCTCCTTCCTTTTCTCTTCCCTTCCTTCCTCTTTCCTCCACTTCTCTTCACTGTCCTTCTCTTCCTTTCCCTTCCCTCTCCTCTCCTCCTTTTCTTTCTCCTCTCCTCCCTCTCCTTCCCTTCCTTTCTCCTGGGAGCAAACATGTGCATAGGTAGGTAAATAAAAAACAATTTCTTTTCTTTCTTTTTTTTTTTCTTTAGGCAAGTGGGGTTAAGTGACTTGCCCAGAGTCACACAGCTAGAAAGTGTCAAGTGTTTGGTCTGAGGCTGGATTTGAACTCAAGTCCTCCTGACTTCAGGGCTGGTGCTGTATCCACTGTGCCACCTAGTTGCCCCAATAAAAAACAATTTCAAGAGGAAGAAAACACTAATAACTGGGGGGCTCAGTAAAAGCCATCATAAATTGGGTTATTAAAGAAGCTAGGGATTCTAAGAGACGATGGTGGGAGACAGGACAGGCAGTTTGTCCAAAGGTTCAGTGGTGGGAGATGGCATATCAGATAACAGGGTAACAACTGGCAGGGTAGCCTGAGGGGATCAGAAACTGCAGGAAGGGTAGCTGTATGAGACAAGACTGGAAAGGCAGGTGGGAGCCAGATTGTTGAGGGCTTCAAAAGCCAGGCGGAGAATATTGTATTTTCTATTGGAAGCAATAGGGAGCCACTGAGGGTTTTTGAGTTGGAAATAAATAAATGTTTAGACTGCCGTTTTAGGAATAATAGTTTGCTACCTTTCTCTCTCTGCTACCAGGAAAACCACACCTGTGTATACCTACCAGCAGTATACAGGCTCTCTACAGACTCAGATCTGATCTTGGCAGGAAAGAGACACACCCAAGGATTCCTCTGACGACAAGTTGCTGCAAAACACATCTTATGAATGGGTCCCTTGACCTCCAACCCTGGGGAGATTTCAGTAAATTTCCAGAGAACTGTGATTCCACCCCCTACCCTCTCAGGCTCAGTGAACGAAGTCAGCACATGAAGGGCAGCACTGTGTCCCCAAGCCTGGGTGCGCAACATGAGGCTGGTGCTGGCCCAGGCTCCGTCAGAGAGAGGAAGGGGAGTGTGGCTTTGGGCCTAACACTGGCTGCCCTGGAGGCTTTGCCAAAAGGAAAAATACATGTAATTCTGTCTATGTGTGCTTTTCTTCTCCCTTTTCTAACATTTACATAGAACTCTGTCACTTACAAAGTACTTTACAGACATTATCTCTTCTGATCCCCACAACAGACCTAGGAGGGAGGCAGTACAGGGATTTTTATCCCCATTTCACAGATAAGGAAACTGAGGCATGGAGAGGGCGTAGAGAAGTGACTTGTGAAAAGGCACACCGATAATTTGCAGTGGAGCCAGAATCTGAAACCGTTTCATAGAATCATAGGAGCTTGTTTCCCCTTTCCTCTTTCCAGTACTACATCAAATGCTCCTGTTTTTATCATGCTCACACAACACTGTGCTGGGTACTAATATACTTTGTATAAAATGCAGCCTCTGTTCTCAAACAGAGCAAGGATAAGTTAAGTCACAGGAGAAAACAGTGAGAATGCTTTGTAAACCAAGCACTAATGGGAGGAATCTTACTATTATTAATATTGCTACCACCAATAAGTTTTGAATTATTGATTCAAATTATTAATATTAATAAATATTATTCTTTAAAAGGCAGTGTTGGGTAAAGGCTAGGCAGCCAGTCTCAGAGTCAGAAAATTAAGTCTTGCCTTTGATGTATACTGGCGATGTGACTATGGATAGGAAACAACCTGGCAATATTCCAGATAACTCCTTAAGACCACTGGGTGCAGAGAAGGTGCAGATTTGTGTTCACAGAGGGAGGCAGGTGAGATGGAGCCCTGGGCTTGGAGTCAGGAAGACATGAGTTCAAATCTAGCCTTAGACCCTTACTAGCAATATGACCCTGGGCAAGTCACTTAACTTCTGTTTGTCTCCATTTTCTCATCTGTAAAATATATGATAGCATCTATCTCACAGGGTCTTTGTGAGAATCAAATGAGATAATTGAAAAGTGTTTTTAGCACAGTGCCTGGCACATAGTAGGAGTTACATAAATGTACTTTCTCTTCCCTTTCCCCATACCAATGAAATCAGAAGTCCAATGAAAACATTTTGTTATCACGGGTCAGAGGGGGACTGAAATTCAAGCCTTCCTTCCTTGCCTCATGAATCCAGGCACATGTGGTCTCTTCATCAGATAAAAAAGGAACTGCGTAAGCCTGCCCTCTTCTATGAATGGAGTTATAAATAGTGTTTAGTGATGGGCTCTGCTTAAGGGCAATGAAATTTAGAGGCATGGACAGCATTTAGATTCCTTTAACAGCGTATAAACAACTAAGCTTCTCTCCTCTTTAACAAGCATAATTAATTAAAATGAGAGCCAGCATGTCTGTAGCGACAAGGGCCATCTTGATATCAGAAAGGCCTGGATTTAAGTCCAACAGCGGCTGGAAAAGACACCTACCCTCTGAGGGTTCTAGGCCCCTTCCTAAGACTAGACATCTCTTTTTTTTGTACTTCAATAAGTTGTTTCAGCTGCTGTCTCACCCTGGGAGACTCACTCAGTACCTGGTGACTCATCACCCTACAACTACCATTTACCCTGTCGTCTTTTCACCCTGTAATGTCCGTCCCTCCGCCAATGCCAGCCTCCTTCTCCCGTTGGAGAGGTCCTCTCTGGGGTTTCCATTTAGGGGAGGGCCCTAGGATGGCCTAACAGCATTCCCACCCTGGTTCTCTTTATAACTGTCTAGATTTCAACACCATGTCCCTATGGGGGTACTCCCCCTTTACCCCCACCTCTCGTTTTCAGCTCCTTCTTGTGTATTGTCTTCCCCTGGTAGAATGTAAGCTCCTTGAGGGCAGGGACTACCTCTCTTTTTGCTGGTATTTGTATCCCCAATGCTCAGCACAGTGCCTGGCACATAGTAAGAGCTTACTAAATTATTGTTGCATTTTTAAATGCTTGTTGCCCTAAATGTTATAGATAAGTTACAGATCTTTGACACTGGAAGGAGTTTCCTTATTAAAACGTGAGCTGCTTGGTGGCAAGGATTGTTTTTTCTTGATCAGATTCATTTCACCAGCACATAGCACAGTACCTGGTACAAGGTAAAAACTTTATATATGTATGTTTTTATCTACCTATCCAGGTCTAGACTAAGAAAAAAATTACAGTATTTTCAAAAGAAAGCTATCAGATGGCATGCATTCTAAACCACCTCTTAGTTCTGGATTCTACCACTGGATCTTGTATACTAGGGTATTTGCCTCCTGCAATGGAATTTTTCTTTAAAAAAGTGATTTGAGGATCCATTTCATACTCTAAAATGAGGGGGTTGCACAATATGATTGCTATTATTTTCCAGGCACTGTGCTAAGCATTTTCCAAATATTATCTCATTTAATCTTCACAACAACCCTGTGAGGTAGGTGCTGGTATTACCCCCATTTTGTTTTTGTTCAGTTGTTTTTCAGTCATGTCTGACTCTTTATGACCCTATTTAGGGTTTTCCTGGCAAAGATGCTGGACTGGTTTGCCATTTCCTTCTCCAGTTCATTTTACAGATGAGGAAACTGAGGTAAACAAGGTTAAGTGACTTGCCCAGGGTCACACAGCTAAGAAGTGTCTGAGGCCAGATTCGAACTTAGTCTCCTTGACTCTAGGCTTAGTACTCTATCCACTGTGCCACCTAGCTGTCCCCTCCCCATTTTACAGATGAAGAACCTGAGGCAGGTAGAGCTCAAGTGACTTGCTCAGGGTCATGAGGCTAGTAAGTGTCTGAGGCTGTATTTGAAGCCAGGCTTTTCTAACTCCCAGCCTAGTGCTTGCTCCACTGTGCTATCTCATTGCCTATGAGAGGCTTAAGAGACTGGCCCAAGGTCACAAAGGTATTAAGTGTCTGAGAGTCAGGATTTAAACCCAGATTCTCTGAATTCAAATCCAGTGCTTTTCCCACTGTACCACACTGCTTACTGGGGTGACACTGTTCCACAGCTGCTATCTATAGCCTTATTGCTGTAAGTATAGGTGTGAGGGGCAGGTAGACCCTCATTGTGGGTTAGGGGAAAGGAGGAGGAAAGAAAGAAAAAAGAAGAGAGGGTCTTTGTTATGCAATTAACAAAGAATGAGAGACCTTTCAGAGCTATTTTCCGGTAGCCCCAAATTTAACACTACTGGCTATAAAGTACTAAAGCCATGGTGGTTATTCATCTTCAAATCAAATCCCAGGGAGGGTGGGAAAGAACAGTGTCCCCCTAGAGGGGGCCACAGTCAAGATGCTTTACCACCAGGAAGTCTTCCTGAGCCCTCCTATTACAAAGATTTGGCAAGCAGGTTGTTCTCTCCCCCACCACCAAGATGAGCTCTAGGCCCTCTGAGGGGCACCTGGTAAGGTGCCTGGTTCAGAAAGCTCATGAGCCAGATAACTGCTCCAACATTTCCAGGCACTCACAGCCTCTTCCAAAAAGCAGCTTTCTCTTTTGCTGCAGGTCCTCACATGGCTAGCTGGAGGGTGCCTATCCCTGCCCACACCAACAAAAATCTTGAAAATGCCGCAGTTTCAGTTCAATGTTGTTTTCTCCTCTGTTTGACTGTTTACTCAGAGTTGAGATGTCCTCTCAGGTTCCTGAAACCAGGCCAACCCTTCACAAAACCGTGACGGAGGTGAAGGTGGTGTGTGGCACCGTTCTACCTCCCCCACTTCTCCTCCTTCTTTGCTGGTGCCACCCCTGGCCCAGATCCCCTGTTATCTCATTCAAGTCAAGAGACATTTATTCCTGGGAACACCAATCCAAGAAGAAAGAGGGACAGTCCCTGCCCTCAAGAAGCTTATGTTCTAATGGAGGAAGAACAACACATAAAAGGAAGTGAAAAGGGGGTGGGTAGGTCAGAAAAGGTACCAGGAAGCCAGGGGGCATGGTGGAGAAAGTCAGAAGAGTCAGGAGAGGAGGAAAGCCTTGGCTGGCCTGGGTACTTTCCTTAATATGGAGGTTCTTGGAAGAACCAGCCAATCAGAGGAAGGGAGCACAGAGGATAGTGTGAACTTTCAGGGTGAGAAGGCTGCTGTGTCATGGAGAAGAAAGACCAGAGAAGAAAGAATTCATTACATCCTGAATCCTAGGGTTGTGAGGTATTGTGAGCACTGGACTTAGAGTCAGGAAAGAGCTAGGTTTGATTTCCTCCTCACCCCCTTAATGCTTATGAGCAATGTGCCCATGACCAAGCTATGCCTCAGTTTCCTCATCTGTGAAATGGGGAAAATAACTGCACCAAACTCACTGAGTTGTTGTGAGGATCAAATCAGATAATACATGTAAAGACATCTGTTAAACCCCAAAGGGCAACAAAGATGTCTGCTTTCATTTCCTGTATGAACTTGGGCTAGTAAGCTACTTAACTTCTCTGTACCAAGGGGGTTGGATTAGATGGTCTCTAAGATCTATCTAGATCTAGCCTCAGGCACTGTGGCAGAACAGCAGGGGAGATCATGTTGGGGGCTTGGCAGAAGCTGCCTTTCCTGTGAGCCTCAAACCACATTCATGAGCAGCTATGAGTCCCCTACTTGGGACAGGATGGGAGGACCACCTGCAGGGACTCCCTCTGTAAATAGGGCCCCTTGATTAGTCAGAGCTGGAAGAGGAGGCCCCTTGGAATGCGCTAGAGGAAATCCACACCCTGCCTCTGAGTCAGGCCTCTAAGCTTCTTACGCATATGTGGGCAAACATTTTACCTCTCTATTTCTACCATCTGAAAGAGAAACACTCAAAGAGGAAATCTCTACCACTGCATTTATCTGTGATGATGAAGGCGTGACAAAAAGATCCCCGAGAGGGGGAAGTCCAAAGACTCCCAAACCCCATTAAAATAATACCTATAGTCTCTTTCCTTAAACAAATGTTTGGTTAGCTGAGCTACTAACAAGTTAGCAGACTGTCCGAATTGATTCCTTTTCCCTGTTTGTTTTTGGGTCCCACGTCTAAAAAGCGATGAAAGCCCAAAGATGGAGACAGGAGTAGAAAAAGTACTGAGTGGCTACTTAATAATAATAGTTACTATTCACTCCAAATGATACATATGCACTCTAACAAAGCATTGGGCTTTGGTTAAGGAATCTTTTTGCACAGATAACTAAACTCCATTCCCTCTAATCTTATCCTCCTAATTCCAGGAGTTGGCAATTTTAAACACAAACTTAATTTTGGAGCCGGGGACTAAGAAGTTATAGTATTCCTTCTCATAGGTATTTACTCCAGCATTTGTACCATAGCCCTTCAAGCATTCTAAATGTGTCCCCTTTGCCCCTCCTCTCTTCACCAAAGGGAAGAGGTTACTAGAATCTTGACTTTCCATAGGTTGGTTGATGGCTTTTGTTTTTATTTTTTTTTTTTAGGCAATCAGGGGTTAGGTTGTGGACCCTGGGAGAAAATAGACATTAAATTTGGAGTCAGAGAAGTTGGGTCCAAATCCCAGCTCAGTCACTTACTAGCTGATGGCCTTGGGGGAGTCAAACTCCCTGGACCTCAATATTCTTATCTTTAAAATGAGCAGGTTGGACCAGATGAATTCTAACAACCCTTTTAGTCATAAATCACGAGAGAATGCCAAGGGATTGCTGCTATCAGAGCCCTAGAGGGATGGAGAAACCAGAAGAGCAGCTGTGATAAACAATCATTTACTAATAACCCACGATATGCCAAGCACCATGCTGGGGATGCAAATACAAACAAACAAAACAAAACTCTGCTATCCAGTAGATTACATTCTAGTGGGAGCTATGCTTTTTCCTGGCAATTTACACATGCAAGGTCTCAAGATCCTTTCTCTCCTTGGGAAAGAAAGAAAACAGTTGTATTATCACCATTCCTGTTTAACAGATGGGTAAACTGAATCACAGAGCAGTGGGATTAATTTTAGGGTTGAGGTTCAAGATCTCTGAGACAGAGGAACGAACATACGTATATAGGGATGGGACACTATCTAGCGTTCTCTAGAAATTAAAGGGTTTCTGAATTGTGGAGGTGTGACCAGGAAGCAGGAAACATGAGGGTGGGAAATCATAGTATTTGTAATTGGATAGAAACTTAACTACCTTATTTTACAGAGGAGGAAACTGAGGCCCATAGGAGTAAAATGATTACCACAGGATTTGAACCCAGGGCATCTAACGCTAGAGCCAATGGTCTTTTCCCTGTACCAAGCTGTCTCTCTAGAGAAGGGCAGGCACTGAGAGTGGTGGCATTTTTTTTTTCTCCACGGTGTATCATTTCCTGCTACTGTTTCCTGTTGATACGGAGCTAGAAATTGGGGAAGAAAGATTAGACTCTTCCTAAAACTCAGCTTGGATCATGTCGCTTTCCTTCTCAAAACCTTAAGTGGTGATCGAGTTCCTGTAGGATCTCTTTGGGACACAGACCTAGCAGTGGTATTGCTGGATCGAAGGGTATGTACAGTTTAGTAGCCCTTTGGGCACAGTTCCAAATTGTTCTCCAGAATGGTTGGTTCAGTTCAGAACTCCACCAATAATGCATTAGTGTCCCAATTTTCCCGCAACTTTTTCAACATTTATCATTTTCCTTTTCTGTCATGTTAGCCAATCTGATATGTATAAGGTGGTATCTGAGTTGTTTTAATTTGCATTTCTCTAATCAATAGTGATTTAGAGCATTTTTTTCATATAACTATAGACAGCTTTAATTTCTTCATCTGAAACCTGCCTGCTCATATCCTTTGATAGTTCTGTAGGATCAAGACCAGGGCATTTAAGGTCCTTCATAATTTGACCCTAGCCTACTTTTCCTGTCCTGTCATCATGGTTCCCCTAGGATCAGCCTACATTCCTGCCAGACTGTCTACTCACTGTCCCCTGATCCAGTCTCCCATTTTTTTCTTAACCCTTCCTAGCGGTGTGAACCTCTATCAGCCTCAGTTTCCTCATCTGTAAAATGAGGATAATAACAGCACCTACCTCCCAAGGTTGGTGTGAGGATCAAATGAGACAATATTTGTAAAGCACTTTGCAAACATTAAAGCACTATATAAATGCTAACTACTATTGCCCTATTGTCTTACCTCTCTAACTTTGCTCACAGCATTCCTTCCCACCCAGGATGCACTTCCTTTGTTTATTGAGAGCATACAATCTTACTCCTCTCATGAAGCCTTCCGTGGCCACAACTACCTGGATTTATACTCCGTGTGATCTGAATTTCTTTAGTATTTCTCATCTAGAGGGCTGATTGGATCCATCATTTAAAGCCTTTGCAGCTACTACTAGTGATCTTTTCATGTCTCCCCAACTAGATCACAAACTTTGCAGTCCTAGGTTGTCCAGTGGATAGAGTTGGGAAGACCCGAGTTCACCTCTGGCTTCAGACACTTCCTAGCTTTGTGACCCTGGACAAGTCATTTAATTTCTATTCGTCTCAGTGTCATCATCTGTAAAATGGGGATAATAATAGCACCTTATCTTGTAGGGCTATTGTAAGGATCAACAGTGCCTGGTACACAGTAAGTGCTATATAAATGTTAATTATTATTTTTGCCTCTTTTTATCTCACACAACACCTGGCACATAGTAGGTGCTCAATAAATACTTCTTGGTTTAACTGAATTGCTTGTCTTTATGTGAAGCCTGGAATGGACCTTCTAGGCTTTAGGAAAAGAACTCTGAGTTACATCAGGGTAACGGTGGGAAGCCACATACCCAAGGTCACAACCATATCTACTAAACACACAGAAAAGAAAGCTTAAGTCCTTGGCAGAATCAAATGGTTCAACATCAGAATCTGATATGATTTCATCAGTGGAAATGACATCAGAGATGAATTACCACCGGCTCTGCCACTGCCCCCTAAAGACCGTGGGGCCTTTCCCTTGGACTTGCAGCTGAAACCTCCTGCATGTCATCTACCTCATTAGAATGTGCGCTCCAAGAGGGCAGGGACCGTCTTTTCTCTTTGTATTCCCAGCACTCAGCACAGGGCTTTGTACAAAATAAGTGCTTAATAAAATGTTTTATTATTTATTTATTATATAAGTTTATTATATTTATTACATATTCCATTTATTATATAAATTCATTGTTAAGGCTCAAAATCTTACCTTCTACCCCTGCCACATTATGTTAAGCTTCTGTCAGGTCAGATACTACTAATAATACCACTACTAAGTGACCTTTCTATAATTCAATAAGGTTGAGAGAATACTTTACACACATTCTCTCATTTGCCTCCTATAATTGCTGCAGGCATTTTATTATTCTTATTTTACAGATAAGGAAGCCAAACACAGCATTCTATGCACCGTGCCCCTAGCTGCCCTTAGTTCATATGATTATAGCTCGAGGGCTACAAGGGACCTCAGAAGCCATGTAGGACAGGGGTGGGGAACCTGTGGCCACGTGTGGCCTTCTAGGTCCTTGGGTGTGGTCTAGTTCTACAGAACAAATCCTTTTATTAAAGGGATTTGTGTGGATTCAGTCAAAGGGCTGCACTTGAGGACCCAGAGGGCCATATGTGGTCTTGAGGCCCAAGGTTCCCCACCCCTGATCTAGGATAAACCCCCTATTTTACAGTGGAAACTGAGGTCTAGACAAGTTAAGTGATTTGTCTAAGGTCACACTGGTAGTGGGTATCAGAGTCGAGGCTTAAACTCATCTGGGATTGGGTGGGGGGAGATTTGCTTCTTCTCCAACTCTAAGGGGACAGGATCAGCCAAAGACCAGGAACATCTCTGTTGAACTAGAATGGAAGCAGCAGGTGGCTGAAGGGCCCTCTGCTCCATCAAGGGGCCTCCCCTCCCCTCCCGTCATCTCTGGGGGGTGGTAGTGGGCTGATCAATCAACAAGCATTTATTAAGGGCCTACTATGTGCCAGGCTTTGTGCCGGCAGGAGAAGCAGCACCAAGGGCACACAAGCCAGACTAGAGATCAGCTGTGCTAAGTGTTTTACAAATATCACCTCATTCCATCCTTACAACCCTGGGAGGCAGGTGCTGTTACGGTCCCCACTTTATAGCTGAGGAACTCATACAGCTAGGAAGTGTCTGTGGCTGCGTCTGAACTCAGGTCTTTCTGACTGCAGGCCCAGCTCTCTATCCATTGCACCACCCAGCTGCCCGAGGCAGGATTTGAACCCAGCTTTTCCTAACTCCTATACACTGCCTTGCTGTGTTGGAATCTATGGAGTACGTACAAATGGAAGTGAGTCAGAGAGGAACTGGTGAGCTCCATATACCTTATTTCCTTCTGCTCTGAGACATTTTCTGCCTTATCTCTGGACTGTTGCCTGGCACCACTGTGTGTGTGTGTGTGTGTGTGTGTGTGTGTGTGTGTGTGTGTGTGTTCAGCTTGGTTTTATTTTTAATACAGCACAGAACACTGCCCTTCTTTATCACATCACTTAAAGATACACTTCCTGAATCATTCTATTTATAGGGCCCCCTTCAAAAGAAGAATCAGCTTCTCAAATAATATTATAAAATGTTTTAAGTGGCCTTGACAAATTATCTTCATCTATAAAATGAGGATGGTACCTACCTTACAAGGGATGGATGAAATCCTGAGAGGAAAGTGCTCTGCAAACCTTGAAAGAGCCATTTGTCGGCTAGTACTATCTGTGAGATCCTTGGCCATCCCTCCAACACTTACAACCTTGACTCCATCTTCGTCTTTATCTGTGTGTCTGAGTGTTGTGATACTACTTTCCCATACAAACCGGGGGTTCTCTTCAGATAGACCGTGAGCTCAAAAGGAGGACCCAGTTTTTAAACATGGTGTTCCTTATTCTCTGCTCAGCTTTAGGAGTGGGAAGAGCACTGAACTTGTAATTTGAGGAACTGTGCCAAAATTCCAGCTCTGATGCTTGTGACCTTGGCCTTAACTTCCCTAGGCCTCAGTTTCTTCATCTGTAAAATGTGCGTGTGGGGTCTGACTAGATCACTTCTAAGGTTTATTACCCCCCACTTGATTCTTATCGTCTTCACTCCATGCTTCCTTCCCCCCTTTTTCTCCTTTCTTCCTTTTCCTCTCCAACTACACATATGTGGAAGGAGTGGGGAGGGGAAACAGAGACAGAGACAGAGAAAGAGAGAGAGACAGACAGAATGAGAGGAGAGAGCGTCACATGCTATCCAAAAGGGAACCTAATAATGAATAGAGAGGTGGGCTTGGAGTCAGGAAGACTTGAGTTTTCAAATCTCTCCTCAGACACTTAAAAGCTATGTGATCATAGACAAGTCATCTCAATCCCTATGAGCTTTGATTTCCTCATCTGTAAAATGGGGATAATATCTGTGAAATAGACAAGGTTGTTGTGAAGCTCAAATGAGGTGATGTGTGTAAACCTCAACTTAGATGCTAGCTGTTATTGATATTTCCTTTCTAAATCCACAGACTTTGACTCATGATGGAAAATGCTACCCTCATCCAGAGAAAGAACTACAGAGTCCTATGGAGTCTGAATGCACATCAAAGCATACTATTTTCTCTCTCTCTCTTTTTTTTTTGTTTCTTCTTTCTCGTGGTTTTCCCCTTTGGTTCTAATTCTTCTTTACAACATGACTAATGTGGAAATATGTTTAATATGAATGTATATGTAGAGCCTATATCAGGTTGCGCACCGTCTTAGGGAGGAGAGAGGGAAGAGAGGAGAAGAAAATTTAGAATTCAAAATCTTATAGAAGGGAATGTTGAAAACTAAAAATAAATAAATAAATAAATTTTAAAAAATAATAAATCCACAGGCTTTGGCCAGTAGATTTATATCATCCAATCTGCTAACCCATGCATCAGGAAATTGAGTTCAAAAGTGCTAATGTCATTTTACTGAGTATAATGCAGGGTTCAATCATGATAAGAATCCTAGTGTGATCCAAAATGGAGATTCTCTGCCCCAATGGGTCTTGTATTTACATTTACTGCCCCACCTATTTAAACAGTTAAGTAAAGAATGTAGGTAGTCTGACTTTTGTCCTGCTACTGGACTTTGATGACTCTGGAAGACAGAATGAGGCTGTCAACTTTGCCCAACTCTGCCTCACTTCAATCCAATTCACCCACGAGTCAAGACACAGCCTGTGAGATCATTCATTTTTCCTCTCCAAAAATGAAGGACAAGGGGCAGCTTGTTGGCACAGTGGATAGAGCACTGGCCCTGAAGTCAGGAGGACCTGAGTTCAAATCTGGCCTCAGACCAAACACTTGACATTTACTAGCTGTGTGACCCTGGGCAAGTCACTTAACCCCAATTCCCTTAAAATAATAAAAAAAAATTTAAATGAAGGACAAATAACAACAAAGGTGGCATGAGAGCCTAGGCTGTTGAATGACAGAATTTTCAAATACATTTTCTCCCAATCAAGGCATCTTGAAGATTATCCTTGATAAACAGCAAAGTGGTCCAATGGATAGAACACTGGACTTGGAAGTCAGGTAGTGCTGAGTTCAAATCTAGCCTCCTTAGCTGCAGAAGTCACATAACTTCTGTCTGCCTTGGTTTCCTCAGCTGTAAAACGGGCATATTTATTTTTATTTAGTACTCACCCCCAAGGGTCACTGAAAGGATAAAATGAAATAACACAGGTGAAATGCTTTGTAAACCTCAAAATGCTATGTAAGTAATAGTTACTATTATATTAAGATAGCCCTATTTTCTTCACTTCTCTTTGCCACTTTTTGATCATAGGGTGAAGGTGCTGAGAGTTACAGCAAAGAGAGGCAGGAGGATAACTGGGGCTGTGTGCATTTGGAGTCAGAGCACCAGGGTCTGAGTTCTGATCCTACTATCCTTGCCATGTGGCATTTGGCTAGGCACTAATCTATTTAAGCCTTGGTTTTCTCAGTTCTAAGATGAAACGATATTTATTGGTCCTCCTTACTCCACTGAATTGTTGTGAGGAAAGCCTTTTGTAAACCTTAAAATGTTAATGAAATCTGACCTACAATGGTCATTTCTGCATGTTATGTCTCTGGGGCTTGAGATATTTTATTTCAGGGACTATTCTGATGTCCTAGTTTTGCCCTGCCCAGTAATCTCAGGAAACCCTTGTCTGTTTGGTTCCAGTTCTAACTGGGTCATTAGATGTGGTTGTTTGAAAAAATTAAACAAAACAATACAAGCAGCTTTGGCTTGGTTCAACCTCAACCTTGATGCAAAGTTTAAACTATAGGCTGGGCATTTAGCAAATGAATGTACTTGCTCCTCATTTTTTACTTTATGATTTTTATCATGTTCTTGGTAATACATATGGAACCTAAATGCTTTCTTTCCCCTTATGGTATTCAGTGGCAGTAGATGGTACTGGACTTGGAGGCAGAAAGACCTGGGTTCACAGCTTTCCATCTATAGCTTAATTGATGAGCAGCTAAGTCACTTTTTCTTGGCTTCCCTTTCCTCACCTGTAAAATGGGAATATAAAATACCTCTGGCACTCACCTCACAGGGTTATTATGAGGATCAACTGAGATAACACATGTGAATTATGGATCTTAGAGCCTCATGTTATTTTTATTATTGTTGTTATTGGTCTTTTACAGATTTTTTTTTTTGGTTAGGGGTGGGTGGAGAATCTGAGTAGTTCATATCTAAGAGTGCCAGGAAATAATTGCCTGCTCAGGTTGAAATATCAATATCCCCCTTCACTAATAATAATAGCCGACGCATACAGATAGCACTTTACAGCTTACAAAGCACTTTACGTTCACTATCTCAATGTAGGCTTCCAATAGCCCTGTGAATTAGGTAGGATATGTCTAATAATTTCCATTTTATAGACTAGTAAACAGAGACACAAGAAAAACCTAAAGTGACTTGTCCAAGGTCATACAGGCAGGCTTTAATCTCAATTCAATCTAACCTGATCTTAATCCCAGTACTTGTTTCACTACACCATAGGCTATTTCAGAAAACTAGGGGTCTGTGGGGTGGACACTATGGAACCACTCCCACAACTTACAGAATCGCAGATGAAAAAGTTGGAAGAGATCTCAGAGGTCCCCCCAGGTCATTGGGTCATGGATGTAGAACTGGAAAGAGCTTTAGGGGTGATTTGTCCAACTTCATTTTACAGATGAGGAAACTGAGGTCTGTAGAGGGTCATAAGTGAATTTCCCAGGGTCATACAAGTACGAGCAAAACTAGGTCTTCAGGTTTCAAATCTAGCACTCTTGCCATTCTAACAGGAACATAACATTTTGATATCTTTAAGGCCCCGAGAGGCAGCTTCTGTCAATGTAAGCAGTAGCAGAGCCACAGAAATAGCCAGAATAAAGAGGTGCTCGACCTAGGGCTTTATTCTGCCTTCACGATTGTTTTCATGTGGAAATTACCCATAAGAGTAGGGTTGGTGATATGTAATTATATCCCAAAGCCCTATTTGACAGGGGGCATGGCACTCCATCATCAGGTGTAAACACCCAGCAAAATGAGCCATGCAGCCTGGAAGAGGAAGGCTTGGTTTCTAGCTTCCCCAGCGGGGAAGCCACAGTTTCCTTGCTGAGCTGATTCTCCACACAACCATTTTCTGCACTCCTTGGACCGCTCGCTTCTGTAACCTGATCTGAATTCATCTGGAGAAGCTCCAAACCAGAAACTTCTGGGAAAGCAAGCAGATGTTTCATTCTGGATTAACTATTGCCTTGCTGTAGAGAAAACTTCCAGCCAAATCCTAGAAAATTATGCTAACTATAAGTTAGAGGGAAAGGACTCAGAGAATCACTGAGTTTGCAAGTTAGATGGGAGGCCATCTGACCCCAAATCATATCTGAAAAGAATCCCCACTGTAACATAGCCAACACACGGTCGACCGGACTTTGCTTAAAGACTTCCAAGGAAGGGCAACCTACCACCTCCCTAGGTAGCCCATGCCACTTCTGGACAACTTTCATTGTTAAGAAATTTTCTAATAGAAAGCTTAAATTTTTCCCTTTGCAACTTCTGCCCATGGCTCCTAATTCTGCTCTTTAGGGCCAAATAGAGAAAATCTAATCTTTCACCCGCATAACAGGCCTTCAAATGCTTGAAGACATCTGTCATGCACCTCCTCTCTCCTCCCCCCTCCAGGTCTAAATATTCAGCCTAGATATTCTCAGAGTCATTAGATGACACAGACTCAAGGCCCTTCACCATGTTGGTTGCCCTCCCTGGCCTCTGGCCTTCCTTCTCTATGAGCCTCAGTTAATTCATCTATAAAATGAGGGATTTAGGCAGCTGGGTTCTAAGAGCCTTTCGAGGCCTACAGTTGTCTGACTTTATGCTGACTGATGACAGTTCTCTGTGTCTGCAGCTGCACCGAGGCCATAGTGAAAATGAGCCATGAGTTGGCAAGCACAGTCCCCTTTAGGAGGCTTGGTCAAAGTAAGAATTAGACTGGAATTGTGTGTGTGTGTGTGTGTGTGTGTGTGTGTGTGTGTGTGCGTGTAAAAATTTTAAAAATATATTTTCACACACATATATAAACATATACATATATATTGGTATACACATATATGTGTATATAAGTATATACACATATATACATGTATATATGATGTTTTTCTTTAGCCCTCAGATTTATCAGTTAACATTTCTGGGAGAAGGGAAAGGAAGTATGCCTTACATATTATCTCTTTGATCTTCCCAGCAGACCTGGGAAGTAGATAGTGCATGGATTTTTTTACCCTCATTTTGCACATAAGGAAACTGAGATTTCAGGGAGGTTAAGTGACTCACAGACAGAAGCATCAGTCAGGATTTGAACTCAAGTTGTTTGGCTCCCAGGCTAGAGTTTATTCTACTAAGCCAAGCTGCTACTTCTCACTGTCGTCTAGTATTTGTTATGCAAAGCACTACAGTGGGAATAGACAAGGTGTCCCCAAAGTCCTAGTGCAGCTTTAAGCTACTAAAGATTAAAGGCTTCCAGAGTAGGGGCTTCCACCACTTCCCTAAGTAGCCCATGCCGCTTTTGGACAACTTCAATTGTTAGGAAACTTTTTAATAGAAAATACATTTTTCCCTTTGCAACTTCTGCCCACAGCTCCGCATTCTGCCCTCTGGGGCCAAACAGAGCAAATCTAATTCTCGTTGGAATAGCAGGCCTACTTAAGTGCTAAGACTTGAGGGACACACCCTGTGTCAAGAGAAGATACAGCCGTCCCTGTTCTCCAGTTGCTTATGATCTAAGAGGAAAAATCTCTCCCCCCACTTCCCCTCCCCGCTCTGTTCTTCTCTCTCTCTCTCATACACACACACACACACACACACACACACACACACACACACACACTTCTATTAGAAGAGGAAATTTTTAAGAATAACAGAAAGAAACCAAATTCTGGCAGGAGAGAGGACAACGCTAGAGGGGCCTCTCTCATGGCTGGGCCACGGTGTCCACCTTCTGGCAGGGTCGTCCTTCAATCCACTTTATATCAGATTCCACAGGCACATGCATAGGGTGGACAGCAGGTAAGGAGGTGAGTGTGAAGGAGGCAAGTTTGTGTTTGGCTCCCCTTGCACCCTCTCCTTTACCTTCCCCTTCAAGCCCATTCCTACTTCTTCCCTCGGCCTCAGGCATCCAGAGCCTTGCGCTTCTTCCTGTTCTCCTCCATCAGTCACTTAACCACTCTGAACCTCAGTTTTCTCATCTGAAAAATGGAGATGACAATAGCACTTGACATCACAGGGCTACTGTGAGGATTGAATGAGATCACAAGGCTCATACAGCCAGAGCTGAGAAGCAACCATCTAGCCCAACCCCCTCATTTTATAGATGAGGAAACTGAGGACCAGACAAGTTAAGCAAATTGCTCAAATTTATACAACTAGTAGGCAACCACATCTAGTGGTGGGATTTGAACCCTTTAGTCCAGGAGTGGGGAATCTGAGGCCTTGAGGCCACATGTGGCCCTCTAGGTCCTCAAGTGCAATCCTTTGATTGAATCCAAACTTCACATAACAAATCTCCTTAATTTTGTTCTATAAAACTTGGACTCAGTCCAAAAGCTGCACCCAAGGATCTAGAAGGCCACATGTGGCCCCCAGGCCGCAGGTTCTCCACCCCTGCTTTAGTCCTTCAAATATTTAAAGACAGTTATCATATTTCAACTGAGTCTCCCTTTCTCCAGGTAAATATCCCCGGTTCCTTCAAACAGATCCCCATTCACTGAATGAACTAAGGATGCAAAAAGTAAGCATAAATGGTAAATGGCTGAACAAATTATTGTATGTGGGCTGCAAGGGCATATTATAGTGCTGTCAGAAATAACACACATGGGGAATTTAGAGAAACATGGGAAGACTTGAATGAACTGATGCAGGGCGAAGTAGGAGGAACCAGGAGAACAATATGCATGGTAGTCATGATAACACTGAAACGAAGCCAAACACTGAATCATTGCACTTGACCAATCTTGGCCCCAGAGGAGACATGTGGGAGCACCTCTTCCCACAGTGCAGAGGTAGGGGGTGATGATGAATGATCACACAGAGAGGTGGAGGAACTAGGCCTTGAACCCAGGCTCAGACTCAAAGTTCAGTGGTCTTTCCATGACTATGTGCTGAAATCCCTTAGGACAGAGGCTGATGGCCCACAACAGCCAATGAATCTAACGTCTGTGGGCCAAAGGTCAAGTAGTACATTCACTAAATACCTCTAAGGTCCAGTCAAGGTCTAAACCTACGATTCCCATTTTTGTCAACTTACTGACATTCTCAGAACACCTCATTCACAGGTTGGTATTGCCTGAGAGGTCAAGAACGTGTAGAGGCTTGTTTTCTCCTGCTAAAAATGAGCTCTGGTATTTCAGGCATCCAAAAATAAGGTAACAAACAATGTTTTTCAGCCCTCTGGGCTGTGGCCCCAAACCAGTTCTGTTTGTTTTCGCACGTTTTTAGAATTTTTCCTCCTCCATCAGATATTTCCTTCCTTCCTACTCAGAATATTCATTTTAATAACAAAAATATTTGGGCTGAAATAATTATTCAGGGTAATCGGTCTGTGACTTCCCCCCAACTGCTCTCCTTGGTAATGTCCAGACTTGGTGTGCTGAAAAGAGCACTGATCTTTGGACCAAAAGACCTGGGTTGCAGCTACGGCAGGTCACTTTACCTGAGTCTCAGTTTTCTTGTTTGTAAAATGGGGATAATACTCCTGTAGCACCTGCCTAAGCAACATGAGAGACAGTATGGTGTAATGGTTAGAGAAATGTCCTCAGAGCCAGAGTGACCTGGCTTCAAGTCCTTCCTCTGAGCCATAGGAGCTCTGTGACCCTGAGCAAGTCACTTTATTTTTCAGGACTCCTAGGCAACAATCTAAGACTATAAGTTACAAAAGAAGTGCTGACCTGCACTCGTGAAGGGACTTTCCTCAGCTGGGAATTCCCTATACCAAAGAAATCACAGGTCCAGTCCAGCATCTATCTCACAGGGCTATTGTGAGGATCAAATCAAAAGGATGTATTTGAAACACTAAATAACTGTTAGCAAATCACCCTTATGAGTCTCAATATCCTCATCTGTAAAATGTGGATAATAAAATTTGCAGGGTCAAGAGAAAAGCTTGTAATCCTTAAAGCATCGAAGAAACAATATTATTGTCAACACCCCCAGCATCAAAGAGACAAAATTTCTATACTTTTTCACAGAATTTCAGAGTTGGAAGGGACAACAGGGATCTTCTAGACATTCATTCATTCACTCAATAAGCGTTTTTTTTTTTTTAGGCAATTGGGGTTAAGTGACTTGCCCAGGGTCACACAGCTAGTAAGTGTCAAGTGTTTGGTCTGAGGCCGGATTTGAACTCAGGTCCTCCTGACTTCAGGGCCAGTGCTCTATCCATTGTGCCACCTAGCTACCCTAGGGTTTCTTCTTCTTCTTCTTTTTTAAATTATTTTTAAATTAAGATTTTAATGGAATGATAAGCACATTTAAAACACAGGAAATTTAACAAGTACATTCAAATGCTTACATTATACATTTACAACCATGTGAAATGTATGAAGTCATATGTCTATGTATGCTTTATATTTGGTAACTTTGTATAACCAGCACTTACTATGACTATTTTCTAAACACCATTTCATAATATGATCATTTGACAAGTAGTACCGTTTCCCCTGCAAGATACTATAAGTTCTGTTCGTACTGAGAATATTCAACAAAAACCACTTATCCTTAAATGTTTATTTTAAGCTCATGTTCTATCAAGAGAAGTTATTCAATTCGTAACACATGAATTTCTTGGTATCAGGCCAGCTTGTTTGGTGTATAGTCTTCAGTGGCTCATAATAAATGAGGCAGTAGAAAGAATGTAAGGATGAGAATTCTGATGACTTAATTCTTCACACAATAGATGAAATCACAGCACACAGTGATTGCAGATAATTATGCTAAAAATCTGATCATTTTGAAAGCACTCATTTAAAATGCTTAAGTTTGACCATCTTGAGCAGGGCACTAGAACTTCTTCAGCAGGACAGTGACACGGTCAGACCAATGCCTCAGAAAAAAATCACTTTGGTACCTTTGCGTGGAGGCGAGATTGGAGAAGGGAGAACCTGACGACTGGGAAACCCACCGGAGCTTATTTCAAGAAACTAGATGAGATGTGACAACGCCCTGAATTAGGATGATGGTCTTGGGAGTAGACAGAAGGGAACAGAGCCAAGCCAACAGAGTCATTCTCCCTGGTGGAAGCAGAATCAACAAGAATTTTCAAGTCATTATACACTATACCTAAAAATTCTCTTTGTAATGTATAGGGGTAAGTAGTGGTCATTTGTTGTTGTTGTTGTTACTGTTATGATGGTCATTTAGAGTTTGTGTGAAGACCTCTGAGTCGGGGGTGGGCGGGTGAAGGAAGCCACTGAGGTAGCCCATTCTAATTTCTGCCAGCTCTGATTGTTAGGAAGGGCAGCTAGGTGACACAATGGATAAAGTGTTCAAATCTGGCCTCAGACACTTACTAGCTATGTGACTCTGGGTCATTTAACCCTGTTTGCCTCAGTTTCCTCACTTGTAAAATGAAATGGAGAAGGAAATGGCAAGCCACTTCAGTACCTTTGACAAGTAAACCCCCAAAAGAGGTGATGAAGAATTGGAAATGAATGAAACGACTGAATGACAACAAAAAATTTTTAGGAAGCTCTTCAAGCCTAAATTTGCCTCTGGTAACTTCCATCCATCACTGTGAGTTCTGCTCTTTGGAACCAAGCAGAGCAAGTCTAATCTCTCTTTCACGAGACAGTGCTTCTAATACTTGAAGACAACTATCATATCTTCCTTCCTAGTCTTCTCTCCTCAAGGCTAAACATCCCCAGTTCCTTCAAATGGTCTTCATATGGCATGGAATAAAGGCCCTTCATGACTCTCCTCTGGTCATTTCCCACTTTATCAATGCCCTTTCTAGGATGTGGGACCCAAAACTGAACAACCTATGGTCTGAGCAGGGCAGAGTACAATAGTTCTAATAAAATACTTGGTTGAAGAAATTAAAGCTAATGGCTAATTCCCCAGTACAGTAGTCAAAGGATATGAACAAATAGTTCTTTCATTTGCAAACTATTAATAACTATATGAATGTTCCAATTCACTAATAATAAGAAAAATGCAAATCAAAATAGCCCCAAGGTTCCATTTTATACTCTGCAAATTAGCAAAGACAAAAGATGGAAACAGTCAATAATAGAAGTGTTGTAGAGAGGCAGGAACACTAATTTATTGTTGGTGGAGCTGTGAATTGATACAACTATTCTGAAAAGCAATTTGGAATTATGCAAATGAAATTACTAAAATGTCCATACCCTTTGCCTCAAAGATTTCACTGCTAAGCATATGCCCCAAGGATGTCATTGACAAAAAGAAGTGTTTCATATGCAACAAGATATTTATGGTAGGACTCTTATAGTAGCAAAGAACTAGAAATAAAGGAGATGCACATTGACAGGAGACTGTCTAAACTAGAGCTGCACAACTCGTAACTTCTTTGGGCCTCAGATAGGCTAGACTAGAGACAAACTGATAGTTGATTGTCTTGGGTCACACGACAAATAGGAGAGTGTGCAGTGGCAACCCTACATTATTCATGGGCCACAGAAGTCGCATGCAGTCCTTAGGTTGTATGTTGTGCAGGCCTGTCTAAACAAGTCTATGTGCTATAAGAAATGATGAGCATGATAAATACAGAGGACAGAGAGCCTCATGTGAACTGATCAAAGTAAACAGCCCAGTCAAACAATATACACAATGCGGAATATAAAAAGAAAAAAAAAACACTACTAAAGAATTAAAACTGGGGCAGCTAGGTGGCACAGTGGATAGAGCACCGGCCCTGAAGTCAGGAGGACCTGAGTTCAAATCCAGCCTCAGACAAACACTTGACACTTACTAGCTGTGTGACCCTGGGCAAGTCACTTAACCCCAATTGGCTAAAAACAAACAAATAAATAAAAAGAATTAAAACTGAATGCTATGAAATTATAAAATACAAGATTGGCCCCCAAAAAGGGACATGAGAAGAAACTTCCCCCTGCTATTCTGCAGAGGCTAGAGTCCAAGTGTGGGAAGGAACATCGCATATAATATCAGACTTCTTAAAAAACGTGTTTTAATAATTTTTTTCCTCTTCCTCATTTTCTTTCTTTCTTTTTTTAAAATGCCTTTGTTTTAAGGGATAACTCTTTGGAAAGGGGTAGAAGAGGGATAGAGGGGGAAATCTGGGCAATGTATAAACAAAAGATATCAATAAGATATATTTAAAATAAATTAATGGCTAAAAATGGGTCTCTTTGGTGATTAATGCACTTCATTCATCCACACTGCTGTAGTCCCCTATTGCTATAAATAGATTCCATGTGTGCTCTAAACAATGGCCACTAGAAGCCATAGCTAAGAATGTTCAGTCCTAGTGTGCCCACGGCTCCAACTGGAGGAGGGCTTTTATCAGAAGGAGCTCCGGCAATAGCCTAGTCTTCAGGCCCTACGTAAATTAAAATCATAGCATGAGTTACTTTCAGAAACAAACCTACCAAGAGCTGGGCTGTAGATATGCTTTCTGATTTAACCATTCCATGGAATTTGTTTTTCTTGAATGAATATAACATCTGCCCTTAGATCAATAAACGGTTTCCATGTTGTTATGATACCATGGTAACCTTGTGCAGTAAAAGACACAAATCTAATGGTGTACTAACTTCCTTTCATCGGAGCACACACAGTTTCCTCTTTTTCTACAATGAGTCACTTTCCCCCGTTCACTGGGCTGATAATCCAGAGAGCTGAGGGATGGCTGTGGTGATGTCGTTAGGACTGGACTGAGCTGTTTACTCAGTGGTCAGGATTCCCTATAACAGCAACGTCCCAGATTCCTCCCACTGCTCTGTTCCTCAATTCTGGTGGTTTTATGGTCCTAGACAAAATTTCTTCTGATAAAGTACAGACTATACTGGCCTCACACATTCAAGTCAAATCAAGTCAACAAGCGTTTATTAAGTACTTATTACGTGCCAGGCAAATTTGATCCTCTGAGATCCTTTCCAGTTCTGAGATTTTGTGTTTCCTTCCCAGCCATCCCATCATCTTCACTTCCCCCTACTGGAACCTTGAACTCCATCTCCGGAACCAGCCTGGGCTCTGATAGGTCAGCTTTGACTCATCTTGTTTGGATCCTGGCCATCTCCACGCCATGCCTGGCAAATGTACCCTCCTCTCCTTTTCCATCTCCTCTTTATGTACTATCTTCTCCCTTTAGAAAATGTAAGCTTCTTGAGGGCAGGATCTGTCTTGCTTGTTTATATTTGTATTCCCATAATTGACAGTGCCGGGCACTAGAAGAAGCTAGGTGGCACAGTAGATAGAGTACTAGGCCTGGAGTCAGGAAGACCTAAGTTCAAATCTGACCTCAGTCTCTTACTAGCTGTGTGATTCTGGGAAAGTCACTTAACCCTGTTTGCCTCAGTTTCCTCATCTATAAAATGAGCTGGAGAAGGAAATAGCAAACCACTCCAGGATCTTTGCTAAGAAAACCCCACAGACAATACTGACATGCTAAGGTCCACAGGGTCAGGAAGAGTGGAACGTGACAGAGTAATCAAAACAACAGCATTAGTAAATGCCTAATAAATGCTTTACCTATCTTTCCCATGATCTGGGCATTTCCCTGTTTCAGTTGGTGGCTCTTGGCCACTTTGACACCCCTTTGTGGTGTGGTGCTTACTCCCACTTCTCAAAGGCTTTACTAGTAGAAGGCAAGGTCTGGCAAGGTCTGGCAAGGCCAACCAAGCTGGAATGACTTAAGAGTATGGACCAGCCAATGGACCGTGTGAGAATCTGCCCAGCAGATTTTGAAGAGGCCCGTCTCCAGAGGGTTGGTCACCAGGGGATGAACTATTTGGAACACAGAAGCTCATGAAGAATGTGTACTAAGGTATTAGTAGGGGATGGATATCTGCTTCATTGGAAAGACTGATCGAATGAATCACAGGTCTTTGGGAGCACTAAAACTGTCAGAACACATGCAATGTTAGGCTGGAAAAGCTCTTGGGAAGGGAAACCAAAATGCTGGATGTAAAGGCTGCAAAGTCAAAGAGAACAGAGGACCCCCGCCATCAGGACTCTGTGAAGGTCTGTCTCTCAGTCACTTACCTAGCGCTCCTTGACAGATGTCCGTGCGGGTTGCTCCTTCAATAATAAACTGGGGATCGGAACAGATCTCCTGAGAACAAGAGCCATGAAGTACCGTTAGCGGTAGTGTTCTCCCCCGCCAGGGTCCAATTACCATCTAATTAAGCTGTTTAATTTCTTATCAGGGGAAACCCTCCCTTGGGGGCGTGATACCTACAGGACTTTTAGGCATTATCTTGTATGGTTTAGTCAAACAGCGATTGGTCAAGAATATGACATGATGTTAGGTAAGTCTTGGTCTTTGCCCTCCTGGACCTTATCCCTCTCCTGGAGGATAGGACTGAAGCACAAACAGCTACCATTTCTATAGTATATATTATTTCACATATGGTATCTCATTTGATCTTCACAGGTGAAGTGCTATTATTATTCCTATTTTATAGATGAGAAAACTGAGGCTGAGAAAGGTTAAGTGACTTTTCTAAGGTGATACAGCTAATACGTGACTGAGGCAGGATTTGAACTCAGGTATTCATGATTTAAATCCAATAAAATGTCCACTTTGCCATCTAGTTGCCTAATAAATATAATGCCTCAAAAAATTACATGATAAATGAATCTGAGAAGTGCAGAAAAAATGATCTATGAGGACATAGGGAAAAATATCATCAGTCACTGAAGGGACTAGGGAAGGCTTTATGGAGGGGGTGGCATATGATTTCAGCTTAAAAGGATGGATAGGAATTCAACAGGTAAAGAAGTCAGAGTAGAACATTCTAGAAACAGGAAAAAGCATGATCAAAAATACAGGGGCAAGAGTCTGAAACGTGCATGGGGGATGGCAAATAGTTCAGTTCTGCAGGAGCCTCCAGTATGTAGAAGGGAGTACTAAATTAAGAGATAAAGCCCCAAAGGAAAAGTGGCACCAAATTGTGGGAGGCCTTGGATGAGAGGTAAAAGAATCATAACTTTTAATTGCCTAAGTCATAGGGAGCCAAAGAGAAGTTTGAGCAGAAGAGTGATGGGACCAGATTTGTACCTAAGGAAGATTTGTGTGGCAGCAGCACGAAGGAGGCAGTGAGAGCATAATAATAATAATAGGTAACATTTATATAGTAAGGTTTGCTACTGTTGTTCAGTCATTTCAGTCATGAAACCCCCTTTAAGGGTTTTCTTGGCAAAGATATTGGAATGGTTTGCCATTTCCTTCTCCAGTTCATTTTACAGTTGGGGAAATTCAGACCCTTGTCCAGTGTCACACAGCTAGCAAGTGCCTGAGGCAGGATTTGAACTCAGATCTTCCTGACTCCAGACCCAGCTCTTTTCCATGGTGCCACCTAGAATCAGGAGGAACAGACAAAGATGGCTTGATGCAAGGAAAAGCTTCCTACCAATTAGAGCCACCTCCCAAAGTAGAATGGGCTACTTAGGGAGGAAGCAGGTTTCCTTCCCTTAAAAGTTTTTAAGCAAGAGCTAGACTGCTTGACACGTCTTTTACAGAGGGGATTCTTTTTTCATGTAGAGATGATCTCCTGTCATTCCCTTTAATAACAACTCACTTTTTTTTTTTTAGTAGCTCATCTTCCCATAGTGTTCTACAATGTACAACAACCCTGTGAGGCAGGCTGTGTAAGTACTGTCATCCCTTTTTACAGATGAGGCTGAGAGAGGGAAGTGATGTGTCCAGTCACACAACTGTCCGAGTGCTTGTCTCCCATCTTGACTCTAATGGCCTTCTTCCACCTGCTCACGCCCCCTCCCTCCACTTTAACATGCTAACCTCCCCCAGTGGAATATAAGCTCCTTGAGAGCAGGGACTGTCTTTCTTTTTGCCTGTACCCCCAGAATTTAGTGCAATGCCTGGCATATACTGAGTGCTTAAAAAATGCTTGCAGACTAGATGAGCCAGTAGCTACTTAGCTTCTTCTGACTCCCACTCCAGTGTCCCCTTTATTACACCACACATACACTTTTCCTTTGCCTGAAATCCTCTCTTCTCCCCTTTACCGACCTAAATCCTTACCCATTCTTTGCTAAGTCCTCCCTCGTCTTTTCTGTTTCTTTATTAATCTCCCTCCCCTCTGAGAATGTATTGTCTGTACCTTTACCACTTCTATACTGTACAATTGGGTATCATTCATTACAGTTTTCTGTGCATGTTATAGTTGAAAGAATGTTTGAATTTGAGTCAAGAGAGATCTGTGTTAAAATCCTGCCTCAGGCACCTGCTAGATTGTGTGACCCTGGGCAAGTCACTTGACCGCTGCCTGCCTCAGTGTCCTCAACCATAAAATGGGGATAAAAATATCACCTATCTCCCAGGGTGGTTATGAGGCTCAAATCTACTGTTTGTAAAGTGCTTTGCAAATGTTAAAGAGTTATAAGTGTGAGGTATTATCAATTCTAATCTTGTTTCTTAGGATGGTAGAATGTAAGCTCCCTGAGGGCAAGAACTGTCTCATTTTTAGATTTGCATTCCCTCCTGTCCCCTCCCCCAACTAGAACATTGCAAGGATTTAA